>NC_081422.1:82533303-82865442 GCF_949786415.1 Peromyscus eremicus | reverse complement strand
GAAGATCCTGTTCTCAGCACAGAAGATCTTCTTAGTACCCTCGTGGGTCAGACACTTTTGCTCCTCAGAGTTCAGGTCCTTCATGAGGCTGGCTTGTCTGACAATGGACACAAGCTTCTTCAAAACAATGTTGGTTCTCAATTCCTTCCCATATTGTTCTCTACACAAAGGGCATCTGACAGGAGGTTGGATGTCTTCCCACGACAGATGGAGGCAGGCTCGACAGAAGCTGTGACCACAGCTTATGGTGACTGGGTCTGTCAGGCAGCTCAGGCAGATGAAGCAGGTGAGTTCTTTCTGGAAGGCTTGTGAGATGTCTGACTCCATTTTTCTGAAGGAAGAAAAGCAGAAGAATTGCTATTATACGACCCCAGGGAAGCCAGAAACAGCTCAAAAACTGATGGAAGTTGTGATTTAGTTCTGTGTATGGCAAAGCAGGCTTCATTTTTCAGGAACAAAAAATCAAGATAAGTATAGGATTGCAGGTGATGATCTTTCCTCTTTCACTCTTCTTGACAGAAATATAGATTAATCTAATGTCCTTCTGAGCCATTCCACCTGCATCTTTTTTGGAGACTCCCTTCAAATTAGTGTCTTGTTTGCTGGTCTGAGACATGCTTTCCCAGTGTTTATAAATAAATATACACTAGAGAGATCAAATTCCTAGAAGTCCACATGTTTGCCTTTCACTACAGACATAGGTAGGTTAAACACACCCTTCTTTGTTGGCTATCCAAGAAAACACTCCCTATTTCACATGGTCCCTAGTAAATGCTTTGCTTAATTTCTGATTTTAGCACCTTAGTTCTTCACATCCTCCTGTGCCACCCCTTGACACTTGAAGGCAACATTAGTTACTTGACTTCTTTCTGATGCAAATAGTTAACAAGAATAAGAATTAGGGAGGCTCATAATTCAAGGATATGTCCATCATTGTGGGGAAGAAATGGTGGCAGGAGCTTGAGGGAACTGGTCTCATTGCATCCAAACTCAGCAAGAAGAAAGCAAGGAACACTTGCTGCTCAGCTCCTGTTCCCTTTTCCTTAGTTTGAGACCTCAAACCATGGAATGGTCAGGTGATCTCATGAGCATTTAGTGTGGATCTTACCAACTGTAGTGAATCTAACCCCCAATAATCCTTCACAGACATCCCCAGAGGTTTCCATATCTATCCTAAATCCCATCAAGTTGAATTCTAGGGTACTCTCTGTAGAAACTTGTTTGTTTATCAAAGATACAGTTCCTGGCTTCAGTTTATGGGATCAACCTTGAGGCATAAATGTGGCTGTAATGACTCTAGTAGAATTTCCTATTTAATCAACAGGCACCCATTGTTCCTTCTCTTTGAAGGTCTACACAAATAAAGAATCTTGGATTGAGTAACATAAACATCCCCCAAATAATTTCTGCTTCTGTGGTCTGAAGCAAATGGAATCCATGGCTTTAGCTAGTGGTCCTATTTACCTCGAAAATAATACTAATACTCATTGTCAAGATTATTTTAGAAAAGAGATGGAGACTCCAATGCTGCCTTCCTTAACTTACCTAATTACCCCCATTTGGTATTTTTTTCTGTATAATGGATACTTCATTTTTTTGAATGCCTAATGCTGTATTAAATACAGGCTTACAGCACAATAGGAGAACCCAGGAGGGCAGAAGTTGCTACTGATGATTTACAATCTTGCATCTCAGTTGTTAATGCCCAATATGCAGGATATACAGACAGGGAACTTCCCTTAAGCATTCAGGAGGGTGGAACCCGGCAGGGAATTAGCATAGGGAGGATATCAAGGTCAAGTTCAGCAAGCAAGCCAACAGTTACCCAAAATGGGAGCCAGGGCCATACAGGTCCTCCCTTTTACTAAAAATGAGCTTCTGATACATCATTGCAAAACAATTTATGAATTCACAGAAATAATGAAAACTGAATGTGAAATTTAAAAAATTGCACCAGATTATAACAAGGATCTACTTTCCTGAACAGAATGTTGTGTTTAGTTTTCTCTCATTTAATTACATATATACTTCCAACCTAGTAAATCAACTAATAGCAGGAAGAGCCAGTATTTCAAAGATGCTAAACTATTATCAAGCATTATTTCACACTGTGATGTTTCCCTATAGTTTATAACAGGGAAATACTAAAATATTTTCCTTTACTAAATAATGAGTTTTCACTATTATACATAGTACTCATAGAATATATCTCTAACTGCTAATAGTTATCAATCTATTCAGAGCAATTATTTTATATATTATACATGTAAAATTAACTTAGATGTGTTGATCTCACATCTATGAACTACATACAGAAATACTCTATAAATATTCTTAAAATTAAGAGAAAGATCAAAATTGAAAGGTGGAACATGAGAGCAAAGAAGGACTGTAAATCGATAAGCTACAATTATCTATACCTGTAACTCATAATATATTTAAAAAGCAAGATGACCAAATGGGAGCAGAGTCTCTTTTGATAAATAGCCAAATTTTAAGCATTTTTTAGTAGAAACCTCAGTTTGGTAATAAATTAAAATAGAAAACACCCATGACTATCAATCTTAAACTATGCACTTACCCAAGAAATAGTCTCCAGCCTCAGCAGTGTTTTGTGGAGATACAGCAATATTAGCTCAGCTCTGGGGTATGATCCTCAATGTGTGGAGGAGATAGATCTAGCAGTCTAGGAGCCACAAGATATGGAGACTCACTCTGTCTGGTCTAGAGAAGAATCAAGCTGGCTGGCCCCTGAAGTGTCCTTATATACTCTCTAAAGACCACGCCCACTTCCTCCCATGTTGCTTTTACCAATGCTTGCTGTAGGTGAGCTCCTGTGAATAGCAGTATTCTAAATGCATGGAAGATTGAATTAACTCTATGGCCAGTATCCACAAACAAATCTCTACAACAAGGTTTCCAGAGGTCATGCTTAGCTGGGTGTGGTAGCTCACACCTTTAATCCTTAGAGTCACAGAGGATAAGCTGCTGAAGCAGGAGGAGTTTTAGTACAAGGACTGTCTAGAATATACAGCAATAACTTTTCAAAAATAAATAAATAAATAAATAAATAAATAAATAAATAATAAATAAATAAATAGAAATTTTGCTACAATATTTCACTGTTTCTAAATAATTTGTGGTGTGCTTATATTCTTGCTTTTCCTTTTGTAATTTCACAGTTAATGATATCAATCTGTGATTTTAGTAAGTATCAACATTAAAGAATTCTCAAAAATTCTTTAGAGTTTTGTTCAACTCATTTTTATCATATTTACCTCAACTGCGATTTCAGAGTTTCATCCCTTTCTCTACCCACTCAACTGTCTGTTCTTTTCTTTTTTCTTTTTTTAACACATACTTGGGGAAGCCAGGCAGTGGTGGCACATACCTCCAGTCCTAGCATTCTGGAGGCAGAGGCAGGCAGATCTCTCTGAGTTAGAGGCTAGCCTGATCTACAAAATGAATTCAAATCTGTGCTCCAACAATACACAGAGAAACTAGGTCTGAATAAATAAAATATTTGATTAACTAAAACCCAAGTGTCTCTGATTTTCCTTGGGAGGGAATTTTCTTGATTGAATCATTTGAAGTGGGAAGCCCCACCTAAACTCAGAAGTTTTGAGGTTTGAGAATCCACCTTAAATCTTAGCTGGTGGCAGCCTATATAAAGGACATGGAAGAAGGAAACTCTCTCATCTTTGCTCTTTGACCTCTTGCTCTCATTCTCACTGCCAAGTTCATCCTATCACTGGTATTAGATTCTATTTTTAGGGAGGATTTCAAAGTATACTGAAGACAGGCTGGTACATCCAGCCTTGTAGACTGAACCACTTCTCTCTCTCTCTCTCTCTCTCTCCTCTCTCTCTCTCTCTCTCTCTCACTGTATGTGTACTCATATCCATTTAGTTTTCTTCCTGTAGATTCAAGGTGGTTGCTACACTTATCTCTTGGGTTTTAGGTAACTCCACGTGTAGTCAAATTGACAATAAGGAATAGCCATCAGAAGGGCTGACCACTTGGTGTTGGATGATCAGTTAGGGAGCTTGTCCCTAATAGAGCCTAATTTTTTGTCTAGGGATGGGACTCTCAAAATTTCCCACATTCATACCAACATATTCATTGTTCTGGTCTTGTTTATGCAACCATTTCTAGGAGAGAATGTTTCACAGCACACTCCCTGGTATTCTGGCTCTCACTGTCTTTCTGTCCCCTCTTCCACAATATTTCTGGAGCCATTAATGTAGGATATAGAGGTGTATGTTGGGGTTCAGATCCCCATGATCTCTTTATTTTTACATTCTGTCCAGTTGTGGTATCCTATGAATGTCTGCCTGTATGGCTGATCCCTTCATTTCTATGTTCTTGTAAATAAGCATGACTAGGTTTTACTTACTTGATCTGAAATCTAATGTATTGTTTAGTTAAACAACACACCAGATCAAAGATTAAATTGTTTCAGGGATTGGGATTTCAACGAATCCATAGGAATAACTACTAGGAGGACTGGCAGAAAAACAAATGTTCTTAGTAGTATTTGTCATGCAAGTTGTCAACACTGAGATGTGTTTACTATTTAGAGAGAACAAGGAACCATAATGGGTATCTTAACACAGCTTTCAAGAAGTGTGTAAGATCATGATGAGAAAGATGCTAATATTACATGTAACTTACCCATTAAGTACTGGCTGAGGGAACTGGAGTTGTCAGACTGGTGAAGATTTCCTTTATGTAAAGTTTATTTGAGTCTTCTAGCTATAAATATGGTTCAGATAAGGATTATTCCTAACTGGAGTTAGCAGGAACCCTATTAATGGAGTCATGACCTGTGCTATCATTCATGCTGTGGCTTCTATGTAGCATCTTCCTGGTGTTTGAATTAAAAACATTACAGTAACAGTTGTTACCTGATGGGAGACCAGGAGATGGTGCCTTTTGGTTCCCCTTTATGCAGTTTTCTTTGCCTCTAAAGTCATAGCTAAATCTTGGAAAGCCTTAACCCAAGCTAAAGCCATTTAGAATCTGCCTTTGAGAATACTAGGGCAAAAGAAGTTGGATGATTTGGTTCATTTCAGGAAACTTGGGATGTGAACTAAACTTTATATAGAGCTCCCTGATCCTTCTCTTTTCGGTGAGCTCAGGATTAGGAAGGGAGGCTATAGAATGAAGGCATCCTGAAGTGGAGATTGATGTGTTTCTTCCTTTGGGAGATCTCTCTTTAGATCTATACTCCATTTTGAATTAGGTTAATTGATTTCTTGATGTCCAGTTTCTTTAATTCTTTATATGTTTTAGATATTAGCCCTTTATTGGTTGTGTAGTAGTTAAACTTCTTTTCCTATTCTGTAGACTGCTATTTTGTCTCAATGATAGTGTCCTATGCCAAACAGAAGCTTTTCAGTTCCATGAGATCCTATTTATTAATTGTTGTTCTTAGTGCCTGTGCTATTGGTGCTCTGTTCAGAAAGTCTTTTCCTGTCCCAGTGAGTTCAAGGCTATTCCCCATTTTCTCTTCTATCATATTGAATGTATGTGGCTGAGATCTTTGATCTATTTAAAGTTGAGTTCTATACAGGGTGATAAATATTGATGTATTTGTAGTCTTCCACATGAGCCCATCTAGTTTGATCAGTTATATTTCTTAAAGATGATGCCTCCATTTTTGTATATATTTTTGGCCTTTTTAAGAAAAAAAATTCAAGTGTCCAATGTCTCTAGATATATGACTTTATTTGTAGATCTCCATTTGTTTCCATTGATCAATGTGTCTATTTTTATACCAACATCAAACTTTTTTTATTACTATAGCTCTGTAATACAATTTGCAAACAATGATAGTGATTTATCCAACAGTTCTTTCATTGTTCATGATTGTGTTTGCTTTCCTGAGTTTTTTCCCTGTTTTTTGTTCTTGTGTTTGTTTTGTTTGTTTGTTTGTTTTGTTTTGGTATTTCTATATAAATCTGACAATTGTCCTTTCAAGATCTCTAAAGAATTGTGGGCCTGGAAACACCCTAGATGCCCCTCAACTGAAGAATGGATTAAGAAAATGTGGTACATATACACAATGGCATACTACATAGCAGAAAAATTAATGACATCATGAAATTTGCAAGCAAATAGATGGAATTAGAAAATGTCATCCTGAGTGAGGTAACCCAGACTCAGAAAGACATGCATGGTGTGTATCCACACATAAGTGGATTCTAGATGTAAAGCAATGGATAATCAGACAACAGCCCACAACTCCAGAGAAGCTAGCTAACAAGGAAGAACCAAAGAGGGATGCATGGATCATCATGGGAAGGAGAAGTACATGAGATCTTCATGAGTAAACTGGGGATGATGGGTGGGCAAAGGAGGGTAGGGGATAGGGCATGAGATCCTAAGGGAATGGAATGGTTGAGCTGGAACAGGGCTTGAGGGGAAAACCAATGGCGGAGATACTATGATACAGGGAGATACCATGGAGATAGAGAGAAACCTTTTGCTTGGGAAGTTGCCAGGAATCCCCAAAGATGACCCCAGCATGGATTACTAGAAATTGTGGAGAAGGTACCTGAACTGAACTGGCTTACCCATGCATCAGACCAGTGAATACCCTAACTGTCATCACAGAGCTTCTCTCCAAAGACTGATGGAAGAAGATCTAGAGATCCATAGCCAAACACCAGGCAAAGCTCCAGGGAGAAGAGGGGTTCTACAAGCAAGTGTATCAGGATCATGATGGGGAAACCTGCAGAGATGACCAACCCAAATAAAGACAGGGGGATCTTTCTTGTGTTAGTGACATAAGTCTTTAATGTCAGCACGGGGAAAGCAGAGAAAGGGGTATCTCTTGAGTTCAAGGACACCCTGGTCTATAGCCTGCTCAAGAACAGACAAGGCTACACAAAGAAACCCTGTCTAAAATAATAAATAAAAGCAAGCAAAAACACAAGAAAGAAAGAAGGAAGGGAAGAAAGGAAAGAAGGCAGGAAGGAAGAAAAGAAAGAAAGGAAGAAAGAAAAAAGAGAAAGAAAGAAAAAGAGTTTTTTACATGTGTTGGTGGTGCATAACTTTAATATCAGCACTTGGGATGTGTAGAGGAGAACCAAGACTACACAGACAAACCCTGTCTCCAAAAACCAAAATATCCTGTGTCAAGCCCTCTGACAGATGTGGGGTTGGTGAAGATCTTTTCCCATTCTGTAGGCTGTCCTTTTGTCTTGTTGACCATGTCCTTTGCCCTACAAAAGCTTCTCAGTTTCAAGAGGTCCTATTTATTAATGTTCCTCTCAGTGTCTGTGCTACTGGTGTTGTATTTAGGAAGTGATCTCCAGTGTCAATGCGCTCAAGACTACTTCCAAATTTCTCTTCTATGAGGATCAGAATAACTAGATTTATGTTCAGGTCTTTGATCCACTTGGACTTAAGCTTTGTGCACAGTGACAAATATGGATCTATTTGCAATCTTCTACCTGTTGACATCCAGTTGTGCCAGCACCATTTGTTGAAGATGCTTTCTTCATTCCATTGTACAGTTTTGGCTTCTTTGTCAAAAATTAGGTGTTCATACATGTGCACGTTAATGTCGGGGTCTTCATTTTGGTTCCATTGGTCCACATGTCAGTTTTTATGCCAGTACCAAGCTGTTTCTATTACTGTAGCTCTATAGTAGAGCTTGAAGCCAGGGATCTTGATGCCTCCAGAGGTTGTTTTATTGTACAGAATTCTTTTGGCTATCCTGGGTGTTTTGTTTTTCCATATGAAATTGAGTATTGTTTTTTTTTTTTTTTTTTTTGGTTTTTTTGAGACAGGGTTTCTCTGTGTAGCTTTGTGCCTTTCCTGGAACTCGCTTTGGAGACCAGGCTGGCCTCGAACTCACAGAGATCCACCTGGCTCTGCCTCCCGAGTGCTGGGATTAAAGGCATGCGCCACCACCGCCCGGCTGAGTATTGTTCTTACCAGGTCTGTGAAGAATTCTGATGGGGATTGCATTGAATCTGTAGATTGCTTTTGTTAAGATTGCCTTTTTACTATGTTAATCCTGTCTACCCATGAGCATGGGAGATCTTTCCATTTTTTGATATCTTCTTCAAATTCTTTTTTCAGGGACTTAAAGTTCTTGTCATACAGGTCCTTCACTTGCTTAGTTAGAGTTACCCCAAGGCTGTTTGTATTATTTGTGGGTATTGTAAAGGGTGATATTTCTCTAATTTCTTTCTCAGCCTGTTTGTCATTTGTGTATAGGAGGGCTACTGATTTTTTGAGTTAATCTTGTATCCTGCCACTTTACTGAAGGAGTTTATAAACGGTAAGAGTTCTTGGGTCAAATTTTGGGGTCACTTCTGAATACTTTCATGTCACCAGCAAATACTGAAAGTTTGACTTCTTCCTTTCCAATTTATATCCCCTTGATCTCCTATTGTTGTCTTATTGCTCTAGCTAGAACTTCAAGTACTATTTTGAGTAAATATGGGGAGATTGTACAGACTTGCCTTGTTCCTGATTTTAGTGGATTTTTTTTTAGTTTCTCTCCATTTACTTTGATATTGTCTGTTGGCTTGTTGTAAATTGCCTTTACCATGTTTAGGTATGTTTCTTGTAGTCCTGATCTCTCCAAGACCTTTATCATGAAGGGGTGTTGAATTTTGTAAAATGCCTTTTCAGCATCTAATGAAATGATCATGTGTTTTTTTTCTTTCAATCTGTTTATATGGTGTAACACATTGACAGACTTTTGTATGTTGAACCAACCTTGCATCTCTGAGATGAAGCCTACTTGGTCATGGTGGATAATGTTTTTGATATGTTCTTGGAGTCTGTTTGCCAACATTTTATTGAGTATTTTCGCATCAATGGGGCTGAGGGACATTGTTCTGTAATTCTCTTTCTTTGTTGCATCTTTTTTTGGCTTGGGAATCAGAGTAACTGTAGTTTCATACAAGGAGTTTGGTAATGTTCCTTCTGTTTCTATTTTGTAGAACAATTTGAAGAGTATTGGTATTAACTGTTTTTGAATAATTGGTAGAATTCTGTGTTCAAGCCATCTCGTCCTGGGCTTTTGTTGGTTGGGAGACTTTTAATGACTGCTTCTATTTTTTACGGGTCATTGGTCTAGTTAAATAGTTTATCTGATCTTTGCTTAACTTAAGTATGAGGTACCTATCCAGAAAATTGTCCATTTCTTTTAGGTTTTCTAATTTTGTGGAGTAAAGTTATTTGAAGTATGACATGATGATTCTCTGGATTTCCTCATTGTCAGTTGTTATCTCTCCCTTTTCTTTTCTGATTTTGCTGATTTAGATGCTCTCTCTCTGCCTTTTGGTTAATCTGGAAAAAGGCTTGTCTATATTGTTATTTTCTCAAAGAACCAACTCTTTGTTTCATTGATTCTTTGTATTGTTCTCTTGGTTTCTATTTTATTGATTTCTGCTCTCAATTTGATTATTTTCTGGCTTCTCTTCCTCCTGGGTGACTTTGCTTCTTCTTGTTCTAGAGCTTTCAGGTGTGCTGTTCAGTCACTAGTGTGAGATTTTTCCAACTTCTTTATGTGGGCATTTAGTGCTGTGAATTTTCCTCTTAGTACTGCTTTCATAGTGTCCCATAAGTTTGGGTATGTGGTATATTCATTTTCATTGATCTCTAGGAAGTTTTTAATTTCTTTCTTCATTACTTCCTTGACCCATTCGTGATTCATTTAAGCATTATTCAGTTTCCATGGGATTGTAAGCTTTCTGTCATTTATGTTGTTGAAATCTAACTTTAAACCATGGTGGTCTGATTAAATACAGGAGGTTATTCCAGTTTTTTTTTTTTTTTTGTATCTGTTGAGATTTGCTTTGTGACTGAGTATGTGGTTGATTTTAGAGAAGGTTCCATGGAGTACTGAGAAGAAGTTATGTTCTTTTTTGTTAGGGTGGAATGTTCCATAGATATCAATTAAGTCCATTTGAGTCATAACATCTGTTAAGTCCTTTATTTCTCTGTTAAGTTTCGATTTGGCTGATCTGTCAAGTGGTGAGAGTGGGGTGTTGAAGTCTGCCACTCTTAATGTGTTGGGTTTTATATGTGGTTTAAGCTTTAGTAATGTTTCTTTTACATATGTGGGTGCCCCTGTGTTTGGGGCATAAATTATCAGAATGGAAACTTCATCTTTTTGGATCTTTCCTGTGATGAGTGTGTGATGCCCTTCTTGATCTCTTTTGATTGATTTTAGTTTGAAGTCTATTTTGCTGGATATTAGGATGGCTACACCCACATGCTTCTTAAGACCATTTGATTGGAAAATCTTTTCCCAGCCTTTTATTCTGAGGTAATGCCTATCTTTGAATTTGAGGTATGTTTCTTTTATGCAGCAGAAAGCTGGGTCCTGCTTTCATATCCATTCTGTAAGCCTGTGCCTTATTATATGTGAATTAAGTCCATTGATATTAAGTGGTATTTATGAGCAGTGATTGTTAGTGCCTGTTATCTTTTGGTGGTAGTGTGTGTGTATTTCTCTTCTTTGGGATACACTGCTGTGGTGATATCTATTGCCTATATTTTTGTGGGTGTATCTGACTTGTTATGTTGGATATTTTTTTTCTAGTACTTTCTGTTGGGCTGGATTTGTGGGTAGGTATTGTTTACGTCTAGTTTTGTCTTGGAATTTCTTGTTCACTCTGTCTATGTTGATTTAAAGTTTTGCTGGGTATATTAGTCTAGGCTGACATCCACGGTCTCTTAGTGTCTGCTTTACATCTTTCCAGGTCCTTCTGGCTTTCAAAATCTCCATTGAGCAATCAGGTGTTATTCTGATGGGTCTGCCTTTATAAGTCACTTGGCCTTTTTCCTTTGCTGCTCTTAATATTCTTTCTTTAGTCTGTAGGTTTAGTTGTTTATTTATTACGTGGTGAGGAGACTTTAGTGAGGGTCTAGTCAGTTTTGTGTTCTATAGGCTTCTTGTATCTTCATAGATATTTTTCTTTTCATTTCTTTTCTTTCTTTTTTTTTGTTTTTTTGTTTGTATTGTTTTTTTTTTTTTTAGTTTTTTAAGACAGGATTTCTCTATGTAGCTTTGTGCCTTTCCTGGAACTCACTCTTTAGCACAAGTTGGTCTTGATCTCACAGAGATCTACCTGGCCGTGCCTCCCAAGTTCTGGGATTAAAAACCCTGGCTGATATTTTTTTCTTTAAGTTGGGAAAGTTTTCTTCTCTGATCTTGTTGAATATATTTTCTGTGCCTTTGAGTTGGTATTCTTCTCCTTCTTCTATCCCTATTATTCTTAGTTTGGCCTTTTCATTGTATCCCCAATTTCCTGGACGTTTTGTGTTATGTCAATTTTGGTTTTGGTATTTTATTTGACTGACGAATCTATTTCCTCCATAGTATCCTCCACACCAGAGATTCTCTCTTCCATCTCTCGAATTTTGTTGGTTATGCTTGCATCGGTGTTTCCTGTTCATTTACTCAGATCTTCTATTTCCATCATTCCCTCTGTTTGCGTTTTCTTCATTGTTTCTATTTCCCTTTTCAGGTCTTGAACTGTTTCCCTCACATGTTTAATTGCTTTTTTATTGTTGTTTTGGCTATCTTGAAGGGATATATAGATTTCTTCCAATTTTTTGTTTGTCTTTTCCTCAATTTTATTTTTCATTTTTTCTTGAATGGCCTCTAACATCATCATGATGTTATTCTTTTTTTTTTTTTTTTTTTTTTGGTATTTCCATACAGGATTTCTCTGTGTAGCTTTGTTCCTTTCCTGGATCTCAATCTATAAACCAGGCTGGCCTCCAACTCACAGAGATCTGCCTACCTCTGCCTCCCCATCGCTGGGATTAAAGGCATGCCCCACCACCGCCTGGTTGTGATGTTATTCTTAAGGTCATGTTCTTCTGCTTCTTCTATATTGTGATGTTCAGGTCTTGCTGTTGAAGGAGGGCTAGGTTCCAATGATTCCCTATTGTTCTTTATGTTGTTGTATGTATTTTGCATTGATGTCTGCCCATCTCCTCCTCTCTTGGTCCAATTCGAGTTCTTGGTCCAATGCGAGCTCTTGGTCTAATGTAAGCATGTGATTTAGTGTCTGTGCTACAGGAAGTGGCTAGGATCTCAGGTGGATGGATATGGGGGCAGGGAATGTAGATTGCAGGGTCTGGTGGGGGGTCTTGGTATTGCTTTTACTAATGCTTGCTGAGTTGAGTTCCTGTATATAGCAGTATTCTAAATGGAATGGAAGATTAAATTAACTCTATGGCCAGTATCCACATTCAAATCTTCACAAAAAGATTCCTTACTCACAGCTTACCTGGGTGTGGTAGCTCTCACCTTTAATGCTAGAGTCCTACAGATAAGGCTGCTGAAGCAGGAGGAGTGTTAGTTCAAGGCCTGCCTAGCATATACAGTAAGAACTTGTCTAAAAAAAAAGTTCTAAAATTCTAATTTTAAAACCATATTTTCATGTTTCTAAATATTTTGTGGTGTGCATATAGTTTTGCTTTTCCTTTTATAATTTCACAGATAATGATATCAATCTGTGATTTTATCAAATATCAACATTAAAAAGGTCTCATTAGTCCTTCAAGAATTTTGCACAGATTAATTTTATCAGATTTACCTCTACTGCAACTCCTTCCAAATACATCCCCTTTCTCTACCCACTCAACTTTCTGTTCTTTATAAAACAAAATAATGATATTCCCTGAGTTTTGGAGAGGGTATATATACATTTGATATTTTCTTTCATTTAAGGCTGAGCACAGGGTCACCATTTCAGAGCAACAGACACTTATTCTCAGCAGCTTAACTGGTTATAAGTTTACATCAAAACTACTTCCATCTGAAAAGAAAAGTTTCCCTTAAGATGAAGAGGACAGCACTCGGGAGGCAGAGCCAGGAGGATCTCTGTGAGTTCGAGGCCAGCCTGGGCTACCAAGTGAGTTCCAGAGAGGCTCAAAGCTACACAGAGAAACCCTGTCTCAAAAAAACCAAAAAAAAAAAAAAAAAGATGAAGAGGACAGCAACAGTAACCCACAGGTGTAAACACAAATGTTTAGAAAGCAACTAGACAGGCACATCTCATTATGTTTTTTAGACAAATGTCTAGTTCAGCATCCATCCCGTCTCCGAATTCAAGGACATATGACATCCCTGCAAAAGATCTTTTAGTTTTCCGCTTCTCGAATTCAAGCACATATGACATCCTAGCAAAAGATCTCTTAGATTTCAGCTTCAAGATAAGCTGAGGTGACCTCTCATGATAGCCTTTTTATTTCTTCAGAACTCACTCTGGTCTCTCTGTCTCAGAGTCTCTATATCTCTTTATCTCTCTCTGTCTCTGTCTATCTCTGTCTCTCTCTGTAGCTGCCTGGCCTGGAACTAATTATGCAGACCAGGGTGTTCTTGAACTCACAGATCTCCTGCATCTAGCCTCCTGACTGTTGGGACTGAAGGTAAGAAGCACCATGCACAGCTTCTGTGAATAGTCCTTTTAATACCCTCACCTATCCTACCCCATAAAAAGCACACTTGCCCTTCCTCTGCACTGCTATCCCTTTTGTCCATACCTTGTTACCTCACAGTATAACACATGACTGCTCTCATTTGATTTAATGACTGCCTCTTGACACCAATGGAGTGTTAGTTATCTAAGAGGGAAAATTTCTCTTTATTTTTGACATTGATGGATCCCAACTGTTTAGAACAGCAATTACATACAGTAGAGGATTAATAAGTACTGAGTGTTTCAGGGCTGAATGACCACTGGGAGGGCCATGTAGATGCTGGTGATTTGTTGGTTGCTGGTTGATTCCACTAAATATTGGGCACTGAATGTATACACAGGCTCTCCTGGGGTCATCACATGACCCAACTATGGCTATGGACTTGAAGAAGCCCTCTGCTGGAGGCCCCAATGGGTACTCTAGATTGTGGCTGACTTTTTGACTGGCTCTTTTACTATCCAATTCCCCCCCAGAGGCTCCATGTAATACCATGAATGGCTCCCTGGTCCTAATCCCTGGAACCTATGACTGTCTTCTTCATGCTAAACAGGATTTGTAGGTAGGATTCAATGAAGGGTTTTGAGATGAAATTTTATCCTGGATTATCAGGATGTCGAACTTTGGATATTAAATATCCATACAAACACACATGTATGCAGATGGAGGTGCTCTTTATACATGACATGGCAGCTTTAGGAGGTGGAACTTAGCTGGAGGAGTAGGGCACTGGAGATGGAGGAAGCTTGAGATTTAAAGATGAGCTCTGTTTGCTGATCCCCCTCTATCCTATCTTGTTCATGGAGACTCTAGTAAACAGTCTCACACTGCTGGAAACAGAGCTTCAAGCCATTCCCGACTTCCATCACACCCCAGCCCCTTATATTGAATGGTTTCATCTCAAATTGTTAGCAAGAATAAACCTGTCTTCCCTTAAAAAAAATGATTCCATATGTGTCACTTTATTTCAGTTCCAACAATGTACAGTGACATTAGCATTCAAAGAATCCTTGGTCCCAGCCTGTCTAGAGTTCAAGTTAACCCCCTAGAGAACTGGAAATGCTGTGGATGTGAAGCAGTTCAAACCTGCAACATTTTTCTCATCAGAGACTGGATTTCTCTGTGTAGCCTGGCTCTCCTGGAAGTAACTGTGGAACAGTCTGGACTGGACCTAACAGAGATCCACCTGCCTCTGCCTCCCAAGTTCTGGGGTTAAAGACTTACTCCACCACCACCAGGCAGAATCTGCAACACTTCAGTCAGATAGTGTTGATTGCATTGCACCTCGATGCCCTGATTTTTTGTTTTATTTCTAGTATGTTGTTAGTGGGAATGAAAGTACATCATTTTCTCCTTCTATTCCTTCTTAGATGTCCTTCATGTAGTCTCTAAAGACCACACCAACTTCCTTCATGGTCGTTTTTAATAATGTTTCCAATGATGAACTCCTGTAATTAACATTATTCTAAATGATGAACGATTGAACTCATACAGCAGTCAATCTCCACAACAAGATTTCTTGAGTCACTACTTAGCTGGGTATAGTAGCTCACACTTTCAATCCCACAGTCAGAAGGAACAGGGTGCCAAAGCAGGAAGAGTTTTAGTTCAAAGCCAGCTGAGGACGTACAGTGAGAATTTGGAGAGAACTTGGAGTAAGGGGAACATTACTCTATTGTTGGTAAGAGTGCAAACTTGTACAGCCGCTTTGGAAATAAACGTGGCAGTTTATCAGAAAATTGGTAACCAATCTACCTCAATACCCAGTGATACCACTCTTGCTCATATATCCAACAGATACACAATTATACCACAAGATCTCTTGAACAACTATGTTCATGGCATCTTTATTTCTAATAGCCAGAACCTGACATCATGAGGTTTGCAGGCAAATGGATGAATCTAGAAAAAAATCATCCTGAGTGAGGTTATCCAGACTCAGTAACAGGAACATGGTATGTACTCACTCATAGGAGGATACTAGATGTAAAACAAAGATGACTAGACTGCTACTCACAACTCCAGAGAGGCTACCTAGAAAAAAGAACCCTAAGAAAGACACAAGGATCGCCCAGTGACAGAAATGGATGAGATCTACATGAGCAAACCGGACATGAGGAGGGGAGGAGGTAATGAAGGGCTAGGGTCGAGGGAAAGAGAGATTAGGGGAGTTGGAGATCCCAGCTTGATCAAGAACAGAGAGGGAGAATAAGGGAAAACAGACCATGATAAATGAAGGCCCCATGGGAATAGGAAGAAGCAAAGTGCTAGCGAGGTCCCCAGAAATCCACAAAGATACTTCCCCAATAGACTACTGGCAATGGTCAAGAGAAAACCCAAAATGACCTACTCTGGTGATACAATGGCCCAACACCCTAATGGTCATGCAAGAAATCTCATCCAATGACTGATGGAAGTGAATGCAGAGATCCACGGCCAGGCCTCAGGTGGAGCTCCAGGAATCCTATAGGCAAGAAAGAGGAGGGATTATATGAGCGAGAATTGTTGAGACCAAGATTGGAAAAAGCACAGCGACAAATAGCCAAATTAGTGGAAACACATGAACTATAAACCAAGAGCTGAGAAGCTCCCAACTGGATCAGGCCCTCTGGATAAGTGAGACAGTTGATCAGCTTGAACTGTTTGGGAGGCTCCCAGGCAGTAGGACCAGGACCTATCCTTGGTGCATGAGCTGGCAAGATGGCATTTTGGAGTCTGGGGCCTATGCAGGGACACTTTGATCAGCCTGGGAGGAAGGGACTGAACCTGCCTTGACTGAATCTACCAGGTTGAGCTGAATCCCCTGGGTAGTCCTTGCCTTGGAGGAGATGGGAATGGGGGATATGCTGGGGGAAGGGGGAGAGGGGGTGGCGGGAGGAGGGAGACAGGGGAATCCATGGCTGATTTGTAAAATTAAATCAAATTATAAAATTAAAAAAAGAAAAAGAAATGTATGTAGAAAAAAATGACACTTTATTGCCACCTGCTGAACATGTCCTATAATAAACACAGAAACCATAAAAAAAAATTAAGAAAATGCAATATATTTACAGGATAGAGTATTACTTAGCTGTTAAAAATATTGACATTAGGAATTTTGAAGATGAATGGATAAAATTAGAAAAAAAGCTGGGTGGTGGTGGCGCACGCCTTTAATAGCAGCACTCCGGAGGCAGAGCCAGCCGGATCTCTGTGAATTTGAGGCCAGCCTGGGCTACTAAGTGAGTCCCAGGAAAGGCGCAAAGCTACACAGAGAAACCCTGTCTCAAAAAACCAAAAAAAAAAAAATTAGAAAAAAATCATCCTGAGTGATGTAACCCAGACCCACAAAGACAAACGTTGTATGAACTCACTCATAAGTAGATATCAACACTAAAGTAATGGATAACCATGCTGCAATCCACAGACCCAAATAGGCTAGATAACAAGGAGGGCCCAAGAGGGGACACATGAACTCTCTGTAACTGAGAAATAGAAGAGATCTCGGGGGTAGACTGATGGTGGGAGGGGATGGGAACATAAAGAATTAGCTTGGAGGTTGGTTGGAGGGGAAGAGTACTCAAAGAGATGACTGAAAAGGGGAGACACTTTTTCAGGGTCAGGTAGAAACTGGATGTAAGGGTAACTCCCATGAATCTATAAGATGACCACAGCTAAGACTCCTCGCAATAGTGGATGGGAAGCCTGAGTTGGCCATCTCCTGTGTTCAGATTGGTGATTACCCCAGTTGTCATCAGAGAAGCTTCATCCAGTAACTAACAGAAAAAGATACAGAGACCTATGGCCAAACATTAGACAGAGCTCAGTAAATCCTGCTGAAGACAGGGAAGAAGGATTGTAAGAGCCAGAGGGGTCAAGTACATCAAAAGAAGACCCACAGAAATAACTCACCTGGCTCATAGGAACCAACAGACAGGGAGCCTATGAGCATGGGACTAACATAAGTTCTCTCAATATAGATAGTTGTGTAGCTTGGTCTATTTCTGGGACTCGTAAAAATGGGAGCAGAGGCTTCCACAATGCTCTTGGTGGCTCTTGGTAATCTGTTCCTCATACTGTGTTGCCTTGCCCAACCTTAATACAAGGGGAGATTCTTAGTCTTATTTGAAACTTGGTATGCCATGCTTTGTTGATACCCAAGGGAGGCCTTTCTTTTTCTGAACAGAACCAGAACAGGAGTAGATTTTGGGTAGGCAGAAAGCAGTGGGAGGAGGGAATGGGAGGAAAGGAGGCATTAGACACTTAGGTCAGCATGTAAAATAAAAAAATCATTTTTAAAAAGACTAAAAAATAACAATTAAAAACTATTGTTCTGTGCTTAGTATTTTGGAGTGTGCTTATATTTTACTCTAGATAATTCATCAAATAATGTCATCAATCTATGATTTTAGCAATATCAACATTAAAAAATCCTTACTAGTTTTTTTTACAATATTTTGTACAACTAGTTTTGAGCATATACATCTGAACTGCAACTCCTTCCAGATCCATCCCCTTTTCCTACTCACTCAACTCGCTGTCTTAAAAAAATTTGATTAATCCCTGTGAGTTCGAGGCCAGCCTGGGCTACCAAGTGAGTTCCAGGAAAGGCGCAAAGCTACACAGAGAAACCCTGTCTCGAAAAACCAAAAAAAAAAAAAAAAAAAAAAAAAAAAAAAAAAAAAAAAATTGATTAATCTCATTCTATTTCATTTTCAACTTTTTGTGGTTGACAATAGAGGCAAAAGATGCCTTGCTTCCCAGCATCTAGAGATCACAGTAACCACACAGAAAACTATGTAAAATGCTCTAGACATGAAATATCAAATAACCTTCTGGATCTCAGTCAAGTGCTGTAGATTGCTTTGCTCCTGGATGATGTGTGGTTTTCTTATTTCCAATATGTTTTTAGGTGAAATAAAATTGGACCACTTTCTCCTCCCTTTCCTTCTTACAGGTCCTTTTTATGTAGGCTGCCAGTAGACCATGTGATCAGGATGTAAGGTGATCTGAACACTCCAGAAGATCCAGGTTTTAGTCAGTCTTCCTTCTTTAAAAGACTCAATCAAGGAAAATCCCTATCAAGAAAAAAAAATCACAGCCTCTTGCTTTAAGTTAATTCCAGATGTAGTAAAATTAACAGCCAAGAATAGCCACCTCAAGGGATGATCACTTTGTATTATGTGTACCTTTAGGGAGCTCATCACTCATAGAGGCTAATTCTGTGTCTAGACATGGGATTCTTTCAAAATTTCCCACATTCGTATCAACATATTCATTGTTCTGCTCAACATATTCATTTGTGCAGCCATTTCTAGGAGAGACTGTTTCACAGCACACATCCTGGTCTTCTGACTCTCACTGTCTTTTTGAGCCCTCTTTCACAATATTTCTGGAGCTGGTGATGTAGAATATAGAGGTATCTGTTGGGATTCAGATCCCCATGAGCTCTTGATTTTTAAATTCTGTCCAGTTGTCATATTCTGTGAGTGTCTGCCTGTATGGCTGATCAGGTCTTTTCTATGTTGATGTAAATAAGCATGACAAGGTCTTTCTTGCTTGATCCGAAATCTAATGTATTGTTCTGTTTAATAGTAAACCAAATCAAGGATACGTAATTTAGGGATTGTGAGGTTATGCAATGATAGGAATAACTACTTAGAAGACTTGCAAGAAAAATGTGCTTAGTATTATTTGTCATATCTTTGAGATGTGTTTAGTATTTAGAGAGCACAAGGAACCATAATGGGTATCTTAACACAGCTTCCAAGGAGTGTGTAAAATGATGATGAGAAACACGTTAATATTACATGTAAGTTACCCGTTAAATCCTGGGTGAGGGAATTGGTGTTGTCAGACTGGTGAAGATTTCTTGTATGTAAAGTTTATTCAGTTTTCTAGCTATAAATACAGTTCAGATATTGATTATTCCTAACTGGAATTAGCATGACTCCTATTGATGGAGTCATGTCCTGTGCTATCATTTATGCTGTGGCTTCTTTGTGGCATCTTCCTGGTGTTTGAATTAAAATCACTACAGTAACAAGTGTTACCTGATAGGAGACCAGGAGATGGAGCCCTTCACTTCCCTTAAAGCAAATTTCTCTGCCTCTAAAGTCATAGCCTTAACCCTAGTTGAGTAGGTCATAGAAGCCATGTAGAATCTGCCTTTGATAATACCAGGGCAGAAGAAGTTGGATGATTTGGTTCATTTAAGGAAACCTTTGGGGTGTGAACTAAGCTTTATGTTAGCTCCCTGATCCTTCTCTTTGGTAGGCTCAGGATTAGGAAAGGAGGCTTGGGATGAAGGCATCCTGAAGTGCAGTTTGATGTGTTTCCTCCTTTGGGAATTCTCTGTTTAGATCTATACTCCATTTTTAACTGGGTTATTTCCTTGATGTCCAGTTTTTTTAGTTTTTTATATATATTTACTTAGTAGCTCTTTGTTGGCTGTGTAGTAGTTAAACTTCTTTTCCTATTCTGTAGGCTGCCACTTTGTCCCAATGATGGTGTTCTATGCCAAACAGAAGCTTTTTAGTTCCATGAGGTCCTATTTACTAATTGTTGTTCTTAGTGCTTGAGCTATCGGTGTTCTGTTCAGAAAGCATTTCCTGTTCCAAGTGAGGTTAGGACTAATCTTTGCTTTCTCTTCTGTCATATTCAAAATATTTTGCTGAGGTATTTGATCTATTTAGAGTTGAATTCTATACAGGGTGATAAAAATTGATGAATTGGAGTCTTCTACATGAAGCCATCTAGTTTGACCTGGTACGTTTATTAAAGATGTCTTCACTTTAGTGTGTATTTTTCACTTTAAAAATAAAAATATCAGGTATTCATATGTGTATGAATTTATGAACTTATGTGTGGAGCTTTAATTTGCCTCCATTGATCAATGCATCTATTTTTTGACAACATCAAATTATTTTTATTATTATAGCTCTGTAGTACAATTTGAACACGGAGATAGTGATGGATCCAGCAGTTGTTTTATTATTCAAGATTGCTTTAGCTTTTCTATTTTTTTGGCATTTTTGTTATCATTGGGATATTTTGGATTTTGTTTTGTTCTTTTTTTGTATTTCCATATGAATCTGATAATTGTCTTTTCAAGATGTCTGAAGAATTCTAGCCTGGGGGTGGACTTTCACTCCTTTAATCTTAGCTCAAAGGAAGAAGAACAGACAGATCTCTGTGTCTCTGAGCCCAGCCTCATCTACAGTTCAAATTTTGGGACAGCCAAGGCTACAGAAAGAAACCTTGTCTTGAACCCCACCCTTCACCAAAAATAAATAAATAAATAAATAAATAAATAAATAAATAAATAAATAAATAAATAACAGAAAGATAGATAGATAGATAGATAGATAGATAGATAGATAGATACAAAAAAGAATGGCATCTTTCTTGTGGTGGTAAAACAAGCCTTTAATCAAACCACTGGGGAAGCAGATGCAGAGGCATGTCTGAGACTTCAAGACCAGCCCCCTCCATAGCCTTCTCCAGTATAACCAAAGTTTCAAAAAATTTGTCTAAATGCAATAAAAACAAGGATAGGAAGGAAGGAAGGGAGAAAGCAAGAAAAGAAGAAAGAAGGAAAGAGGGAAGGAAGGATGTTTCTCTCAGGTGTTGGTGGTACAAGCCTTTAATCCCAGCACCTGGAATGCAGAGGACAGCCCAAGCTCTACAGAGAAACCATGTCTTAAAACAACAAAAGAATCTGTGTCAAATTGACATTAAATTAGCGAGCACAATATATACATGTGCTCCAGCTTGACACCATTAAGTGGAATCCCATAGGCAGAGCATATTTTTATGGTGCTAGAATGCAGCTGAGGGTCCTGAGTACACTTAAAAGGGGCTTGAACAGCCAACTAGAGCCTGAGTCTCTAAGACTACTCTCAGTATCTAAGCATAATTACTTAATGTCAAATACACAAAAACAAGCAAACAAAAATCACTATGAAATAAGGTTACTTTATGGAATATGTGGACTACAGAATAAAAGGTAATATAGTCTACCATTGTTTCATTTAATAGTATTTTAATATTTAATAGCAATAACGAAAGTAACATAACAGTGGGGAATACTTAAAAATCACTATGGTACTGGATCTCAGATTTCCCCGTGGAGAAGTAAGGCCAGACAGGGTTTTTGAAGGTGCCAGAAGGGTACTTGTGTATGAGGGAACTCTTGGCAACATTCACAAAACTTAAACATCCCTCCTCACAATCAAGGAACACACCAACTCGGCCCAGTGGCTTCTCTATATAGTGCTGGAATACTGGGCATGTGGTGAGGAGACTGTAATGATTACCCTCCTTCACACACACAAGAAGAAAGGCACCTTCAGGTTCAATCACTTGGTTTCTATTCCTTAACAAGGAATCCTTACAGACCCCTACAGCCCAGTCCCAAGAGTCCTTCAAATCAATCTCCCAGTAATATTTCCCTAAGATGAAGCTCTGTGAACTCCAGGTAGCAGAATAGCATCCAGCATAATCCGCAGATGTATCTTTACGGTGAGGTCTGAAGCTCAGTCTTCTCATGGCATTAAACAGGTTTATCTTGTGATGGATCATTGTTATGTTTGGTAAAGAAATGCGCACTGTGGGAAGAAACAATATTTAGATAAAATGACCATTTACATTTCTCAGGTGAGAGAGGTCCATAGATTCCTCGAGATTTTAAAAGGGGAAGGATAAGACCTGAGGTTAAATTTGCCTCAAATACACCAATGTCAAGGATTTCCACAAGAAAAGTGTTGTAGCATGCCTAAAGGAAGATGTGTGCATTGCGACAAGGGCCAGAGCAAAGGCTGTGCTCATGGATCTACATGAAAAGTTATTTTTATGTAGATATAAGTAGTGATAACTTTCATATTGGTGTTTTCATTTGCATCTAAATGAGCATATTTATACTCAAGGAGTATCTAAATATGCTCTAGAAGTGGATCCTTGAATGTATCTCTCCTCCTTTAACCTATGGTTCATCTGATACTCTTTCTCTGTGAGGTTACAATTGACTTTTAGATCTACAAGGAGGATTTAGACAATGCCTCATGTCCTATCAATTTGTTTCATTTTCATTGCTCATGATACATGGCTTTCTCTGTTAAGCTGTTTTATGATTTTTTTCGTTCCTTTGGTGATAGGGTCTTTCTATATGTCCTAGACTGTCATAGAACTCAGTATGTTGACCAGACTATCCTCAAACTCATTGGCAGTCCTCCATAAACTAGGATTTTGATGCTGGGATTAGTAGTGTGAACGTCTTTATATTGTGTATTTTTTAATCTATGGAGTAAAATGCAATGTTAGAAATTAAATTCTAACACATTGAAAAGAAAATAATCAAATATCTCCATCACTGGCTACACTTCCTTTGAATTATACTGTCCAGAGTGAAATAACCATTCTACTCAATGAACAACTGATAGTCTCTTTTCAGCCACTATTACATACAACATGATATTAGTATGCATTTCTGTTTATTGGTTTGTTTGTATGATGACTATGGGATTCAATAACCATACAATGTGACTTACCTAGACATATTTCTGGGGAGTTAAAATATTGTATTTGAAAAGATTATCTCATTATTGAAGGTTAGCTCTGGTCATTTTATCAGTGGTGACACTCACCTTGGAACTGGTTGTAACTTTCCATCAGTCCAGTGATGGGTAAGGCATTGAGTTCTGTCTTAATAAGCTGTGGCATGCTCAGCTGCATTGACTCACTTCTGCAAGGAAAAGAAAATATTGACCTCCGTGGTGCTAAAGATATCACATAGTGATTAGGAAAAACTTCATTCCAAGTTCAGCCAAACACCTCAGGTTACACAAGCCTGACAACTTGAGCTCAATCCTTGGAACCCTTGATGGAAGGAGAAAGTTATCCTCTGACCTGCACAAATGTGCAAGTACATGCACACACATTCACACACACACACACATATAAAAATAACAAAACAAATAAAAGAATCCCAAAAATACCACACTAAAACAGTTGAGGATTTTCTATATAAAAGATCTCTGTAATTCCTAAGGCAACTTGGACAATTTTATAGCATATTTTTGGGTATCCGGACTTGCACTGATGGCTAAACTCACCTTCTGAACATGTCGTCCAAACCCTGCAAAGAAAACAAAAAAAAATTAGATATCTGAAGATATAAAATACAATGTTAGTTTCTAAAGTTCATATAAATGCCAGTCACCATCACACCAATCTATCCTGGTAAATTATATTCATGTCTTAAAGTGATGCCAACCACATAGATTAGCAGAACTTGAATTCTTGATGAAATCAGACTAAAGAGTAATTTGAGAAGGACATGGGTATCGACTGTACCTTGTTTTTGAACCCCCACCTGTGTGCAAAGGTAACTTTCCCTGAGCTTCTCTGCAAGCCATAGGGATACTTTATTATCTAAGCTAAAGATACTTCAAAAGGGTTGCCTCACCCCTGCATGCTGCTTCACATGTGTATTTCAGAATTGCAGAGTTAGAGGCCTGTGAGTTGCAAGGTATCATGTACTACCAAATAGGATCTTTTCTCAAAATGCCAACCTCTTAAAGGACTCACAAAAACACAGTGCTCAAACAGAAGAAACTAAGCCATAGGTTACTTTAATATTGTACACAATATATAAGTAGAGGTAAAGAATGTTGGAAACAGAAATCACTGAATTTCAGTTATCAGAAAAGCAAGGAACAAAAGCCAAAAGTTAAGATAATCCCTGAAGAATCTATGGACATAATTTCAAAAAGCTTCTTCTTTCAAGATTATTACAGAATTTTGTTTCTCCAGAAAATTTCTGAAAAGGAAACTCCCTAAAAAAATGCAGGATATATTGAAAGCTATCTTAATATAACAATCACCACTGTGGGTCTAAGACAATAAAGCCTCTTCCTGCACTCCTCCATGCTCACCTGCAGCAGGACCACAGATGGCTCCTGGGACTTTGCCATCAGTTCCTGGTACATTTCTTTTAGTTCTTTACTCTTTTGGACCATCATGGATTCACTTGTCCTGAGTTTCTCTAAAACACATTGGCCTTCATTTCTCATAGACTCAATGTGTTTCTCTTCCTCTTCACAGAGGAGTGGATGCAGTTTCCTATACTCTGTCCTGATCATTTCTTCCCGAAGAGTCAAGTAGTCCTGAAGAAAAAAAAGACATTCCCAATCATCTTTGCAAAGTATTTTGTCCTCCCTCATTCCATCCTGCTATGCTTAAATTCTACAAATGACTTGTATAACTCTGATGCATATACTCTGATTGACTGTCTTCACACCTCAGAAAATGTAAATTCCTTGGTTTCATTTATTTCTTCTTTATTAATTACACAGGCAATCCAACCCTAAGATGCATTTACACCTATATTAGAGGTGCAGAATTGCCTGAAAAAAGATTGATCATTCATATGTTCACAAAGTTATGAAACTCTGCATGTAGTAATTAGAATTCATGGTGTAGTCATAAAGTCTAACACAGTGTGCACAACCGTCAGCAATTCACTCATTAGACCCAGACTCTTCTACCAGGGGCAGACCATTCTTTCCAAGAGCAGAGACATATTATAAACTCAGAATTAGAGGTGAGCAGGACACATATACCAAGTATCCTATCCTAGGCCTTATATTCAACTCTTAAATGGCAAATTTTGAAAATATCTGTATCAACCTGATTTTAAGCATGTTTCTCATTCTCACCGTAAAAAGAGTTCTCATTCTGTTCTCTGCCTCTAAATTCTCTTGATTTTCCTGGACCTTCTCCCATAAAGATGCCATTTGCTTCAAAATTGTGTCCTGTAAAAAAACAATGAATATCAATTTTGAAAAATATAACTGATTGACAGACTCTTGGGCAATTAATACAATTATTGTAGTGAGAGTACCAGAATCAAAATTATCCTTCATTTTTTTCTTTTTGTAACTATGAATATTAGATTAGACCACAGAATTAGAAAATGCACCTTACCCTATTGCTCAGGTATATTGATGAATTATTTTGATTACCTGTTTGGCTGTACCTGACTCCAATGTACTTTTCCTAATTTAGTCTCAAGCCATAGATATTTTTAAAAGATAGGAAGTTAGTGTTGCACTCTCCAGTGACCTGGGCATAATGTATCATAAAATACAAATGATCTTTACACTCAGGGTACCCCAAAGGATGCTTACATTCCTAGTCAACCTTTCTTCATTAGATGTTAATAAAGTACCACCATTCTGAAAACAGTGCCTTTGTCATAATGAGGACCAGCATCTTCCTGTGGTTTGCTAAGCCTACCTCTCTCCAGCTTGCAAGTTCTCTCAGAAGCATCACTTACCATTTGATCCTCAGCAGCTGCTTCAATGAGACAGTGTCTGTGTCCTCTGTGCTCATGGGAGTTTGAGCAGAGTGGACAGAGGAAGATCCTGTTCTCAGCACAGAAGATCTTCTTAGTATCCTCGTGGGTCACACACTTTTGCTCCTCAGAGCTCAGGTCCTTCATGAGGCTGGCTTGTCTGACAATGGACACCAGCTTCTTCAAAACAATGTTGGTTCTCAATTCCTTCCCATATTGTTCTCTACACAAAGGGCATCTGACAGGAGGTTGGATGTCTTCCCAGGAAAGGTGGAGGCAGGCTCGACAGAAGCTGTGACCACAGCTTATGGTGACTGGGTCTGTCAGGCAACTCAGACAGATGAAGCAGGTGAGTTCTTTCTGGAAGGCTTGTGAGATGTCTGACTCCATTTTTCTGAAGGAAGAAAAGCAGAAGAATTGCTATTATTCGACCCCAGGGAAGTCAGAAACAGCACAAAAACTGATGCAAGTTGTGATTTAATTCTGTGTGTGGCAAAGCAGGCTTCATTTTTCAGGAACAAAAAATCAAGATAAGTATAGGATTGCAGTTGCTGGTCTTTCCTCTTTCACCCTTTTGACAGAAATATAGATTAATCTGATGTCCTTCTGAGCCATTCCACCTGCATCTTTTTTGGAGACTCCCTTCAAATTAGGGTCTTGGTTGCTGGTCTGAGACATGCTTTCCAAGTATTTATAAATAAATATACACTAGAGTGATCAAACTCCTTCAAGTACACATGTTTGCCTTTCACTACAGACACAGGTAGGATAAACACACCCTTTTTTCTTGGCTATCCAAGAAAACACTCCCTATTTCACATGGTCCCTAGTAAATGCTTTGCTTAATTTCTGATTTTAGCATCTTAGTCCTTCACACCCTCCTGTCCCAACCCTCAACACTTGAAGGCAACATTAGTTACTTGACTTCTTTCTGATGCAAATAGTTAACAAGAATAAGAATTAGGGAGGCTCATAATTCAAGCATATGTCCATCATTGTGGGGAAGAAATGGTGGCAGGAGCTTGAGGGACCTGGTCGCATTGCATCCAAAATCAGCAAGAAGAAAGCAAGGAACACTTGCTGCTCAGCTCCTGTTCCCTTTTCCTTAGTTTGAGACCTCAATCCATGGAATGGTCAAGTGATCTCATGAGCATTTAGTGTGGATCTTACCAACTGTAGTGAATCTACACCCCAATAATCCTTCACAGACATTCCCAGAGGTTTCCATATCCATCCTAAATCCCATCAAGTTGAATTCTAGGGTACTCTCTGTGGAAACTTGTTTGTTTAGCAAAGATACAGTTCCTGGCTTCAGTTTATGGGATCAACCTTGAGGCATAAATGTGGCTGTCATGACTCTATCAGAATTTCCTATTTAATCAACAGGCACCCATTGTTCCTTCTCTTTGAAGGTCTACACAAATAAAAAATCTTGGATTGAGTGACATAAACATTCCCCAAATAACTTCTGCTTCTGTGGTCTGAAGCAAATGGAATCCATGGCTTTAGCTGGTGGTCCTATTTACCTTGAAAATAATACTAATACTCATTGTCAAGATTATTTTAGAAAAGAGATGGAGACTCCAATGCTGCCTTCCTTAACTTACCTAATCACCTCCATTTGATATTTTTTTCTGTGTATTGGATACTTCATTTTTTTTGAATGCCTAATACATACAGGCTTACAGCACAAAGGGAGAACCCGGAGGGCAGAAGTTGCTACTGATGATTTACAATCTTGCATCTCAGCTGTTAATGCCCAATATGCAGGATATACAGAAAGGAAACTTCCCTTAAGCATTCAGGAGGGTGGAACCCGGCAGGGAATTAGCATAGGGAGGATATTAAGTTCAAGGTCAGCAAGCAAGCCAACAGTTACCCAAAACAGGAGCCAGGGCCATACAGGTCCTCCCTTTTACTAAAAAATGAGCTTCTGATACATCATTCCAAAACAATTTATGAATTCACAGAAATAATGAAAACTGAATGCAGAATTTAAAAAATTGCACCAGATTATAACAAGGATCTACTTTCCTGAATAGAATATTGTGTTTAGTTTTCTCTCATTTAATCACATATATACTTCCAACCTAGTAAATCAACTAATAGCAGGAAGAGCCAGTATTTCAAAGATGGTAAACTATTATCAAGCATTATTTCACACTGTAATGTTTCCCTATAGTTTATAACAGGGAAATACTAAAATATTTTCCTTTACTAAATAATGAGTTTTCACTTTTATACATAATACTCATAGAATATATCTCTAACTGCTAATAGTTATCAATCTATTCAGAGCAATTATTTTATATATTATACATGTAAAATTAACTTAGAGGTGTTGATCTCACATCTATGAACTACATACAGAAATACTCTATAAATATTCTTAAAATTAAGAGAAAATTCAAAATTGAATGTTGGATCATCATCGCAAAGAAAGACTGTGAATGGATAAACTACAATTATCTATACCTCTTACTCACAGTATATTTACAAAGCAAGATGACCAAATAGGAGCAGAGTCTCTTTTGATAAATAGCCAAATTTTAAGCACTTTTTAGCAGAAACCTCAGTTTGGTAAGAAATTAAAATAGAAAACACCCATGACTATCAATATTAAACTATGCACTTACCCAAGAAATAGTCTCCAGCCTCAGCAATGTTTTGTGGAGATACAGCAATATTAGCTCAGCTCTGGGGTAAGATCCTCAATGTGTGGAGGAGATAGATCTAGCAGTCTAGGAGCCACAAGATATGGAGACTCACTCTGTCTGGTCTAGAGAAGAATCAAACTGGCTGGCCCCTGAAGTGTCCTTATATACTCTCTAAAGACCACGCCCACTTTCTCCCATGTTGCTTTTACCAATGCTTGCTGTAGGTGAGCTTCTGTGAATAGCAGTATTCTAAATGGATGGAAGATTGAATTAACTCTATGGTCAGTATCCACAAACAAATCTCCACAACAAGGTTTCCTGAGGTCATGCTTAGCTGGGTGTGGTAGCTCACACCTTTAATCCTTAGAGTCACAGAGGATAAGCTACTGAAACAGGAGGAGTTTTAGTTCAAGGACTGTCTAGGATATACAGTGAGAAATTTTCAAAAATAAATAAATAAATAAATAAAGAGAAATTTTGCTACAATATTTCACTGTTTCTAAATAATTTGTGGTGTGCTTATATTCTTGCTTTTCCTTTTGTAATTTCATAGTTAATGATATCAATCTGTGATTTTAGTAAATATCAACATTAAAGAATTCTCAAAAATTCTTTAGAGTTTTGTTCAACTCCTTTTTATCATATTTACCTCAACTGGGATTTCAAAGAGTTTCATCAATTTCTCTACCCACTCAACTGTCTGTTCTTTTCTTTTTTCTTTTTTTAACACATACTTGGGGAAGCCAGGCAGTGGTGGCACATACCTCCAATCCAAGCATTCTGGAGGCAGAGGCAGACAGATCTCTGTGAGTTAGAGGCTAGCCTGATCTACAAAATGAATTCAAATCTGTGCTCCAACAATACACAGAGAAACTAGGTCTGAATAAATAAAATATTTGATTAACTAAAACCCAAGTGTCTCTGATTTTCCTTGGGAGCGAATTTTCTTGATTGAATCATTTGAAGTGAGAAGCCTCACCTAAACTAAGAAGTTTTGAGGTTTGAGAATCCACCTTAAATCTTAGCTGGTGGCAGCCTATATAAAGGACATGGAAGAAGGAAACTCTCTCATCTTTGCTCTTTGACCTCTTGCTCTCATTCTCACTGCCAAGTTCATCCTATCACTGGTATTAGATGCTATTTTTAGGGAGGATTTCAAAGTATACTGAAGACCAGCTGATACATCCAGCCTTGTAGACTGAACCACTTCTCTCTCTCTCTCTCTCTCTCTCTCTCTCTCTCTCTCTCTCTCTCTCTCTGTATGTGTGCTCATATCCATTTAGTTTTCTTCCTGTAGATTCAAGGTGGTTGCTACACTTTTCTCTTGGGTTTTAGTTAACTCCACGTTTAGTCAAATTGACAATAAGGAATAGCCATCAGAAAGGCTGACCACTTGGTGTTGGATGATCAGTTAGGAAGCTTGTCCCTAATAGAGCCTAATTTTTTGTCTAGGGATGGGACTCTCAAAATTTCCCACATTCATACCAACATATTCATTGTTCTGGTCTTGTTTATGCAACCATTTCTAGGAGAGAATGTTTCACAGCACACTTCCTGGTACTCTAGCTCTCACTGTCTTTCTGTCCCCTCTTCCACAATATTTCTGGAGCCATTAATGTAGGATATAGAGGTGTATGTTGGGGTTCAGATCCCCATGATCTCTTCATTTTTACATTCTGTCCAGTTGTGGTATCCTATGAGTGTCTGCCTGTATGGCTGACCGATTCGTTTCTATGTTCTTGTAAATAAGCATGACTAGGTTTTACTTACTTGATCTGAAATCTAATATATTCTTTAGTTAAAAAATAAACCAGATCAAGGATTAAATTGTTTCAGGGATTGTGAGTTCAAGGAAATGATAGGCATAACTACTGGGAGGACTGGCAGAAAAAAAAATGTGCTTAGTATTATTTGTCATGCAAGTTGTCAACACTGAGATGTGTTTAGTATTTAGAGAGCACAAGGAACCATAATGGGTATCTTAACACAGCTTTAATGGAGTGTGTAAAATCATGATGAGAAAGATGATAATATTACATGTAACTTACCCATTAAATACTGGCTGAGGGAACTGGAGCTGTCAGACTGGTTAAGATTTCCTTTATGTAAAGTTTATTTGAGTCTTCTAGCTATAAATATGGTTCAGATAAGGGTTATTCCTAACTGGAGTTAGCAGAAACCCTATTAATGGAGTCATGACATGTGCTATCATTCATGCTGTGGCTTCTATGAAGCATCTTCCTGGTGTTTGAATTAAAATCATTACAGTAACAGTTGTTACCAGTAGATGGTGCCTCTTGGTTCCCCTTTATGCAGTTTTCTTTGCCTCTAAAGTCATAGCTAGGTCTTGGAAAGCCTTAACCCAAGTTAAAGCCATTTAGAATCTGCCTTTGAGAATACTAGGGCAAAAGAAGTTGGATGATTTGGTTCATTTCAGGAAACTTGGGATGTGAACTAAACTTTATATAGAGCTCCCTGATCCTTCTCTTTTCGGTGAGCTCAGGATTAGGAAGGGAGGCTATAGAATGAAGGCATCCTGAAGTGGAGATTGATGTGTTTCCTCCTTTGGGAGATCTCTCTTTAGATCTATACTCCATTTTGAACTAGGTTAATTGTTTTCTTGATGTCCAGTTTTTTTTTTTAATTCTTTATAGGTTTTAGATATTAGCCCTCTATTGGTTGTGTAGTAGTTAAACTTCTTTTCCTACTCTGTAGACTGATACTTTGTCTCAATGATGGTGTCCTATGCCAAACAGAAGCTTTTCAGTTCCATGAGATCCTATTTATTAATTGTTGTTCTTAGTGCCTGTGCTATTGGTGCTCTGTTCAGAAAGTCTTTTCCTGTCCCAGTGATTTCAAGGCTATTCCCCACTTTCTCTTCTATCATATTCAATGAATGTGGCTGAGATCTTTGATCTATTTAAAGTTGAGTTCTATACAGAGTGATAAATATTGATGTATTTGTAGTCTTCCACATGAGCCCATCTAGTTTGATCAGTTATATTTCTTAAAGATGATGTCTCCATTTTTGTATATATTTTTGGCTTTTTTAAGAAAAAAAAAATTCAGGTGTCCAATGTCTCTAGATATATGACTTTATTTGTAGATCTCCATTTGGTTCCACTGATCAATGTGTCTATTTTTATACCAACATCAAACTTTTTTATTACTATAGCTCTGTAATACAATTTGCAAACAATGATAGTTCTTTCATTGTTCATGATTGTGTTTGTTTTCCTGAGTTTTTCCCCTGTTTTTTGTTCTTGTGTTTGTTTTGTTTGTTTGTTTGTTTGTTTTGATATTTCTGTATAAACCTGACAATTGTCCTTTCAAGATCTCTAAAGAATTGTGGGCCTGGAAACACCATAGATGCCCCTCAACTGAAGAATGGATTAAGAAAATGTGGTACATATACACAATTGCATACTACTCAGCAGAGAAAAACAATGACATCATGAAATTTGCAAGCAAATAGATGTAATTAGAAAATGTCATCCAGAGTGAGGTAACCCAGACTCAGAAAGACAAGCATGGTGTGTACCCACACATAAGTGGATTCTAGATGTAAAGCAATGGATAATCAGACAACAACCTACAACTCCAGAGAAGCTAGCTAACAAGAAAGAACCAAAGAAGGATGGATGGATCATCATGGGAAGAAGTACATGAGATCTCCATGAGTAAACTGGGGATAATGGGTGGGCCAAGGAGGGTAGGGGATAGGGCATGAGATCATAAGGGAATGGAATGGTTGAGCTGGAACAGGGCTTGAAGGGAAAACCAATGGCAGAGATACTATGATACAGGGAGATACCATGAAGATAAGAGAGAACCTTGTGCTTGGGAAGTTGCCAGGAATCCCCAAAGATGACCTCAGCATGGATTACTAGAAATTGTGGAGAAGGTACCTGAACTGAACTGGCTTACCTATGCATCAGACCGGTGAATACACTGTCATCACTGAGCTTCTCTCCAAAGACTGATGGAAGCAGATCTAGAGATCCATAGCCAAACACCAGGCAGAGCTCCAAAAGTCCAGTCAAAGAGAGAGAAGAGGGATTCTACAAGCAAGTGTATCAGGATCATGATGGGGAAACCTGCAGAGATGACCAAACCAAACTAGTGGGAACTCATGAAACTTGGCTCACTGGCTGTGGAGCCTGCACGGTACTGGACTAGGCCCCCCTATGCGTGGCTAGACAGTTGTATAACTTGATCTGCCTGAGAAGCCCCCTGGTACAAGGATCAGAATCAATCCCTGGTATGAGAACTGGCTTTTTGGAGCCCACTATCTATGATGGGACATCTAGTGCAGCCTTGAGACAGGGGGAAGTGTTTGACTTGCCTCAGCTGGATGTGTCTCCCCATGGGAGGACTTGTCTTCTTGTGGGGGAGACTGGAGGGTGGGTTGGGAGGACAAGGCTGGGGAGTGTGGAAGGAGGAAGTGGGGGATTTTTGATTGGTGTGTAAAATGAATGAAAAAAATGTCTTAATAAAAAGAAAAAGAATTGTTGGCTAGTAGTGGATTTTCACTCTTTTTATCTTAGGAATTGGAAGACAGAGTGGACAGAACTCTGGGAGTCTGAGACCAGCCTGGTTTACAGATGAAGTTCTAGAACAGCCAAGGCTACAAAGAGAAACCCATTCTTGAACCAACAACCCAAATAAAGACAGGGGGATCTTTCTTTTGTTGTTGACATAAGTCTTTAATCTCAGCATGAGGAAAGCAGAGAAAGGGTTATCTCTTGAATTCAAGGACACCCTGGTCTATAGCCTAGTCAAAACAGACAAGGCTACACAAAGAAACCCTGTCTAAAATAACAAATAAAAGCAAGCAAAAACGCAAGAAAAAAGAAAGAAAGAAAGAAAGAAAGAAAGAAAGAAAGAAAGAAAGAAAAGAAAGAAGGAAGGAAGGGAAGGAAGAAGGAAGGGAAAAAAGAAGGAAGGGAAGAAAGAAGGGAGGGAAGAAAGAAAGAAGAAAGGGAAGAAAGAAGGAAGGGAAGAAAGAAAGGAAAGAAGGTAGGAAGGAAGAAAAGAAAGAAAGGAAGAAAGAAAAAAGAGAAAGAGGTTTTTTTTCATGTGTTGGTGGTGCATAACTTTAATATCAGCACTTGGGATGTGTAGAGGAGAACCAAGGCTACACAGACAAACCCTGTCTCAAAAAAACAAAATATCCTGTGTCAAGCCCTCTGTCAGATGTGGGGTTGGTGATGATCTTTTCCCATGCAGTAGGCTGTCCTTTTGTCTTGTTGACCATATCCTTTGCCCTACAAAATCTTTTCAGTTACAAGAGGTCCTATGTATTAATTATTTCTCTCAGTGTGTGTGCTACTGGTGTTATATTTAGGAAGTGATCTCTGGTGCCAATGCATTCAAGACTACTTCCAAATATCTCTATGAGGATCAGAGTGACTAGATTTATGTTCAGGTCTTTGATCCACTTGGACTTAAGCTTTGTGCACAGTGACAAATATGGATCTATTTGCAATCTTCTGCCTATTGATATCCAGTTGTGCCAGCACCATTTGTTGAAGATGCTTTCTTCATTCCATTGTACAGTTTTAGCCTCTTTGTCAAAAATTAGGTGTTCATACATGTGCGGATTAATGTCAGGGTCTTCAGTTTGGTTCCATTGGTCCACATGTCAGTTTTTATGCCAGTACCAAGCTGTTTTTATTACTGTAGCTCTATAGTAGAGCTTGAAGCCAGGAGTCGTGATGCCTCTAGAGGTTGTTTTATTGTACAGGATTCTTTTGACTATCCTGGGTGTTTTGTTTTTCCATATGAAATTGAGTATTGTTCTTACCAGGTCTATGAAGAATTTTGATGGGGATTGCATTGAATCTGTACATTGCTTTTGGTAAGATTGCCATTTTTACTATGTTAATCCTACCTACCCATGAGAATGGGAGCTATTTCCATTTTCTGATATCTTCTTCAAATTCTTTTTTCAGGGACTTAAAGTTCTTGTCATACAGGTCCTTCACTTGCTTAGTTAGAGTTACACCAAGGTTTTTTGAATTATTTGTGGGTATTGTAAAGGGTGATATTTCTCTAATATCTTTCTCAGCCTGTTTGTCATTTGTATATAGAAGGCCTACTGAATTTTTCAGTTAATCTTGTATCCTGCCACTTTACTGAAGGAGTTTATAAGCTCTAAGATTTCTAGGGTCAAATTTTGGAGTCACTTCTGAATACTATCATGTCACCAGCAAATACTGAAAGTTTGACTTCTTCCTTTCCAATTTATATCCCCCTTGATCTCCTATTGTCTTATTGCTCTAGCTAGAACTTCAAGTACTATTTTGAGTAAATATGTGGGGATTGTACAGCCTTGCCTTGTTCCTGATTTTAGTGGATTTTTTTTTGTTAGTTTCTCTCCATTTACTTTGATATTGGCTGTTGGCTTGCTGTAATTTGCCTTTACCATACTTAGGTATGTTTCTTGTAGTCCTGATCTCTCCAAGACCTTTATCATGAAGGGGTGTTGAATTTTGTAAAACACCTTTTCAGCATCTATTGAAATGATCATGTGGTTTTTTTCTTTCAATCTGTTTACATGGTGTATTACATTGACAGACTTTTGTATGTTGAACCAACCTTGCATCTCTGAGATGAAGCCTACTTGGTCATGGTGGATAATGTTTTTGATGTGTTCTTGGAGTCTGTTTGCCAAAATGTTATTGAGTATTTTGGCATCAATGTTCCTGAGGGAGATTGTTCTGTAATTCTCTTTCTTTGTTGCATCTCTGTTTGGCTTGGGAATCAGAGTAACTGTAGTTTCATACAAGGAGTTTGGTAATATTCCTTCTGTTTCTATTTTGTAGAACAATTTGAAGAGTATTGGTATTAACTGTTTTTGAATAATTGGTAGAATTCTGTGTTCAAGCCATCTCGTCCTGGACTTTTTTTGGTTGGGAGACTTTTAATGACTGCTTCTATTTTCTTATGGGTCATTGGTCTATTTAAATAGTTTATCTGGTCTTGGTTTAACTTAAGTATGAGGTGCCTATCCAGAAAATTGTCCATTTCTTTTAGGTTTTCCAATGTTGTGTAGTAAAGTTATTTGAAGTATGACATGATGATTCTCTGGATTTCCTCATTGTCAGTTGTTATCTCTCCCTTTTCTTTTCTGATTTTGCTAATTTAAATGCGCTCTCTCTACCTTTGGGTTAGTCTGAATAAAGGCTTGTCTATATTGTTATTTTCTCAAAGAACCAACTCTTTATTTCATTGATTCTTTGTATTGTTCTTTTTGTTCCTATTTTATTGATTTCTACTCTCAATTTGATTATTTTCTGGCGTCTCTTCCTCCTGGGTGACTTTGTTTCTTCTTGTTCTAGAGCTTTCAGGTGTGCTGTTCAGTCACTAGTGTGAGAGTTCTCCAACTTCTTTATGTGGGCATATAGTGTTATGAATTTTCCTCTTAGTACTGCTTTCATAGTGTCCCATAAGTTTGGGTATGTGGTATATTCATTTTCATTGATCTCTAGGAAGTTTTTAATTTCTTTCTTCATTTCTTCCTTGACCCATTCGTGATTCATTTGAGCATTATTCAGTTTCCATGAGATTGTAGGCTTTCTGTAACTTATGTTATTGAAATCTAACTTTAAACTATTTTGGTCTGATTGAATACAGGAGGTTATTCCGGTTTTTTTTTATTTGTTTGTTTTGTTTTGTTTTGTTTTTGTATCTGTTGAGATTTGCTTTGTGATCAAGTATGTGGTCGATTTTAGAGAAGGTTCCATGGAGTACTGAGAAGAAGTTATGTTCTTTTTTGTTAGGGTGGAATGTTCCATAGATGTCAATTAAGTCCATTTGAGTCATAACATCAGTTAAGTCCTTTATTTCTCTGTTAAGTTTCAATTTGGCTGATCTGTCTAGTGGTGAGAGTTGGGTGTTGAAGTCTGCCACTATTAATGTGTGGGGTTTTATATGTGGTTTAAGCTTTAGTCATGTTTCTTTTATTTATGTGAGTGCCCTTGTGTTTGGGGCATAAGTTTTCAGAATGGAAACTTCATCTTGGTGGATCTTTCCTGTGATGAGTATGTGATGCCCTTCTTGATCTCTTTTGATTGATTTTAGTTTGAAGTCTATTTTGCTGGATATTAGGATGGCTACATCTGCTTGCTTCTTAAGACCATTTGATTGGAAAGTCTTTTCCCAGCCTTTTATTCTGAAGTAATGCCTATCTTTGAATTTGAGGTGTGTTTCTTGTCTGCAGCAGAAAGATGGGTCCTGCTTTCATATCCATTCTGTAAGCCTGTGCCTTATTATATGTGAATTATGTCCATTGATATTAAAAGGTATTTATGAGCAGTGATCGTTAGTTCCTGTTATCTTTTGGTGGTAGTGTGTGTGTGTGTATTTCTCTTCTTTGGGATTTACTGCTGTGGGGATATCTATTTCCTATGTTTTTGTGGGTTTATCTGACTTGTTAGGTTGGAATTTTTTTTCTAGTGCTTTCTGTTGGGCTGGATTTGTGGGTAGGTATTGTTTATATCTTGTTTTGTTTTGGAATTTCTTGTTCACTCTGTCTATGGTGATTTAAAGTTTTGCAGGGTATATAAGTCTAGGCTGACATCCAGGGTCTCTTAGTGTCTGCATCACATCTTTCCAGGTCCTTCTGGCTTTCAAAATCTCCATTAAGCAATCAGGTATTATTCTGATGAGTCTGCCTTTATAAGTCACTTGGCCTTTTTTCTTTGCTGCTCTTAATATTCTTCCTTTAGTCTGTGGGTTTAGTTATTTAATTATGTGGTGAGGGGACTTTTTTGAGGGTCTAGTCTGTTTGGTGTTCTATAGGCTTCTTGTATCTTCATAGATATTTTTCTTTTCATTTCTTTCTCTTTTTTTTGAGACAGGATTTCTCTGTGTAGCTTTGTGCCTTTATCTGGAACTCACTCTGTAGTCCAGGCTGGTCATGAACTCACAGAGACCTACCTGGCTGTGCCTCCCAAGTGCTGGGATCAAAGGCATGCACCACCATGCCCTGACTGATATTTTTTCTTTTTTTTTTTTCTTTTTCTTTTTTTTTTAAAGATTTATTTATTAGGTATACAGTATTCTGCCTACATGTGTCCCTGCGGGCCAGAAGAGGGCACCAGATCTCATTACAGGTGGTTATGAGTCACCATGTGGTTGCTGGAATTGAACTCAGGACCTCTGAAAGAGCAGTCGGTGCTCTTAACCACTGAGCCATCTCTCCAGCCCTGATATTTTTTTCTTTAAGTTGGGAAAGTTTTATTCTCTGATCTTGTTGAATGTATTTTCTGTGCCTTTGAGTTGGTATTCTTCTCCTTCCTCTATCCCTATTATTCTTAGGTTTGGCCTTTTCATTGTATCCCCGATTTCCTGGATGTTTTGTGTTATGACTTTTTTGGTTTGGGTATTTTCTTTGACTGACAAATCTATTTCCTCTATAGTATCCTCCACACCAGAGATTCTCTCTTCCATCTCTTCCATTCTGTTGGTTATGCTTGCATCAGTGTTTCCTGTTCATTTACTCAGATCTTCTATTTCCATCATTCCCTCTGTTTGTGTTTTCTTCATTGGTTCTATTTCCCTTTTCGGGTCTTGAGCTGTTTCCCTCACATGTTTAATTGCTTTTTTATGGTTTTTGTTGTTATTTAGGCTTTCTTGAAGGGATTTATTGATTTCTTCCAATTTTTTGTTTGTCTTTTCCTCAATTTTATTTTTCATTTTTTCTTGAAAGGCCTCTAACATCATCATGATGTTATTCTTTTTTTTTTTTTTTTTTTGGTTTTGAAAGACCCTAACCCTTTAGGCTTACACCCCCCAAGCCCCAGGAAATAAGGAACTAAAAAGAAAACTAGTTCCAAGGGCCACCTGACTCAGCCACTACTCAATCACCCCTATAACAATATAACAATGTAAAAAGATTTCTGTTAAGAGATGTGCTCAACTGTGACTGGGATAGTTGCAAGTGTTCCAGGAAGGACCACTGTGACCTTTGTGTAAACACCACTCCCACCCTGATATCCCCCCCTTGAGATTTCAGGAAAAATGTGCCTGTTGAGGTGACTTACTCACTCTGTGATCAGACCATGATCTTGTGAAATGAAATTGTATGGGAACTGTAATCTTATGGCTTTTGTGGGGTTTTCCTTTAAAAGCACCCATGTGTCTACAGTAAGATGCGGCTCTTGCTCTTAGGAGCAGAGTTTGCCCTTCTGTACAGAAGCCAATAAATTCCTCATGTTGTTGCATCAACTGGACTGGAGTCTGGGTTCCTGGGGTGCCTACTTGAGACCCTAAACTTTGGGGTTCAACAATTGGAGTTTCCACCGAGATTTTTGGGGTGCCCCTGGACCCCAACTCAGCCAGTTAGAGGTAAAAACGAGCTCGATCAATGTTTTATGTTATTGTGTCCTTGTCCTTTGTCTGGTTGATTTGGCATCTGTATTCTGTGCCTATGCATGAGGTGAGCGCAGGACCTGTGTCTGGGATCTTTGAGGGGAGCAGATGTGCTCAGACACCCCCAGGTCACCCCTCTAAATGTTTCCTCCAGAGTGGTCAGTGTCTGGGACCTGTGAGGGGAGCAGACATGCTCAGACACCCCAGGTCACCCCTCTGGAGGTTTTCTCCAGAGTGGTCGGGGGGGGGGGGGGAAGGAGGCAGACATAGTGTCTCTCCTTCCAGGGGGGAGTGAGGCTGCAGGCTGTCCGCGGCCACTCCCATCTGAATCTGTACTTTCAGTTTGTGGCTGAATCAACCACTGCACAGACATCTGTCCTTGTCCTCTTTATGGTTTTTTTTTTGAGTCTGTCTTTTGCCTCTCTCTCTCTCTCTCTCTCTCTCTCTCTCTCTCTCTCTCTCTCTCCATATGGGACAACAACTAACTACCTCCCTAAGTTTGACTTTAGATAACTAGAGAGATGTGCTTGCCCAGGCTCACAACGCCTCTCTGGAAGTCAAGAAAAAGAAATGGATCACCTTCTGCTCCTCTAAAGGGCTGGCCTTTGAGGTCAGCTGGCCGGGGGACGGGACTTTTAACGTTGATTGCTGTCATTTTGCAGGTGCCTGAGTGAGGCCATTTCCCTACTGCTTTGCCTGCCCCAGCTCACTCAGAAAGCTATGGAGTAGAGGCTTGGCTGCATGGGAACTAGGCATTGCCATGTGCTAGGGAGGGCTGTGAGCATGGCTGGCAGGTTCTGGCTGGGCTCCCATATGGACAAGGGACAGAGCTGTCCAGGAGCCAGCTGGAGCCTTGAGGAGCTCAGAGTGTGGGGGCTGGTAGAAAACTAACTGCCCTTCCAGGACCGCAGCTGAAAAATGGCCTATAGGTCTGTGGGCCCAGCCAGGGCATGAAGTCACTTTCAGTCTGCCACTCTCGTGTACTTAAAAATCTGAGATTAATAGCAATCTTTTGTCCCCATGGTGCATGCCTTCTCATCCTCTTCATCTCCCATACTGTTGGGAGGGGCTCCCAAGACCTGCCCTGGGGCTAAAACCTGATCAGGATCTGGCTCCAAGAATAAAATGTCACTCCCTATATGAGGTTATGATGTAAAAGGCCAGTAAACTGTTCTTATACCTGCAAATACTGAATTTGAAAATTAATTCTGGTTGGTTTCCATCTTAAAAATGGCTAATGATTCTGCAAACTGCTTATGTGTGTATATGGACAGTTATGTGACTTGGAAAAATAAGCAAGCTTTAACTGTATGTATGTATGCGTGTATGTAACTTGGATCCAACTGTGTGTATGTGTGCAAGTAATTATTGTTTCAAAATATATATATATATGTAACACCTAAGTACTTATGTCTTTACCAAGGGTTCAACAGTAAGTTTCTAAAAAATTTAAATAGATAACAACATATGTTTAAAATATTTGATAAATATTAAAGCTGCACATCAATGCTTTTATACACAGAAATATACATTGCTCTGACAGCTAAACTTTGTAATTTAAGATTTACCCATGTAAAATGATAATGATTTTAAGACATAAAAGGATCCTAGGAAACAGCTAAGGTTTGCAAATATATGTCAGAAAAAAGTCTGGTTGCAGGGATGGACCTTAGCATTTTTAAAAATTGCCAATGTCAGGTGATGATCACCAAAAGCACCAGCCATAATAAAATAGAGCAGACAGGCTATGTATATGCTGCCAAAGGTAGGGTCAAAGAAGTCATCCAAGGCTCTAAGTAAAAGAACCAAAAAGATTATAAATAAATCCCAGATATTAAACTTTGAGATTGTTTGTACTCTGTCTGGAGCTTGGCTTCATATTATGAGGATGCCATGTTTTCTCCCCCTTAAAATAAAAAGAGGTACTTTATTGTTATTACAAAAGACATTTGAAAAATCTTAATCCTTTAAAAACAGTTTTTATAGTGAAAAACCAATGACTTGAAAATGTTTCTCCTTACCCAAGGTACATTCAGGCTTAAAAATGTTGTCTAGCCTCCTTGTATTTGCTAAGTTTGTTAAACTTAAGGTTTTTGAATAAGCTGATACATATATTGATATTTTGGTTTTGCTTCTTTACTGAACCTGCATTTGATGCTAGAAGAGCTTCAACTTAAAAGCATTGTTTTTAATAGTCATGAGTAATCAAGTTTCTTTTTAATTGTAGTCAGAATAAATAAGTACTGATGTAATATTACAGGGATAAGTTTACTCATTTACTCAGTCCATTGCATATGTTTTCAGGGTTGAGCTTGAAACAAGTAATTAGAAACAAAGTTTGTCTATTCAGACACCTAGACGGCCCTCATACTTCAGAGATCTGTAGAATATGGCATTTAAATGTTGATCTAAAAGTTTATTATATCAGACAGGCTTCCAGATCCTAGCAGTGACCCAGGGTCTCCGAAGAAGATTATTTACGAGGCACCACAACGTCTCTGCCTGGATTATGACAATGCTAACCACAGGGCAAGATGCCCCAATGCAACGCCTGCCGCCAGGACCCAGCCCAGACTGTGGACAAGTAGTAGGACACTGGAATTGAATGCACCCTTTTGCCTGGTCGAAGTCAGTCTTCTGTGTCCCTATTCCACAGGAAAAATACTCTGCTTTGTGGGTCTGATGGCAGAAGAAAATTGATGCTCTTCTGACTGGTGCCTCTAAGGCTATGGAAACCTGGGTAGGGATTGATCCCTGTAATTTATAGGATTGGATGCTTCTTGGTCTGCACTCAGATATAGTTTATCCTTCTCGGATCTCTGAAAGTACTGATGGCTAGGCTAGCTCTAACTTTGTCAGCATGGCAGCATCAGACAACCAGATCCTTCTACAAGGCCATAGCTAGCTTGTTAGCTCACTTTAAAAAAAATGCTCTAAAATATAAAAGTTTAAATAAGTCATAAAGGTTCAGAGATGAGTCTAAAATAAAATATGTTTCAGATTACTTTCCTGTTCTATGGTCCATTTAGGAGTCCTGATGAGCTGGTAGAGCAATGACTACTTACTGTTCAGTCACAAGCTCAACATTTTGGATTTCTTTTAGATGTCATCTAAATATATAAATGTAAACCTAAAAGTGCTTCTCACCAGACCAAAAAACTCTGTCCAACTTATACCTGGCTTTCTGGACAGAAGAAAAATGCTCAAAACTGTAGTTCTTGTTGGGACTCAAAGGTATGAGTCCACTTCTGCTGTTTTACAGATACCCATTACCTGCCTTGTCTAAAATATGGATTTCAGTACAGATTGGTAATACTAATGTATCTAAAACATTTATGTCATTTTGTAAGTAGGCCTCAAAGGATCAAAAGACTCATAAAAACCTAGACCCACTTCACAGAGGTCAAAAGGACCCCAGATAAGTATTCCTAAAGATAACATTTTTCTTCTCTCCTGGTCTTGGGACTACTGCTTTTCCCATTACTAAGGGTATGGACCTAAGGGTTCCAAATAAGTTCATAAATTTTAACTTCTGTTCCTAGTTTAAATTTGTCTCAACAGATTTTTACTTGGCTGGCCGACACCTCCAAGTTTCAGTTGCTGACTCCACTGCTCCAGACGACTGTGGGCTCTGGACTTGCTAAAGGCTAACGTGGACCAGCCCAGCTAACATGATTCTTCTCTGTCCCTATGGGGTCAGGCAGCTACATGCTTCTGACAAATGCCCCCTTGCCCAGTCTTTGACCAGCTTTTCAGCCTTTTGGGGGGAGCGGCCCTGATAGCGGCTTCCCAAAGCCAGCTCGAAGCAGTTCCAGAAGAGAATACATTGTCCCATATTCCTTGTTCAGAAAAGGCTGAAATGCTGTGTCAAAAGAAAACTCCCTGGTATAGAGACAAGATGGCTAACTATACATGGACTATGCATGGCCATTACAGGGCATGAGTTAATGTAATATAATTTTAAGATTAAAAATTGCCAAAAAGAAAATGGGGGAATGAAAGACCCTAACCCTTTAGGCTTACACCCCCCAAGCCCCAGGAAATAAGGAACTAAAAAGAAAACTAGTTTCAAGGGCCACCTGACTCAGCCACTACTCAATCACCCCTGTAACAATATAACAATGTAAAAAGATTTCTGTTAAGAGACGTGCTCAACTGTGACTGGGATAGTTGCAAGTGTTCCAGGAAGGACCACTGTGACCTTTGTGTAAACACCACTCCCACCCTGATACCCCCCCCTTGAAATTTCAGGAAAAATGTGCCTGTTGAGGTGAATTACCCACTCTGTGATCAGACCATGATCTTGTGAAACGAAATTGTATGGGAACTGTAATCTTATGGCTTTTGTGGGGTTTTCCTTTAAAAACGCCCATGTGGCTGCAGTAAGATGCGGCTCTTGCTCTTAGGAGCAGAGTTTGCCCTTCTGTACAGAAGCCAGTAAATTCCTCATGCTGTTGCATCAACTGGACTGGAGTCTGGGTTGTTGGGGCGCCCACTTGAGACCCTAAACTTTGGGTCCAACAGTTTTTCCATGCAGGGTTTCTCTGTGTAGCTTTGTGCCTTTCCTGGATCTCAATCTATATACCAGGCTGGCCTCCAACTCACAAAGATCTGCCTGCCTCTGCCTCGCCAGTGCTGGGATTAAAGGCGTGCCCCACCACCGCCTGATTGTGATGCTATTCTTAAGGTCACTTTCTTCTGCTTCTTCTATATTGTGATGTTCAGGTCTTGCTGTTGTAGGAGGGCTAGGTTCCAGCGATTTCCTATTGTTCTTTATGTTGTTGTATATATTTTGCATTGACGTCTGCCCATCTCCTCCTCTCTTGGTCCAATTGGAGTCCTTGGTCCAATGAAAGCTCTTGGTCTAATGCAAGCAGGTGATTTGGTTTCTGTGCTACAAGAAGTGGCTAGGATCTCAGGAGGATGGATATGGGGGCAGGGAATGTAGACTGCAGGGTCTGGTGGGGGCTATTGGTATTGTTTTTACTAATGCTTGCTGTAGGTGAGTTCTTCTAAATAGCAGTACTCTAAATGGAATGGAAGATTGAATTAACTCTATGGCCAGTACCCACATTCAAATCTTCACAAGATGATTCCTTAAGTCACAGTTTAGCTGAGTGTGGTAGCTCACACCTTTAATCCTAGAGTCCTACAGATAAGCCTGCTGAAGCAGGAGGAGTTTTAGTTCAAGGCCTGCCTAGCATATACAGTAAGAACTTGTATAAAAATACAAAAAAATTCTAAAATTCTAATTTTAAAACCATATTTTCTTGTTTATAAATATTTTGTGGTGTGCTTATATTTTTGATTTCCTTTTATAATTTCACAGATAATGATATCAATCTGTGATTTTATCAAATATCAACATTAAAAAGGTCTCATTAGTCCTTCAAGTATTTTGCACAGATTATTTTTATCAGATTTACCTCTACTGAAACTCCTTCCAAATACATCCCCTTTCCCTACCCACTCAACTTTCTGTTCTTTATAAAACAAAATGATATTCCCTGAGTTTTGGAGATGGTATATATACATTTGATATTTTCTTTCATTTAAGGCTGAGCACAGGGCCACCATTTCAGAGCAACAGACACTTATTCTCAGCAGCTTAACTGGTTATAAGTTTACATCAAAACTACCTCCAGCTGAAAAGAAAAGTTTTCCTTACAATGAAGAGGATAGCAACAATAACCCACAGGTGTAAACACAAATGTTTAGAAGGCAACTAGACAAGCACATCCCATTATCTTTTTAGACAAATGTCTAGTCCAGCATCCATCCCATCTCAGCATTCAAGCACATATGATATCCCAGCAAAAGATCTTTTAGATTTCAGCTTCAAGACAAACTGAGGTGACCTCTCATGATAGCCTTTTTATTTCTTCAGAACTCATTCTGGTCTCTTTGTCTCTGAGTCTCTATATCTCTTTATCTCTCTCTGTCTCTGTCTGTCTCTGTTTCTGTCTTTCTCTGTAGCTGCCTGGCCTGAAACTCATTATGCAGACCAGGCTGGCCTTGAACTCACAGATCTCCTGCCTCTAGCCTCCTGACTTTTGGGATTGAAGGTAAGAAGCACCATGCACAGCTTCTGTGAATAGTCCTTTTAATACCCTCACCTATCCTACCCCATAAAAAGTACACTTGCCCTTCCTCTGCACTGCTACCCCTTTTGTCCATACCTTGTTACCTCACAGTATAACACATGACTGCTCTCATTTGATTTAATGACTGCCTCTTGACACCAATGGAGTGTTTGTTAACTAAGAGGGAGAACTTCTCTTTGTTTTGCACATTGATGGATCCCAACTGTTTAGAACAGCAATTACATACAGTAGGGGATTAATAAGTACTGAGTGTTTCAGGGCTGAATGACCACTGGGAGGGCCATGTAGATGCTGGTGATTTGTTGGTTGCTGGTTGATTCCACTAAGTATTGGGCACTGAATGTATACACAGGCTCTCCTGGGGTCACCACATGACCCAACTATGGCTATGGACTTGAAGAAGCCCTCTGCTGGAGGCCCCAATGGGTACTCTAGATTGTGGCTGACTTTTTGACTGGCTCTTTTGATATCCAATTCCCCCCCAGAGGCTCCATGTAATACCATGAATGGCTCCCAGGTCCTAATCCCTGAACCCTATGACTGTCTTCTTCATGCTAAACAAGATTTGTAGAAAGGATTCAATGAAGGGTTTTGAGATGAAATTTTATCCTGGATTATCAGGGTGTGGAACTTTGGATATTAAATATCCATACAAACACACATGTATGCAGATGGAGGTGCTCTTTATACATGACTTGGCAGCTTTAGGAGGTGGGACCTAGCTGGAGGAGTAGGGCACTGGAAGTAGAGGAAGCTTGAGATTTGAACATGAGATCTGTTTGCTGCCCCCCTCTATCCTACCTTGTCCATGGAGACTCTACTAAACTGTCCCACACTGCTGGAAACAGAGCTTCAAGCCATTCCCGCCTTCCATCACACCCCAGTCCCTTATATTGAATGGTTTCATCTCAAATTGTTAGCAAGAATAAACCTGTCTTCCTTTAAAAAAAATGATTCCATGTGTATCACTTTATTTCAGTTCTAACAATGTACAGTGACATTAGCGTTCAAAGAATCCTTGGTCCCAGCCTGTCTAGAGTTCAAGTTAACCCCCTAGAGAACTGGAAATGCTGTGGATGTGAAGCAGTTCAAACCTGCAACACTTTTCTTATCAGAGACTGGATTTCTCTGTGTAGCCTGGCTCTCCTGGAAGTAACTGTGGAACAGTCTGGACTGGACCTAACAGAGATCCACCTGCCTCTGCCTCCCAAGTTCTGGGATTAAAGACTTACTCCACCACCACCAGGCAGAATCTGCAACATTTCAGTCAGATAGTGTTGATTGCATTGCACCTCGATGCCCTGATTTTTTGTTTTATTTCTAGTATATTGTTAGTGGGAATGAAAGTACATCATTTTCTCCTTCTATTCCTTCTTAGATGTCCTTCATGTAGTCTCTAAAGACCACACCAACTTCCTTCATGGTTGTTTTTAATAATGTTTCCAATGATGAGCTCCTGTAATTAACATTATTCTAAATGATGAACGATTGATCTCATACAGCAGTCAATCTCCACAACAAGATTCCTTGAGTCACTCCTTAGCTGGGTATAGTAGCTCACACTTTCAATCCCACAGTCAGAAGGAATAGGGTACCAAAGCAGGAAGATTTTTAGTTCAAAGCCAGCCTAGGGTATACAGTGAGAATTTGGAGAGAACTTGGAGTAAGGGAAACATTACTCTATTGTTGGTAAGAGTGCAAACTTATACAGCCACTTTGGAAATAAACGTGGCAGTTTATCAGAAAATTGGTAACCAATCTAGCTCAATACCCAGTGATACCACTCTTGCTCATATATCCAACAGATACACAATTATACCACAAGATCACTTGAACAACTATGTTCATGGCATCTTTATTTCTAATAGCCAGAACCTGACATCATGAGGTTTGCAGGCAAATGGATGGACCTAGAAAAAAATCATCCTGAGTGAGGTTACCCAGATTCAGTAACAGGAACATGGTATGTACTCACTCATAGGAGGATACTAGATGTAAAACAAAGATGACTAGACTGCTACTCACAACTCCACAGAGGCTACCTAGAAAAAAGAACCCTAAGAAAGACACAAGGATTGCCCAGTGACAGAGAAATGGTTGAGGTCTACATGAGCAAACCAGACGTGAGGAGGGGGGGAGGTAATGAAGGGCAAGGGTCGAGGGAAAGAGAGATTAGGGAAGTGGGAGATCCCAGCTTGATCATGAACAGAGAGGGAGAATAAGGGAAAAGAGACCATGATAAATGAAGGCCCCATGGGAATAGGAAGAAGCAAAGTGCTATTGAGGTCCCCAGAAATCCACAAGATACCTCCCCAATAGACTACTGGCAATGGTCAAGAGAAAGTTCAAAATGACCTACTCTGGTGATAGAATGGCCAAACACCCTAATGGTCGTGCTAGAAATCTCATCCAATGACTGATGGAAGTGAATGAAGGGATCCACGGCCAGGCCCCAGGTGGAGCTCCAGGAATCCAATAGGCAAGAAAGAGGAGGGATTGTATGAGTGAGAATGGTTGAGACCAAGATTGGAAAAAGCACAGGGACAAATAGCCAAATTAGTGGAAACACATGAACTATAAACCAATAGCTGAGAAGCTCCCGACTGGATCAGGCCCTCTGGATAAGTGAGACAGTTGATCAGCTTGAACTGTTTGGGAGACACCCAGGCAGTAGGACCAGGACCTGTCCTTAGTGCATGAGCTGGCTTTTTGGAGTCTGGGGCCTATGTAGGGACACTTTGCTCAGCCTGGGAGGAGGGGACTGAACCTGCCTTGACTGAATCTACCAGGTTGAGCTGAATCCCCTGGGTAGTCCTTGCCTTGGAGGAGATGGGAATGGGGGATGTGCTGGGGGAAGGGGGAGAGGGGGTGGCGGGAGGAGGGAGACAGGGCAATCCATGGCTGATATGTAAAATTAAATCAAATTATAAAATTAAAAAAAGAAAAAGAAATGTATGTAGAAAAAACGACACTTTACTGCCACCTGCTGAACATGTCCTATAATAAACACAGAAACCATAAAAAAAAATAAGAAAATGCAATATATTTACAGGATGGAGGGATGGAGTATTACTCAGCTGTTAAAAATAATGACATTAGGAATTTTGAAGATGAATGGATAAAATTAGAAAAAAATCATCCTGAGTGATGTAACCCAGACCCACAAAGACAAACGTGGTATGCACTCACTCATAAGTAGATATCAGCACTAAAGTAATGGATAACCATGCTGCAATCCACAAACCCAAATAGGCTCGATAACAAGGAGGGCCCAAGAGGGGACACATGAACTCTCTGTAACTGAGAAATAGAAGAGATCTCCTGGGTAGACTGATGTTTGGAGGGGATGGGAACATAAAGAATGAGCTTGGAGGTTGGTTGGAGGGGAAGAGTACTCAAAGAGATGACTGAAAAGGGGAGACACTTTTTCAGGGTCAGGTAGAAACTGGATGTAAAGATAACTCCTATGGATCTACAAGATGACCACAGCTAAGACTCCTAGCAATAGTGGATAGGTAGCCTGAGTTGGCCATCTCCTGTGTTCAGACTGGTGATTACCCCAGTTGTCATTAGAGAAGCATCATCCAGTAACTAACAGAAAAAGATACAGAGACCTATGGCCAAATATTAGACAGAGCACAGTAAATCCTGCTGAAGACAGGGAAGAAGGATTGTAAGAGCCAGAGGGGTCAAGTACATAAAAAGAAGACCCACAGAAATAACTCACCTGGCTCATAGGAACCAACAGGCAGGGAGCCTACGAGCATGGGACTAACATAAGTTCTCTCAATATAGATAGTTGTGTAGCTTGGTCTATTTCTGGGACTCATAAAAATGGGAGCAGAGGCTTCCACAATGCTCTTGGTGGCTCTTGGTAATCTGTTCCTCATACTGTGTTGCCTTGCCCAACCTTAATACAAGGGGAGATTCTTAGTCTTATTTGAAACTTGGTATGCCATGCTTTGTTGATACCCAGAGGAGGCCTTTCTTTTTCTGAACAGAACCAGAACAGGAGTAGATTTTGGGTAGGCAGAAAGCAGTGGGAGGAGGGAATGGGAGGAAAGGAGGCAGTGGACACTTAGGTCAGCATGTAAAATAAAAAAATCATTTTTAAAAAGACTAAAAAATAACAATTAAAAACTATTGTTCTGTGCTTAGTATTTTGCAGTGTGCTTATATTTTACTCTAGATAATTCATCAAATAATGTCATCAATCTGTGATATTAGCAATATCAACATTAAAAAATCCTTACTAGTTTTTTTTACAATATTTTGTACAACTAGTTTTGAGCATATACATCTGAACTTCAACTCCTTCCCTTTTCCTACTCACTCAACTCGCTGTCTTAAAAAAATTTCATTAATCTCATTCTATTTCATTTACAACTTTTTATGGTTGACAATAGAGGCAAAAGATGCCTTGCTTCCCAGCATCTAGAGATCACAGTAACCACACAGAAAACTATGTAAAATGCTCTAGACATGAAATATCAAATAACCTTCTGTATCTCAGTCAAGTGCTGTAGATTGCTTCCCTCCTGGATGATGTGTGGTTTTCTTATTTCCAATATGTTTTTAGGTGAAACAAAATTGGACCACTTTCTCCTCCCTTTCCTTCTTACAGGTCCTTTTTATATAGGCTGCCAGTAGACCATGTGAGCGGGATGTAAGGTGATCTGAACACTCCAGAAGATCCAGGTTTTAGTCAGTCTTCCTTCTTTAAAAGACTCAATCATGAAAAATCCCTATCAAGAAAAAAAATCACAGCCTCTTGCTTTAAGTTAATTCCAGATGCAGTAAAATTAACAGCCAAGAATAGCCATCTCAAGGGATGATCACTTTTTATTAAGTGAACCTTTAGGGAGCTCATCACTCATAGAGGCTAATTCTGTGTCAGGACATGGGATTCTTTCAAAATTTTCCACATTCATCTCAACATATTCATTGTTCTGCTCAACATATTCATTTGTGCAGCCATTTCTAGGAGAGACTGTTTCACAGCACACTTCATGGTCTTCTGACTCTTACTGTCTTTTTGAGCCCTCTTTCACAATATTTCTGGAGCTGTTGATGTAGAATATAGAGGTATCTGTTGGGATTTAGATCCCCATGATCTCTTGACTTTTAAATTCTGTCCAGTTGTCATATTCTGGGAGTGTCTGCCTGTATGGCCTATCAGGTCTTTTCTATGTTGGTGTAAATAAGCATGATGAGGTCTTTCTTGCTTGACCTGAAATCTAATGTATTGTTCTGTTTAATAGTAAGCCAAATCAAGGATACATTATTTCAGGGATTGTGAGGTTATGCAATGATAGGAATAACTACTTAGAAGACTTGCAAGAAAAATGTGCTTAGTATTATTTGTCATATCTTTGAGATGTGTTTAGTATTTAGAGAGCACAAGAACCATAATGGGTATCTTAACACAGCTTCCAAGGAGTGTGTAAAATGATGATGAGAAACACGATAATATTACATGTAAGTTACCTGTTAAATCCTGGGTGAGGGAACTGGTATTGTCAGACCTGGTGAAGACTTCTTGTATGTAAAGTTTATTTAGTTTTCTAGCTATAAATACAGTTCAGATATTGATTATTCCTAACTGGAATTAGCATGACTCCTATTGATGGAGTCATGTCCTGTGCTATCATTTATGCTGTGGCTTCTTTGTGGCATCTTCCTGGTGTTTGAATTAAAATCACTACAGTAACAAGTGTTACCTGATAGGAGACCAGGAGATGGAGCCCTTCACTTCCCTTTAAGCAAATTTCTCTGCCTCTAAAGTCATAGCCTTAACCCTAGTTGAGTAGGTCATAGAAGCCATTTAGAATCTGCCTTTGATAATACCAGGGCAGAAGAAGTTGGATGATTTGGTTCATTTAAGGAAATCTTTGGGGGTGTGAACTAAGCTTTATGTTAGCTCCCTGATCCTTCTCTTTGGTAGGCTCAGGATTAGGAAAGGAGGCTTGGGATGAAGGCATCCTGAAGTGCAGTTTGATGTGTTTCCTCCTTTGGGAATTCTCTGTTTAGATCTATACTCCATTTTTAACTGGGTTATTCTCTTGATGTCCAGTTTTTTTAGTTCTTTATATATATTTACATAGTAGCTCTTTGTTGGCTGTGTAGTAGTTAAACTTCTTTTCCTATTCCGTGGGCTGCCACTTTGTCCCAATGATGGTGTTCTATGCCAGACAGAAGCTTTTCAGTTCCATGAGGTCCTATTTACTAATTGTTGTGCTTAGTGCGTGAGCTATTGATGTTCTGTTCAGAAAGCATTTCCTATTCCAAGTGAGGTTATGACTAATCTTTGCTTTCTCTTCTGTCATATTCAAAATATTTTCCTGAGGTACTTGATCTATTTAGAGTTGATTTCCATACAGGGTGATAAAAATTGATGTATTGGAGTCTTCTACATGAAGCCATCTAGTTTGACCTGGTATATTTATTAAAGATGTCTTCAATTTAGTGTGTATTTTTCACTTTAAAAATAAAAATATCAGGTATTCATATGTGTATGAATTTATGAACTTATGTGTGGAGCTTTAATTTGCTTCCATTGATCAATGCATCTATTTTTATGACAACATCAAAATACTTTTATTATTATAGCTCTGTAGTACAATTTGAACACGGAGATAGTGATGGATCCACAGTTGTTTTATTATTCAAGATTGCTTTAGCTTTTCTATTTTTTGGGACATTTTTGTTATCATTGGGATATTTTGGATTTTGTTTTGTTTTGTTTTTTTGTATTTCCATATGAATCTGATAATTGTCTTTTCAAGATGTCTGAAGAATTCTGACCTGGGGGTGGACTTGCACTCCTTTAGTCTTAGCTCAAAGAAGAAGAGCAGACAGATCTCTGTGTCTCTGAGCCCAGCCTCATCTACAGTTCAAATTTTGGGACAGCTAAGACTACAGAAAGAAACCTTGTCTTGAACCCCACCCTTCACCAAAAATAAATAAATAAATAACAGATAGATAGATAAATAAATGATAGATAGATAGATAGATAGATAGATAGATAGATAGATAGATAGATAGATATAAAAAAGAATGGCATCTTTCTTGTGGTGGTAAAACAAGCCTTTAATCAAACCACTGGGGAAGCAGAGGCAGAGGCATGTCTGAGACTTCAAGACCAGCCCCCTCCATAGCCTTCTCCAGTATAAACAAAGTTTCAAAAATTTTGTCTAAAAGCAATAACTAAGAAGAATAGGAAGGAAGGAAGAGAGAAAGGAAGAAAGGAAGAAAGAAAAGAAAGAGGAAAGGAAGGATGTTTCTCTCAGGTGTTGGTGGTACAAGCCTTTAATCCCAGCACCAGGAATGCAGAGGACAGCCCAAGCTCTACAGAGAAACCATGTCTCAAAACACCAAAAGAATCTGTGTCAAATTGATATTAAATTAGTGAGCACAATACATACCTGTGCTCCAGCTTGACACCATTAAGTGGAATCCCATAGGTAGAGCATATTTTTATGGTGCTAGAATGCAGCTGAGGGTCCTGAGTACACTTAAAAGGAGCTTGAACAGCCAACTAGAGCCTGAGTCTCTAAGACTACTCTCAGTATCTAAGCATAATTACTTAATGTCAAATACACAAAAACAAGCAAACAAAAATCACTATGAAATAAGGTTACTTTATGGAATATGTGGACTACAGAATAAAAGGTAATATAGTCTACCACTTTTTCATTTAATAGTATTTTAATATTTAATAGCAATAACGAATGTAACATAACAGTAGGGAATACTTAAAAATCACTATGGTACTGGATCACAGATTTCCCCGTGGAGAAGTAAGGCCAGACAGGGTTTTTGAAGGTGCCAGAAGGGTACTTGTGTATGAGGGAACTCTTGGCAACATTCACAAAACTTAAACATCCCTCCTCACAATCAAGGAACACACCAACTCGGCCCAGTGGCTTCTCTATATAGTGCTGGAATACTGGGCATGTGGTGAGGAGACTGTAATGATTACCCTCCTTCACACACACAAGAAGAAAAGCACCTTCAGGTTCAATCACTTGGTTTCTATTCCTTAACAAGGAATCCTTACAGACCCCTACAGCCCAGTCCCAAGAGTCCTTCAAATCAATCTCCCAGTAATATTTCCCTAAGATGAAGCTCTGTGAACTCCATGTAGCAGAATAGCATCCAGCATAATCCGCAGATGTATCTTTACGGTGAGTTCTGAAGCTCAATCTTCTCATGGCATTAAACAGGTTTATCTTGTGATGGATCATTGTTATGTTTGGTAAGGAAATGCGCACTGTGGGAAGAAACAATATTTAGGTAAAATGACCATTTACATTTCTCAGGTGAGAGAGGTCCACAGATTCTTGAGATTTTAAAAGGGGAAGGATAAGACCTGAGGTTAAATTTGCCTCAAATACACCAATGTCAAGGATTTCCACAAGAAAAGAGTGGTAGCATGCTGAAAAGACTTTAAATTACACCTGCCTCAGGGAAGATGTGTGCATTGCAACAAGGGCCAGAGCAAAGGCTGTGCTCATGGATCTACATAAAAAGTTATTTTTATGTAGATATAAGTAGTGAAAACTTTCATATTGGTGTTTTCATTTGCATCTAACTGAGCATATTTGTACTCAAGGAGTATCTAAATATGCTCTAGAAGTGGATCCCTGAATGTATCTGTCCTCCTTTAACCTCTGGTTCATCTGATACTCTTTCTCTGTGAGGTTACAATTGACTTTTAGATCTACAAGGAGGATTTAGACAATGCCTCATGTGCTATCAATTTGTTTCATTTTCATTGCTCATGATACATGGCTTTGTTTGTTATGTTATTTTATGATTTTTTTTGTTCCTTTCATGATAGGGTCTTTTTGTTTGTCCTAGACTGGCATAGAACTCAATATGTTGACCAGACTGTCCTCAAACTCATTGGCAGTCCTCCACAAACTAGGATTTTGATGCTGGGATTAATAGTGTGAACCTCTTTATCTTGTGTATTTTTTAATCTATGGAGTAAAAAGCAATGTAAGAAATTAATTTCTAACACATTGAAAATAAAATAATCAAATATCTCCATCATTGGCTACACTTCCTTGGAATTATACTGTCCAGAATGAAATAACCATTCTACTCAATGAACAACTGATAGTCTCTTTTCAGCCACTATGCATTTCTGTTTGTTGGTTTGTTTGTAAGATGACCATGGGATTCAATAACAATACAATGTGACTTACCCAGACATATTTCTGGGGAGTTAAAATATTGAATTTGCAAAGGTTTTCTCATTATTGAAGGTTAGCTCTGGTCATTTTATCAGTGGAGACACTCACCTTGGAACTGGTTGTAACTTTCGGTCAGTCCAGTGATGGGTAAGGCATTGAGTTCTGTCTTAATAGGCTGTGACATGCTCAGCTGCATTGACTCACTTCTGCAAGGAAAAGAAAATATTGACCTCCGTGGTGCTAAAGATATCACATAGTGATTAGGAAAAACTTCATTCCAAGTTCAGCCAAACACCTCAGGTTACACAAGACTGACAACTTGACTTCAATCCTTGGAACCCTTGATGGAAGGAGAAAGTTGTCCTCTGACCTGCACAAATGTGCAAGTACATGCACACACATTCACACACACATTCACACACACACGCACACATAAAAATAACAAAATAAATAAAAGAATCCTAAAAATACCACACTAAAACAATTGAGGATTTTCTATATGAAGGATCTCTGCTCTTCCTAAGGCAACTTCGACAATTTTATAGCATATTTTTGGGTATCCGAACTTGCACTGATGGCTAAACTTACCTTCTGAACATGTCGTCCAAACCCTGCAAAGAAAACAAAAAAAATTAGATATCTGAAGAAATGAAATACAATGTTAGTTTCTAAAGTTCATATAAATGCCAGTCACCATCACATCAATCTATCCCGGTAAATTATATTCATGTCTTAAAATGATGCCAACCAAATAGATTAGCAGAACTCGAATACTTGATGAAATCAGACTAAAGTGTAATTTGAGAAGGACATGGGTATCGACTGTACCTTGCTTTTGAACCCCCAATGTCTGCAAAGGTAACTTTCCCTGAGCTTTTCTGCAAGCCATAGGAATACTTTAGCTAAAGATACTTCAAAAGGGTGGCCTCACCCCTGCATGCTGCTTCACATGTGTATTTCAGAATTGCAGGGTTAGAGGCCTGAGCATTACTGTGAGTTGCAAGGTATCATGTATTACCAAATAGGGTCTTTTCTCAAAATGCCAACCTCCTAAAGGACTCACAAAAACACAGTGCTCAAACAGAAGAAATGAAGCCATAGGTTACCTTAATATTGTGCACAGTATATAAGTAGAGGTAAAGAATGTTGGAAACAGAAATCACTGAATTTCGGTCAGAAAAGCAAGGAACAAAAGCCAAAAGTTAAGACATAATCCCTGAAGAATCTATGGACATAATTTCAAAAAGCTTCTTCTTTCAAGATTATTACAGAATTTTGTTTCTCCCGAAAATTTCTGAAAAGGAAACTCCCAAAAAAATGCAGGATATATTGAAAGCTGTCTTAGTATAACAATCACCACTGTGGGACTCAGACTATAAAGCCTCTTCCTGCACTCCTCCATGCTCACCTGCAGCAGAACCACAGATGGCTCCTGGGACTTTGCCATCAGTTCCTGGTACATTTCTCTTAGTTCTTTACTCTTTTGGACCATCATGGCTTCACTTGTCCTGAGTTTCTCTAAAACACATTGGCCTTCGTTTCTCATAGACTCAATGTGTTTCTCTTCCTCTTCACAGAGGAGTGGATGCAGTTTCCTATACTCTGTCCTGATCATTTCTTCCCGAAGACTCAAGTAGTCCTGAAGAAAAAAAGACATTCCCAATATTCTTTGCAAAGTATTTTGTCCTCCCTCATTCCATCTTCCTATGCTTAAATTCTACAAATGACTTGTATAACTCTGATGCATATACTCTGATTGACTGTCTTCACACCTCAGAAAATGTAAATGCCTTGGTTTCATTTATTTCTTCTTTATTAATTACACAGGCAATCCAACCCTAAGATGCATTTACACCTATATTAGAGGTGCAGAATTGCCTGAAAAAAGATTGATCATTCATATGTTCACAAAGTTATGAAACTCTGCATGTAGTAATTAGAATTCATGGTGTAGTCATAAAGTCTAACACAGTGTGCACAACCGTCAGCAATTCACTCATTAGACCCAGACTCTTCTACCAGAGGCAGACCATTCTTTCCAAGAGCAGAGACATATTATAAACTCAGAATTAGAGGTGAGCAGGACACATATACCAAGTATCCTATCCTAGGCCTTATATTCAACTCTTAAATGGCAAATTTTGAAAATATGTGTATCAAGCTGATTTTAAGCATGGTTCTCATACTCACCGTCCAAAGAGTTCTCATTCTGTTCTCTGCCTCTAAATTCTCTTGATTTTCCTGGACCTTCTCCCATAAAGATGCCATTTGCTTCAAAAGTCTGTCCTGTAAAAAAACAATGAATATCAATTTTGAAAAATATAACTGATTGACAGACTCTTGGGCAATTAATACAATTATTGTAGTAAGAGTACCAGAATCAAAATTATCCTTCATTTTCTTCTTTTTGTAACTATGAATATTAGATTAGACCACAGAATTAGAAAATGCAGCTTACCCTTTTGCTCAGGTATATTGATGAGTTATTTTGATTACCTGTTTGGCTGTACCTGACTCCCATGTACTTTTCCTAATTTAGTCTCCAGACATAGACATTTTTAAAAGATAGGAAGTTAGTGTTGCACTGTCCAGTGACCTGGGCATAATGTATCATAAAGTACAAATGATCTTTACACTCAGGGTACCTCGAAGGATGCTTACATTCCTAGTCAACCTTTTTCATTAGATGTTAATAAAGTACTACCATTCTGAAAACAGTGCCTTTGTCATAATGAGGACCAGCATCATCCTGTTGTTTGCTAAGGCTCCCTCTCTTCAGCTTGCAAGTTCTCTCAGAAGCATCACTTACCATTTGATCCTCAGCAGCAGCTTCAATGGGACAGTGTCTGTGTCCTCTGTGCTCATGGGAGTTTGAGCAGAGTGGACAGAGGAAGATCCTGTTCTCAGCACAGAAGATCTTCTTAGTATCCTCGTGGGTCACACACTTTTGCTCCTCAGAGCTCAGGTCTTTCATGAGGCTGGCTTGTCTGACAATGGACACCAGCTTCTTCAAAACAATGTTAGTACTCAATTCCTTCCCATATTGTTCTCTGCACAAAGGGCATCGGACAAGAGGTTGGATGTCTTCCCAGGACAGATGGAGGCAGGCTCGACAGAAGCTGTGACCACAGCTTATGGTGACTGGGTCTGTCAGGCAGCTCAGGCAGATGAAGCAGGTGAGTTCTTTCTGGAAGGCTTGTGAGATGTCTGAGTCCATTTTTCTGAAGGAAGAAAAGCAGAAGAATTGCTATTATTCGACCCCAGAGAAGCCAGAAACAGCACAAAAACTGATGCAAGTTGTGATTTAATTCTGTGTATGGCAAAGCAGGCTTCATTTTTCAGGAACAAAAAATCAAGATAAGTATAGGATTGCAGTTGCTGGTCTTTCCTCTTTCACCCTTCTTGACAGAAATATAGATTAATCTGATGTCCTTCTGAGCCATTCCACCTGCATCTTTTTTGGAGACTCCCTTCAAATTAGTGTCTTGGTTGCTGGTCTGAGACATGCTTTCCAAGTGTTTATAAATAAATATACACTAGAGTGATCAAACTCCTAGAAGTCCACATGTTAGCCTTTCACTACAGACATAGGTAGGATAAACACACCCTTCTTTTTGGCTATCCAAGAAAACACTCCCTATTTCACATGGTCCCTAGTAAATGCTTTGCTTAATTTCTGATTTTAGCATCTTAGTTCTTCACATTTTCCTGTCCCACCCCTCGACACTTGAAGTCAATATTAGTTACTTGACTTCTTTCTGATGCAAATAGTTAACAAGAATAAGAATTAGGGAGGCTCATAATTCAAGCATATGTCCATCATTGTGGGGAAGAAATGGTGGCAGGAGCTTGAGGGAGCTGGTCCCATTGCATCCAAAATCAGCAAGAAGAAAGCAAGGAACACTTGCTGCTCAGCTCCTGTTCCCTTTTCCTTAGTTTGAGACCTCAAACCATGGAATGGTCAGGTGATCTCATGAGCATTTAGTGTGGATCTTACCAACTGTTGTGAATCTAACCCCCAATAATCCTTCACAGACATCCCCAGAGGTTTCCATATCTATCCTAAATCCCATCAAGTTGAATTCTAGGGTACTCTCTGTGGAAACTTGTTTGTTTAGCAAAGATACAGTTCCTGGCTTCAGTTTATGGGATGAACCTTGAGGCACAAATGTGGCTGTCATGACTCTATCAGAATTTCCTATTTAATCAACAGGCACCCATTGTTCCTTCTCTTGGAAGGTCTACACAAATAAAGAATCTTGGATTGAGTGACATAAACATCCCCCAAATAATTTTTGCTTCTGTGGTCTGAAGCAAATGGAATCCATGGCTTTAGCTGGTGGTCCTATTTACCTTGAAAATAATACTAATACTCATTGTCAAGATTATTTTAGAAAAGAGATGGAGACTCCAATGCTGCCTTCCTTAACTTACCTAATCACCCCCATTTGGTATTATTTTCTGTATAATGGATACTTCATTTTTTTTGAATGCCTAATGCTGTATTAAATAAAGGCTTACAGCACAATGGGAGAACCCAGGAGGGCATAAGTTGCTACTGATGATTTACAATCTTGCATCTCAGTTGTTAATGCCCAATATGCAGGATATACAGACAGGGAACTTCCCTTAAGCATTCAGGAGGGTGGAACCCGGCAGGGAATTAGCATAGGGAGGATATCAAGGTCAAGGTCAGCAAGCAAGCCAACAGTTACCCAAAACGGGAGCCAGGGACATTCAGGTCCTCCCTTTTACTAAAAAATGAGCTTCTGATACATCATTCCAAAACAATTTATGAATTCACAGAAATAATGAAAACTGAATGCAGAATTTAAAAAATTGCACCAGATTATAACAAGGATCTACTTTCCTGAATAGAATATTGTGTTCAGTTTTCTCTAATTTAATCACATATATACTTCCAACCTAGTAAATCAACTAATAGCAGGAAGAGCCAGTATTTCAAAGATGCTAAACTATTATCAAGCATTATTTCACACTGTGATGTTTCCCTATAGTTTATAACAGGGAAAAACTAAAATATTTTCCTTTACTAAATAATGAGTTTTCACTTTTATACATAATACTCATAGAATATATCTCTAACTGCTAATAATTATCAATCTATTCAGAGCAATTATTTTATATATTATACATGTAAAATTAACTTAGAGGTGTTGATCTCACATCTATGAACTACATACAGAAATACTCTATAAATATTCTTAAAATTAAGAGAAAATTCAAAATTGAATGTTGGATCATCATCGCAAAGAAAGACTGTGAATGGATAAACTACAATTATCTACCTCTAACTCACAGTATTTTTACAAAGCAAGATGACCAAATTGGAGCAGAGTCTCTTTTGATAAATAGCCAAATTTTAAGCATTTTTTTAGCAGAAATCTCAGTTTGGCAATAAATTAAAATAGAAAACACCAACGACTATCAATCTTAAACTATGCACTTACCCAAGAAATAGTCTCCAGCCTCAGCAGTGTTTTGTGGAGATACAGCAATATTAGCTCAGCTCTGGGGTATGATCCTCAATGTGTGGAGGAGATAGATCTAGCAGTCTAGGAGCCACAAGATATGGAGACTCACTCTGTCTGGTCTAGAGAAGAATCAAACTGGCTGGCCCCTGATGTGTCCTTATATACTCTCTAAAGACCACGCCCACTTCCTCCCATGTTGCTTTTACCAATGCTTGCTGTAGGTGAGCTCCTGTGAATAGCAGTATTCTAAATGGATGGAAGATTGAATTAACTCTACGGCCAGTATCCACAAACAAATCTCTACAACAAGGTTTCCAGAGGTCATGCTTAGCTGGGTGTGGTAGCTCACACCTTTAATCCTTAGAGTCACAGAGGATAAGCTGCTGAAGCAGGAGGAGTTTTAGTTCAAGGACTGTCTAGAATATACAGTGAGAACTTTTCAAAAATAAATAAATAAATAAATAAAGAGAAATTTTGCTACAATATTTCACTGTTTCTAAATAATTTGTGGTGTGCTTATATTCTTGCTTTTCCTTTTGTAATTTCACAGTTAATGATATCAATCTGTGATTTTAGTAAATATCAACATTAAAGAATTCTCAAAAATTCTTTAGAGTTTTGTTCAACTCCTTTTTATCATATTTACCTCAACTGCGATTTCAAAGAGTTTCCTCCCTTTCTCTACCCACTCAACTGTCTGTTTTTTTTCTTTTTTCTTTCTTTAACACATACTTGGGGAAGCCAGGCAGTGGTGGCACATACCTCCAGTCCTAGCATTCTGGAGGCAGAGGCAGGCAGATCTCTGTGAGTTAGAGGCTAGCCTGATCTACAAAATGAATTCAAATCTGTGCTCCAACAATACACAGAGAATCTAGGTCTGAATAAATAAAATGTTTTATTAACTAAAACCCAAGTGTCTCTGATTTTCCTTGGGAGGGAATTTTCTTGATTGAATCATGTGAAGTTGGAAGCCCCACCTAAACTCAGAAGTTTTGAGGTCTGAGAATCCACCTTAAATCTTAGCTGGTCTGTATGACAAATGTGTTGTTGATTGGTCAATAAATAAATCATTGATTGGTCAGTGGCCAGGCAGGAAGTATAGGCGGGACTAACAGAGAGGAGAATTGAGAGAACAGGAAGCTGGGGGAGAGAGACATTGCCAGCCGCCACCATGACAAGCCGCATGTGAAGATCCCGGTAAGCCACGAGCCATGTGGCAAGGTATAGATTTATAGAAATGGATTAATTTAAGCTGTAAGAACAGTTAACAAGAAGCCTGCCACGGCCATACAGTTTGTAACCAATATAAGTCTCTATGTTTACTTGCTCGGGTCTGAGTGGCTGTGGGACTGGCGGGTGAGAGAGATTTGCCCTGACCGTGGGCAAGGCAGGAAAACTCTAGTTACACTTCCTTCAGAAAAATGGAGTCAGACATCTCACAAGCCTTCCAGAAAAAACTGCTTCATCTGCCTGAGCTGCCTGACAGACCCAGTCACCATAAGCTGTGGCCACAGCTTCTGTCGAGCCTGCCTCCACCTTTCCTGGGAAGACACCCAACTTCCTGTCCAATGCCCTATGTGCAGGGAACCATCCCAGAAGAAGGGCTTGAGAACCAACATTGTTCTGAAGAAGCTTGTGTCCATTACCAGAAAAGCCAGCCTATTGAAGGACCTGAGCTCTGTTTGTTTTTTTTTTTTTTCCGAGACAGGGTTTCTCTGTGTAGCTTTGTGCCTCTCCTGGAACTCACTTGGTAGCCCAGGCTGGCCTCAAACTCACAGAAATCCGCCTGGCTCTGCCTCCCGAGTGCTGGGATTAAAGGCGTGCGCCACCACCGCCCGGCAGGACCTGAGCTCTGAGGAGCATAAGTGTGTGATCCACGAGGATCCTAAGAGGATCTTCTGTGCTGAGAATAGGACCTTCCTCTGTCAACTCTGCTCAAACTCCCATGAGCACAGAGGACACAGACACTGTCCCATTGAAGCAGCTGCTGAGGATCAAATGGTAAGTGATGCTTCTGAGAGAACTTGCAAGCTGGAGAGAGGTAGGATTAGCAAACCACAGGAAGATGCTGGTCCTCATTATGACAAAGGCACTGTTTTCAGAACGGTGGTACTTTATTAACATCTAATGAAGAAAGTGTGACTAGGAATGTAAACATCCGTTGGGGGACCCATGAGTATAAAGATCATTTGTATTTTATGATACATTATGCCCAGGTCACTGGAAAGTGCAAAACTGAATTCATATCTTTTAAAAGTGTCTATGACTGGAGACTAAATTAGGAAAAATACTTTGTAGTCAGGTACAGCCAAACATCTGGGAATCCCAATCCTATGCAAATTACAGAGACATTAACCAAAATTATTAATCACTATACCTGAGCAAAGGGGTATGCTATATTTTCTATTTCTATATACTGAAATATAAAATTCAAGTTACAAATAGAAAAAATGAAGGAATATTGTGATCCTTCTACTCTCATTAAAGTAATTGTATTAATTGCCCAAGAGTCTGTTTATCAGTACTATTTATCAAAAGTTGATATTCATTGTGTTTTACAGGACAGACTTATAAAGCAAATGGCATCTTTATGGGAGAAGAACCAAGAAAATCCAGAGGATATAAAGGCAGTTTTAAACTTTGTTAATATATTAATGATCATTAGAGTACTAACTAATTCTAGAAAAAAGGCTTCAATTAGCTGCCTATATATGTCTTTGTGTTTGAGTCTCTTATCAGTTTTCTGCAGGAAATCACAGTCAGGCTTAACATCAACTGAAGTCTCCAGGAAGAAGATGGGGCCCCACAACAACAATAATTCCACGTGGACAATAGTAATATCACTAAGTTGACAAACATCATCTACAGATCAACTTTGGACTACAAAGTCCTCAGAGCAATTTTAAGAGGGCTAGCTGAGATGATCCAGTTTCAAAGACTACTTGAATAAGGACTTGAGATAAACCCTGAACTTTGGCATTATGCACAGACTGGATAACAAAGGATATAGCTACCTTTCCTAGAATTTGACAATTAACCCAAATTTTTTCTTTTCAGAATAAAGATACCTTCACCCATACCCAGCTGGAAGCAATTTTAAGAATATGATGCCCACATTCCCAAAGAGGTGGTGTGGTGCGGGTGGGTTTTTGGTCTTTTAATGGGTTTTGGGTCTGGGATAATTTTCATTGTTTAGGAGGGTTGGTTACAAGTTGTTGTTAATGGTTAGGGAAAGGGCTAAGCAAAGGTGATTAGATCTAAGGTTCTTGTTTTTTTTTAAAAAAAAAAAGGACAATTACTAGTTTTAAATACTTTACATTGGATAGGATTTTGTACACAAATTATATATATTGAGATTGATATTGTTAGAAAATGCTATATGTATATTTCTAATCTTGTTCAAGATAAGATATCATTCATTTAAGATGCAATGCAATTTGCTGGTCCTTGAATGTTATTATTACCAACTATTAGGATATAAAGAAATGAAAGTTAGTAGTTAGATATTGCAATAGAACTTGTAGTCATATTAGGTGTGTTTTCAAGATCAAGCAGCTATATTCTAGATAGAAAGGTCATCTTCAAACCCTTCAGAGATCTACAGAATATGGCATTTAAAATGTTCTAATAACTTAGAAAATTTTTCTTTTTTGTTATGACTATGAGACATGTCGGCTCCTGGCAGTACCAATCTACTTCAGAGAAAATTTGGTTGGAGGCATGTTAATCTGAGTATTCCATTGTTGCAACAGGTCTCAACCCCACAGGTTCATAGCTATGTTAGCCACATATGGTTTTAATTTTCCTCTCTGTCCTTGGAACTATACATTCCAAGCCATCTTGCACTCTGTTTCACTTGAGATAATATTCCAATTCCTAACAGTTGAACGTTTACCTCCTGAAGAGGCCAAGTTGGATGCCAAAATTCTGGTGCAATTATGGTAATGTCAGCACCTGTGTCTACCAGACCAGACAACAAAACACCATTTATTTTTATTGTTAATTTAGGTCTTTGTTCATTTATAGAAGTTTGCGAAAAAATTTTTTTATCATTTCTCCTGAATTTTCTGTTCTCTCTGTCTCAGCTGTTTCATCATCCTGGGCAGCCTGATTTATTCCATTAGGCATTTGGTCATTTAATTGCTCTGAGTAGGGGTTTCCTCTATGACTGCAGGAAAGGTCTGGATTTGCTGTGGGGGCCTGCCTGAGGCCCCTCTGGAATTTTCCCAAAGACTGAGGCAAAGTATTACCTTGCCTATCCCTTGTTGATCTACATTCATTGGTTCAGTGTTTTCCCTTACCACACCTTCTGCATACTCCAGAAAGAAGGAGCATTCTGTTGCATTTGTTCCTTGAAGAAACATTGTTTCTAGGAATGTCCTGTTTGCAGTCCCTTTTTAATGTCCTTGCTTTCCACATCCAAAACATCTGACATTCCTCAAACCTTTTGAAATTGCTTCTCCTATCCACAAGTCATCATGGTCATGAGCCTCAACATTAACCATATCTCTAATCCAATCTTCCAAGGGTGCAGATCTTGCCTTTAATGGCCTGATTATTCTCTTGCATGCTGCATTCGAGTTCTCAAAAGTCAAAGATTCAATTATTATCTGACTAGCTTCTGAATTCGGGACCATTCTCTTTACTGCTGAAGTCAGTCTTTGTAAGAAATCTGTGAAAGGTCCTTTTAGGCCCTGTATAACCTTTGTAAATGACTCAGTTTTCTTTCCTGGTTCCTCAACTCTGTCCCATCCATTCAAGGCTGCCATTCAACATAGAATTAGGGTTTGGTTATCATATAAACATTGTGTTTGTATTACAGCATATTGGCCTTCTCCAACAAGCTGATCCTGGAAGATTTGTGTATCTTTAGCCCTCCATCGAATTTCTATGCTTTTAGCTTCCTCTTTGAACCACATTTGCCACTGCAGCTGTGCCCTGGATTCCAGAACAGCATTTACCAGCTCTCGCCAGTCCTGTGGTATAATCTTTTTACAAGTTGACCAGGAGTTTAACATTTGCTTTACAAATGGGGAATGCATGCTATAAGATACTATTGCCTCCTTAAACCTTCATAAATCTAACATTTCAATTGGAGTCCAAATATTTAGTGCATTCACTTGACCAGGTACCTGCTGTACGATTACTGGATAAATTAAGGGTGATTGTGTGAAAACAGGATTGGTTTCTGTAACCTTATAATCCAATCCTGAAACAATTTCACTGTTCATTTCTTCTATCTGAATCTGAATTTCTCTGTAATTCATTTTAACAGGTTTTTCTAAAGCTTTTATCCTGGCACTTAAATTGACTATCTTTTTAAATAATAAAATAAGGATAAGGAAAGTAATAATGTGCATAATCCCATCAACATTAATCTTCTCGTATAGTTGTTCCATTTTCAGACTGCCTAAAATTTTATTAAACAAAGCCCAATTTTCTTCCAGTGTACACATAATAACCTTTTTTTATGTGAAAAAAAATTTAAATAGTTTTTTTCCTTTAAAATATTTGATATCTTAATTAACTTACCAAATCTGCATAGAACAGTAGAAATCTGAGGGAATTTCAAAACAGCTACCCAGCATCCAAAGTGGGAATCCAGAGAGAGAGAGAGAGAGAGAGAGAGAGAGAGAGAGAGAGAGAGAGAGAAGAAGAAAAGAAAAGGAAGAAAGGAAGAAAGAAAGAAAGAAAGAAAGAAAGAAAGAAAGAAAGAAAGAAAGAAAGAAAGAAAGAATAGCCACAAGTTCTGGCTAAAAGCTTAAATCCAACCACATGTTCCTGCTTTAGCTGAGTCGAGCCTGGGCTCCGGCTTCCTTAAGCTCTGACCACATGTGTTGGCATTTTGGCCTCAAGCAGCTATATCCGCAGTTGCGTGTAGCTGTTGTAATTAGTCGAGTGCAGCTGACCAGTAGCTCTAGCAGGCCTGAGTTGTGTGTAGCACCAGCGTTAAGCAAGTAGCTCCAGTTGTGGTAACTGCTTGTAGCTATGGTCGGTCAGGCCTGGGGCCTAGGCCGAGCTGGCTCAAGATGGGGAACCGGGCCCACCAAGGCCTCCAAGCCCAGCCAAGCCAAGCCAAGCTGAGTGGTTTTTAATGAATCCTTGCCACATGGGTGCCAAATGTAGATGTAACAGTCTTATTATTAAATAAGAAACATAGAGCCAAATGCAGAGTTAAAAGCCCAAGAGGTCAGAGCAGCAGCCAAGAGCTAAGAACAAGACCACCTTCTTACCCCTCGCTGTCGCTGTCATCCTTCCCCTCAGAAAGAGACCTACTTCCTGTGTATCTATCTTTTTATTGACTTTCTGTTCTGCCTTCTCAATGGTTGTAAACCCAACCATATGACCTCCTCATCACTGCCTGTCTATACAGACCTCCAGGTCTTCTATGGTTGGTATTGAGATTAAAGGTGTGTGTCTCCATTCTGTCTATATCCTTGAACACACAGAGATCTGCCTGTCATGTGATCTGGATTAAGGGTGTATGCTACCCCTGCCAGACTTCTGCTATGGCTTGCTATTAGCTCTGACCTCCCAGGCAACTTTATTTATTAACATACAAATAAAATCACATTTCAGCACAAATAAAATATCACTATAGATGTTCAGCATTATATCACGGTTATTGACATCAACGGGGTACTGATTTTATTCAGAGTGCTGATCATATCATCCAGTGTCATGTGGTAAGCACTGATCACCACTGTTGGGTGTATCTGCTGCTCTAGAAAGTGCTCAGCCACAGACAGCATTTCTCCTGTAAGAATAATTACTGATGTGGTTCCATCTCCAACCTCTTTATCCTGGGTCCTGCTAATTTCAATCATGGAATTGGCTGCTGGATGTTGGACTTGAATCTCTCAAAGAATAGCATTGCCATCATTGGTCATCACCATGCCTCCCATTGGGTCCAAAAGCATCTTCATCATAGATTTAGGTCCCAAACATGTCCGGATGATGTCTGCAATTTTCTTAGTAGCATTGATATTTCCAGATTGAACTTTTCGTCCAGACTCACACTTTGTATTTTGACTGAGCACAAGCAATGGATTTTCGTCCATCATGTTGGCATGATACAGAGTCCAGGACCCAGAGCTGGGGAATCAGGAAGAACCTTCTGGAGAAAAAGAACTGTGAAGAAAACCTCATTATTTGTTTGTTTGTTTTTCCATACTTACTAGAAGTACTAATTTAGTTATTAAGCTTAGAGTATAAAAAAGACTAGTCTTACGAACTAAGGGTCTAGGTTAGAGTTAGAAAGCTCTTTTAAGTATGATATGGACCCTCACTTGGATCTAGCATCATAAAAATATGATCTAGCTGTGGAATTTCTTTTAATGCCATCAAGCATGAGCACAGATATGTATTGTGCTGGCTAATTTAATGTAAACTTGACATGGGCTATTTTTATTTTTTGAGACACAGTTTCTCTGTGTAGCCTTGGCTCTCCTCTGCACATCCCAAGTACTGGGATTAAAGTTGTATACCACCAACACTTGAAAAAAAAAACTCTTTCTCTTTCTCTTTTTCTTTCTCCTTTTTTCCTTCTTTCTTTCTTTTTTTCTTTCTTCCTTTCTTTCTTTCATTTTTGCTTGCTTGCTTTTATTTGTTATTTGAGACAAGGTATTTTTGTGTAGCCTTGTAAGTTCTGGATCAGGCTATAGACCAGGGTGTCCTTGAATTCACAGATATCTCCCTGTCTCTGCTTTCCCAGTGCTGGGATTAAAGGCTTATGTCACCACAAGAAAGATCCCCCTCTCTTTATTTGGGTTGGTTCAAGAACAGGTTTCTCTCTGTAGCCTTCTCTGTTACAGAACTTCAACTGTAGACTAGGCTGGCCTCAGACTCAAAGAGATCTGTCCACTCTGCCTCCCTGGGGCTAAGATTAAAGGAGTGAAAATCCGCTGCTGGCCCACAATTCATTTTTTTTTGTTAAGAAAATTTTTCATTCATTTTACACACCAATCAAAGATCCTGCTCTTAGCCGGGCGGTGGTGGCGCACGCCTTTAATCCCAGCACTCGGGAGGCAGAGCCAGGTGGATCTCTGTGAGTTCAAGGCCAGCCTGGACTACCAAGTGAGTTCCAGGAGAGGCGCAAAGCTACACAGAGAAACCCTGTCTCGAAAAACCAAAAAAAAAAAAAAAAAAAGATCCCACTCTTCCCTCCTCCCACACCCCAGCCTCCCCATCCCAACCCACCTACCAGTTTCCCCAACAAGAAGGCAAGGCCTCCCATGAGAAGTCACATCCAGTAGAGTCAAATCCAATCCCTTGCCCCTGTCTCAAGATTGCCAAAGGTGTTGCATCATAGGTAGTGGGCTCCAAAAAGCCTGCTCATGCACCAGAAATGGATTCTGATCCTGCTACCAGGGTTCACCCCCAAACAGATCAAGCTTCACAACTGTCTAGCCATGCAGAGGGACTACCCTAGTCCCATGCAGGCTCCACGGTTATTGATGCAACATTCATGAGTTCCCACTAGTTTGGTTTAGTCATTTCTAAAGGTTTCTCCATCATGATCCTGATGCACTTGCTCATAGAATCCCATATCTCTCTCTTTGGCTGGACTCCTAGAGCTCAGCCTGGAATTTGTCTGTGGATCTCTGCATCTGCTTCTATCAGTCATTGGAGAGATGCTCTGTGATGATGTTAGGGTATTCACTGGTCTGATCACTGGGGTAAGCTAGTTCAGTCCAGGCAACTTCTCCACTATTTCTAGCAGTCTAAGCTGGGTTCATCCTTGGGGATTCCTGGCAACTTCCCAAGGACCAGGTTTCTCACTATACCCATGATATATCTCTCTATTGTGGTATCTCTTTCATTGCTTTCCCCATCCATCCCTGTTCTATCTCAATGATCCCATTCCCTTATGTTCCCATTCCCTATCCTCTATCCTCCATTGTCCACCCCTCATACCCAGTTTACTCATGGAGATCTGATCTATTTCCCCTTCCCAGGGTGATCCATGCATCTCTCTTTGGGTTTTCCTTACTAGCTAGCTTCTCTGGAGTTGTGGGTTGTTGTCTGATTACCCTTTGATTTAAACCTAGAATCCATTTATGTGTGGGTACATACCATGTTTGTCTTTCTGAGTCTGGGTTACCTCACTCTGGATATTCTCTAGTTCCATCCATTTGCCTGTAAATTTCATGATGTCATTGTTTTTCTCTGCTGAGTAGTACTCCATTGTGTATGTGTACCACAATTTCTTAATCCATTCTTAGGTTGAGGGGCATCTAGGTTGTTGCCAGGCCACCAATTCTTTAGAGATCTTGAAAGGACAATCATCAGATTCATATGGAAATAAAAAACAAACAAAACCAAATACAAGAACCAAAAAAGGCAAAAAACTCAGGAAAACCAAAACAATCATGAACAATAAAAGAACTGTTGTATATATCACTATCATTGTTTGCAAACTGTATTACAGAGCTATAGTAATAAAAAGTTTGATGTTGGCATAAAAATAGACACATTGATCAATAGAAACAAATTGAAGATCTTCACATAAATTCATAAACTCATGCAAAATGGACACCTAATTTTTCATTATTAAAAAAGCCAAAAATGCATATTAAAATGTAGACAACATCTTTAACAAATGTACCTGGTCAAACTGGACGACCTCATGTAGAAGATTCCAAATACATCAATATTTATCACACTATATAGAACTCAACTCTAAATAGAAAAAAAGACCTCAGCCAGATACATGGAATATGATAGAAGAGAAAGTAGAGAATAGCCTTGAACTCACTGGAACAGGAAAAGACTTTCTGGGTTTTTTTTGTTTTTGTTTTTGTTTTTTTTTTTTGAGACAGGGTTTCTCTATGTACCTTTGTGCCTTTCCTGGATCTCACTCTGTAGACCAGGCTGGCCTCAAACTCACAAAGATCTGCCTTCCTCTATCATCCGAGTGCTGGGATTAAAGGCGTGCACCACCACCGCCCAGTGACTTTCTGAACAGAACAATAATAGCAAAAGCACTAAGAACAACAATTAATAAATAGGACTTCATGGAACTGAAAAGATTCTGTTTGGCATAAAACACCATCATTGGGACAAATGGAAGCCTACAGAATAAGAAAAGAAGTTGAACTACTATAAAACCAATAAAGGGCTGATATCTTAAACACATAAAGAACTAAAAAAACTGGATATCAAGAAAACAATCAATCCAGTTAAAAATGGAGTATAGATCTAAACAGAGAATTCCCAAAGGAAGAAACACAACAAACTCCACTTCAGGATGTCTTCTTCCTGTAGCCTCCATTCCTAATACTGAGCCCACCATAGAGAAGGATCAGGGAGCTCCTCAAAAAGCTTCATTTGCACCCCAAGTTTTCCTTAAAGGAACCAAATCATCCAACTTCTTTTGCCCTGGTATTCCCAATGGCAGATTCTAAATGGCTTCAACCAGGGTTAAGGCTTTCAAGGATCTGGTGATGACTTTAGAGGCAAAGAAAATTGCCTCAGAGGAACCAAGAAGCTCCATCTCCTGGTCTCCAGTCAGGTAACACTTGTTACTATAGTGATTTTAATTCAAACACCAGGAAGATGCTACCTAGAAGCCACAGCCTGAATGATAGAACAGGTCATGACTCCATCAATAAGATTCCTGCTAACTCCAGACAGAAATAATTTTTATCTGAACCATATTTATATTAGAAGACTCAAATACTTTACATACAGGAAATCATCGCCAGTCTGACAACTTCAGTTCCCTCACCCAGTATTTAATGGGTAAGTTATATGTAATATTAAAGTCTTTCTCATCATCTTTTTACATACTCCTTAGAAGCTGTGTTAAGATACCCATTAATAGAGATCCTTGTGATCTCTAAACACTAAACACATCTCAGTGTTTACAACTTGCATGACAAATAATACTAAGCACATTTTTCCTGCCTGTTTTCTTTGTAGTTATTCCTATCATTACTTGAACTCGTAATCCCTGAAACAATTTATCCTTGATTTGGTTTACTTTTTTTTTTTTTGTTTTTGTTTTTGTTTTTCGAGACAGGGTTTCTCTGTGTAGCTTTGGAGCCTGTCCTGGAACGAACTCTGTAGCCCAGGCTGGCCTTGAACTCACAGAGATCCTGCTGCCTCTGCCTCCTGAGTGCTGGGATTTAAGGTGTGCTCCACCACCACCACCACCAGCCGACTTGGTTTACTATTAAACTGAACAATACATTAGATTTCAGATCAAGTAAGAGAAGACTAGTCATGCTTATTTACAAGAACATAGAAAAGAATCAATCGGCCATACAGGCAGACACTCACAAAATACCACAACTGGACAAAATGTAAAAATCAAGAGATCATGGGGATCTGAACCCCAACAGATACATCTATATCCTTCATCAATGGCTCCAGAAATATTATGGAAGAGGACTCAGAAAGACAGTGAGAGCCAGAAGACCAGGAAGTGTGCTGTGAAACAGTCTCTCCTAGAAATGGCTGCATAAAAGAGACCAGAACAATAAATATGTTGATATGAATATGATTAATTTTGAGAGTCCAACACCTAGACAAAGAATTAGGCTCTATTAGGGACGAGCTCCGGAATGATCATCCATACACAAAGTGGTCATCCCTGCTGATGACTATTCCTTGTTGTCAATTTGACTACTTGTGAAGTTAACTAAAACCCAAGAGATAAGTATAGCAACCACCCTGAATCTAGAGAAACAAAACTAAATGAATATGGGCACACATACACATACACACACACACACACACACAGAGAGAGAGAGAGAGAGAGAGAGAGAGAGAGACAGAGACAGAGACAGAGACAGAGAGAGACAGAGAGAGAGAGAGAGAGAGACAGAGAGAGAGAGAAGTGATTCAGTCTACAAGGATGGATGTATCAGCTGGTCTTCAGTATACTTTGGAATCCCCCACAAAAAATAGGCTCTTATACCAGTGAAGGGATGAACTTGGCAGTGAGAATGAGAGCAAGAAGACAAAGAAAGAGTAAAGATGAGAGAGTTTCCTTCTTCCATGTCCTTTATATAGGCTGCCACCAGCTAAGATTTAAGGTGGATTGTCACACCTCAAAACATCTGAGATTAGTTGGGGCTTCCCACTTCAAAAGATTCAATCAAGAAAATTCCCTCATAACAAAAATCTAAGACTCTTGGGTTTTAGTTAATCAATTTTTTTTGGAAACCTGGTTTCTTTGTGTATCTTTGGAGCACATCTTTGAAAACACTTTGTAGACCAGGCTAACCTCTAACTCACAGAGATCTGCCTGCCTCTGCCTCCAGAATGCTAGGATTGAAGGTATGTGCAACCACTGCATGGCTTCACCATGTATTTATTTAAAAAGAAAAGAACAAACAGTTGAGTGGGTAGAGAGTGGGGTGAATCTCAAAGAAATCACAGTTGAGGTGAATATGATAAAAAATGATTTGAACACAATTCTAAAGAATTTTAAAGAAATTTTTAATATTGATATTTGCTAAAACCACAGATTGATATCATTAACTGTGAAATTACAACAGGAAAGTAAAAAATATGAGCACACCATGAAATATTTAGAAACAGTGAAATATTGTAGCAATTTTTTAGACAAGTTCTCACTGTATATCCTAAGAAGGCATTGAACTAAAACTCCTCCTGCTTCAGCAGCCCATTCCCTAGGACTCTAGGATTAAAGGTGTGAGCTACCACACCCAGCTAAGCAGGAACTCAGGAAACCTTGTTGTGGAGATTTGATTATGGATACTGGTCATAGAGTTAATTCAATCTTCCATCCATTTAGAATACTGCTATTTACAGGAGCTCACCTACAACAATCATTAGTAAAAGCAACATGGGAGGAAGAAGGCGTGGTCCTTAGAGAGTATATAAGGACACTCCAGGGCCCAGTCAGGTTCATTCTTCTCTACACTAGACAGAGTGTGTTTCTATAGCTTCTGGCTCTCAGACTGCTAGATCTATCTCCTCCACACATTGAAGATCATACCCCAGAGCTGAGCTAATATTGTTGTGTTTCCACTAAACACTGCTGAGGCCAGAGTCTATTTGTGGGTAAGTAGACAATTTACAGTTGGAAAGTCATTGATATTTCCTATTTTTAATGTATTACCAAACTGAGGTTTCTGCTTATAATTGCTTAAATTTGGCTGTTTATCAAAAGAGATTCTGCTCTTATTTGGTCATCTTTCCTCATAAATACACTGTGAGTTACAGCTATAGGTAAATTTTAGTGTATATATATATATATATATATATATATATATATATATATATACAGTCTTTCTTTGTTCTGATGTTCTACTTTTCAATTTTGATCTTTCTCTAAATTTTGAAAACATTTTAGAGCATTTCTGTATGTACTTCATATATGCAAGATCAACACCTCTAAATTAATTTTATGGATAATATATAAAAATAATTGCTCAGATTAGATTGATAATTACTAGTATTTAGAGATACATTCTATAAATATTATGTATAAAAGTAAAAACTCATGATTTACCAAAGGAAAAAAATTTTAGTATTTTCTGTTGTAAACTAGAGGAGAACATCACAGTGTGAAATAAAGCTTGATAATAGTTTACATCTTGGAAGAACTGGCTATTCCTGCTATAGATAGATTTATTAGGTTGGAAATATATGTGTGATTAAATTAGAGAAAACTAATCACAATATTGTATTCAAAAAAGCAGATTCTGGTTATAATCTGGTGCAATTTTTCAATTCTGTGTTCAGATTTCATTGTTTCTGTGAACTCATGAATTATTTTGGAATGAAGTATCTAATGTACAGAAAAAAATACCAAATGAGGTCCATCAGGTAATTTAAGGAAGGCAGCATTGGAGTCTCCATCTCTTTTCTAAAATAATCTTGACAATGAGTATTAGTATTATCATTGATTTAAATACTAAAATCATTGACTCCATTTGCTTCAGACCCCAGAAGCTTAAGTTATATGAGGGATGTTTATCTCGGTCAAACCAAAATTCTTTATTTGTGTAGATGTTTAAAGAGAAGGACAATGGACACCTGTTGATTAGACAGCCAATTCTCAACAGTCATGAGAACCTAATTTATGCCTCATGTTCATCCCATAAACTCAAGCCAGGAACTGTATCTTTAGTAAACAAATGTTTCGCCAGAGAGTACCTTAGTATTGGACTCAATGGGATTTAGGAAAGACATGGAAACCTCTGGGGATGTCTAAAGGATTATTTGGTGTAGATTCAGTACACTTGGAAAAATCCACACTAAATGCTCATGAGATCACTTGACCATTCCATGGTTTGAGGTCTTAATCTGAAAAAAAAATTGGAACAGGAGCTGAGCAGCAAGTGTTCCTTGCTTTCTGCTTCCTGATTTTGGATGCCATGAGATCAGCTACCTCAAGCTCCTGCCATCATTTCTTCCCCACAATGATGAACAATATCCTTGAATTATGAGCCCACATAATTCTTATTCTCATTACATATTTTCAACAAAAAGAAGATAAGTAACTAATATTGCCTTCATGTGTCACGGGGCGGGACAATGGCATGTAAAACAGTAGGACACTCACATCAGAAATCAAGCAAATCATTTATAATGGACCATGTGAAATAGGGAGTGTTTTCTTGGATAGACAACAAAGAAGCATGTGTCTGTAGTGAAAGGCCAAAATGTGGGTGTGAAGGAATTAGATCACTCCACAGTGTATAATTTTTTTTCATAAGAACTGAGAGATCATGTCTCAGACCATGAACCAAGGTACTAACTTGGATGGAGTCTCCAAAAATGATACAGGTGGTGGGATGCAGAAGATCATTAGATGAATCCATGCTTCTTTCAAGAAAAGTGAAACAGGAAAGATCAGCAACTGAAATCCTATACTAATGTTGATTTTTGGTCACCCAAAAATTTTTGCCAAACACAGAATTGAATCACAACTTGATGGAAAATTTGTGCAGTCTCTTTCTTCGGGGTCCAATAATAGCAATTCTTCTTTTGCTCCTTCAGAAAAATGGAGTCAGACATCTCACAAGTCTTCCAGAAAGAACTCACCTGCTTCATCTGCCTGAGATGCCTGATAGACCCAGTCACCATAAGCTGTGGTCACAGCTTCTGTCGAGCCTGCCTCCACCTTTCCTGGGAAGACATCCAACTTCCTGTCCAATGCCCTATGTGCAGGGAACCATACCAGAAGAAGGGCTTGAGAACTAACGTTGTTCTGAAGAAGCTGGTGTCCATTGACAGACAAACCAGCCTCATGAAGGACCTGAGCTCTGAGAAGCATAAGTGTGTGACTCACAAGGAAACAAAGAGGATCTTCTGTGCTGAGAACAGGATCTTCCTCTGTCAACTCTGCTCTAACTCCCATGAGCACAGAGGACACAGACACTGTCCCATTGAAGCAGCTGCTGAAGATCAAATGGTAAGTGATGCTTCTGAGAGAACTTGCAAGCTGGAGAGAGGTAGCCTTAGCAAACCACAGTAAGATGCTGGTCTCATTATGACAAAGCCACGGTTTTCAGAATGGTGGCACTTTAATAACAGCTAATAAAGAAAGGGTGACTAGAAATGTAAATATGCCTTGACCCATGAGTGAAAAGATCATTTGTATTTTATGATACATTATACCTAGGTCACCAGAAACAGCTATACTGAATTCATATCTTTTGAAAGTGTCTCTGCCTGGAGACTAAATTAATAAAATACATTGGAATCAGGTACATCCAAGAATCTGGGAATCCCAATCTTATACAAATTACCCACACATTAATCAAAATTATTAAGCAGTATACCTGAGAGAAAGGGTATGCTGAACTTTCTATTTCTATGTTCTGAAATCTAAAATTCATAGTTAAACAAGAAAAAAATTAATATTGTGATCCTTCTACTCTCACTAAAGTAATTGTATTAATTGCCCAAGAGTCTGTCAATCAGTTATATTTTTCAAAATTGATATTCATTGTTTTTTTACAGGATAGAGTTTTGAAGCAAATGGCATCTTTATGGGAGAAGATCCAAGAAAATCAAGAGAATATAGAGGCAGAGAACAGAATGGTAACTCTGTGGATGGTAAGTATGAGATTCATGCTTAAAATCTGGTTGAAGCAGATATTTTTCAAAATTCATCAATTAAGATTTGAGTATAAGGCATTGGATATGATATTAGGAGTACATGTCCTGCTAGACTCTAATTCCTAGTGTTAGTATAACTATATGTGGAATGAATGGTCTGGCTGTGGCAGAAGAGTCTGGAAATAATGAGTGAATTGCTGACAGTTCAGCACACTGCATTAGACTCTATGACTACACCATGAATTATAATTACTACATGCAGAATTTCATATCTTTGTGAACATATGAATTATCAATCAATACCTTTTCTTCAGGCACCTCTGCATCTCTAATATAGGTGAAAATGCTTAGTGTCTGTTTGCCTGTGTAATTAATAAAGAAGAAATAAAAGAAACCAAGGAATTTACATTTTCTGAAAAGTGGGGACAGTCAATCACAGTCTATGTACAAAGCTATAGAAGTCATTTGTGAAATGTAAGCATAGGAGGATGCAATGGAGGAGGATAAAATGTTTGCAAATATTATTGGAATGTTCCTTTTTGTTCAGGAGTACTTGACTCTTCGGGAAGAAATGATCAGGACAGAGTATAGGAAACTGCATCCACTCCTCTGTGAAGAAGAAGAGAAACACATTGAGTGTATGAGAAATAAAGGCCAATGTGTTTTAGAGAAACTCAGGACAAGTGAAGCCATGATGGTCCAAAAGAACAAAGAACTGAGAGAAATGTATCAGGAGCTGATGGCAATGTCCCAGGAGCCATATGTGGTCCTGCTGCAGGTAGGCATGAAGGAGGGCAGGAAGAGGCTTTATTGTCTTAGGCCCACACCGGTGATTGATATACTAAGATAGCTTTCAATGTCCCCTGTATTTACATTAGGGGATTTCCTTTTTACAAATAATCTTGAAAGAACAAGCTTTTTGAAATTGTCAGTAGATTTCCCAAGGAATATGTCCTAACTGTTGGCTTTTGTACCTTGCTTCTCTGAGAACCCAAATTCAGTGGTTGGTGTTTCCAACACTCTTTTTCCCTCTACTTGGATATTGTGCACAATTTTAAAGTGACCTATGTCTTAATATCTTATCTTTGAAAGCTGTGTTTTTGAGAGTTCTTTGGGAGGTTGGGATTTTGGAGGTTTAGATAAGGTCCTTTTCTGGTGGATGGTGGCCTGCAACTCACAGTAGTGCTCAGGCCTCTAACTCTGTAATTCAGGAATTACAGGTGTGAGGCACCATGCAGAGGTGAACTTATCCATTTGAAGTACTCTTACTTAAAGTATCCCTTGCTTTGTAGAAAAGCTCAGAAAAAGTTACCTTTTCAGACAGGTGGGGGTTCAAATGCAATGTTCGTTCACTGCCCTTGTCCTTCTCAAATTTTACTCTTGCAGTCTAAATGCAACAAGAATTCAAATTCTGCTAAACTGCTTCATTGGCATTATCTTGAGACATAACTATAAGTTTTAACAGTAGATAAATGTGATGGTGACTAAAATTACATGAACTTTAAAAACAAACTTTGTGTGCCATTTCTTAAGATATCTAATTTTTTCTTGTTTTGTTTGCAGGGTTTGGATGGCGTGTTCAGAAGGTGAGTTTAGATATCAGTGCAACCCAAGATACCCTGAAATATGCTATAAAATTGATGAACCTGTCTTAGCAAAGTACAGATATACTCTATATAGAAAGTACTCAATTGTTGGTGTTTAATATGTTTGGGATTCTTCTATTTGATTTGTTATACTTATGTGTGTGAATGGGTGTGAATGTACATGCACATGTGCCATTGCACAGATGTGCAAGTCAGAGGACATCTTTCAGGAGACAGTCCTCTCCTTCCACCATGGGACTGAACTCAAGTTTTTAGACTTGTGTAACAAGGGACTTATCCCCAGATCCATTTGGCTGTACTTGGAGTGAGTTTTTTCCTAATCACTGTGATAATATCTTTAGCACCAGGCAGATCAATATTTTCTTTTCCTTGCAGGAGTGAGTCAATGCAGCTGAGCATGCCTCAGACTACGAACCCCAAACTCAATGCCCTACCCATCACTGGATTGAGTGAAAGTTACAAACAGTTCCAAGGTGAGTGTCTCCACTGATAAAATGACCAGAGGTACCCTTCAATAATGAGATATCTTTTGCAAACACAAATATTTTAACTCCCCAGTAATATATCCAGGTAAGTCACATCGAGGCAGTGTCTAAATCCCTCTCAGAGATCTAAAAGTCAATTGAAACCTCACAGGGAAAGAGTATCAGAGGAACCAGAGGTTAAAGGAGGACCGATACATTCAGGGATCCACTTCTAGAGCATATTTAGATTCTCCTTGAGTATAAATGTGCTCAGTTAGACGCCAATCAAAACACTAATATGAAAGTTATCACTGCTTATATCTTGGTAATAACTTTTGATGTAGACACACAAGCATAGCCTTTGCTCTGGCCCTCGCTACAATACACACATCATCTTTTGCCCAGTGTAATAAAAGTCATCTGATAGAAGTAGGCTGATGCAAGCTCCTCTACAGCACTTACAAAGTTTCATGCTACTATTCTGTTTCTTGTGGAAATCCATCACTTTGTATATGACTCCAAGTCTTAGCCTTCATTTTTTAAGATCAAGAAGACTCTACAGACCTCTCTCACCTGAGAAATGTAAATGTTCATTTTAACTAAAATGTTGATTCTTCCAACAGTTCACATTTTCTTTGAAAATACAATCGTATTCCATCACAAGATGAACATATTTAATGCCATGAGAAGATTTATCTTTCGACCTCACCATAATGATACTTCTGCAGTTTCTGCTGGATGCTATTTTGCTTCCTGGAGATCAAAGAACTCCTTCACCTCTGGGAAATATTACTGGGAACTGGATTTGAAGGACTCTTGGGACTGGGCTGTGGGGGTCTGTAAGGATTCCTGGTTGAGGAGTAGAAACCAACTGATTGAATATGAAGGTGCATTTCTTCTTGTGTGTGTGAAGGAGGGTAGTCATTATAGTCTCCTCACCACGTGCCCAGTATTCCAGCACTATATAGAGAAGCCAATAGGTCGAGTTGGGGTGCTCCTTGATTGTGTGGATGGAAGTTTAAGTTTCCTGAATGTTGCTAAGAGTTCTCTCATATACAGGTACCCCCCTGGCACCTTTAATTATCAGGTCAAGCCTTTCTTCCTCACTGGCTACACTTGGTCATAGGAAGATATAATCCAGTAATTTGGTATTTTTAAAGTATTTATTCTGTTAACTCATTTACTGCTATTAAATATTAAAATACTATTACATGAAAAAGATGGTTGACTATGTTTCCTCTTCATCTGTGGCCCACATGTTATACCAACATAACAGCCTTTCAAAGTGAGAGCTGAAATCAATAAAATAGAAACAAAGAGAACAATACAAAAAATTAATGAAACAAAGAGTTGGTTCTTTGAGAAAATCAACAAGATAGACAAGCCCTTATCCATACTAACCAAAAGACAGAGAGAGAGCACCCAAATCAACAAAATCAGAAATGAAAAGTGGGACATAATGACAGACATTGAGGAAATCCAGAGAATCATCAGGTCATACTTCAAAAACCTCTATTCCATAATAGAGGAAAACCTAAAAGAAATGGATAATTTTCTGGATAGGTACCACATACCTAAATTAAATCAAGACCAGATAAACTATTTAAATTGTCCTATAACCCCTAATGAAATAGAAACACTCATTAAAAGTCTTCCAACCAAAAAAAAAAAAAAAAAACCCAGGACCAGATGGTTTCAGTACAGAATTCTACCAGATCTTCAAACAAGAGTTAATACCAATACTCTCTAAATAGTTCCACACAATAGAAACAGAAGGAACATTACCAAACTCCTTCTATGAGGCTACAATTACCCTGATTCCTAAACCAAACAAGGATACAACAAAGAAAGAGAACTACAGACCGATCTCCCTCATGAACATTGATGCCAAAATACTCAATAAAATACTGGCAAACAGACTCCAAGAACACATCAAAACAATTATCCACCATGATCAAGTAGGATTCATCCCAGGGATGCAAGGATGGTTCAACATACGAAAGTCTGTCAATGTAATACACCATATAAACAAACTCAAAGAAAAAAACCACATGATCATCTCACTAGATGCTGAAAAGGCATTTGACAAAATCCAACACCCCTTCATGATAAAGGTCTTGGAGCGATCAGGAATACAGGGAACATACCTAAACATAATAAAGGCAATTTACAGCAAGCCAACAGCCAACCTCAAATTAAATGGAGAGAAACTCAAAGCAATTCCACTAAAATCAGGAACGAGGCAAGGCTGTCCGCTCTCCCCATACTTATTCAATATAGTACTTGAAGTTCTAGCCAGAGCAATAAGACAACATAAGGAGATTAAGGGGATACAAATTGGAAAGGAAGAAGTCAAGCTTTCGCTATTTGCAGATGACATGATAGTATATTGAGCAACCCCAAAGATTCCACCAAGGAACTGATACAGCTTATAAACACCTTCAGCAACATAGCAGGATACAAGATCAACTCAAAAAAAATCAGTAGCCCTCCTATATACAATGGACAAAGAAGTGGAGAAGGAAATCAGAGATACATCACCCTTTACTATAGCCACAAATGATATTAAATACCTTGGGGTAACACTATCCAAGCAAGTGAAGGACCAATATGACAAGAACTTTAAGTCCCTGAAAAAAGAAATTGAAGAAGATGTCAGAAAATGGAAAGGTCTCCCATGCTCATGGATAGGCAGGACTAACATAGTAAAAATGGCAATCTTACCAAAAGCAATCTACAGATTCAATGCAATCCCCATCAAAATACCAACACAATTCTTCACAGACCTGGAAAGAATAATACTCAACTTCATATGGAAAAACAAAAAACCCAGGATAGCCAAAAGAATCCTGAACAATAAAACAACCTCTGGAGGCATCACGATCCCTGACTTCAAGCTCTACTATAGAGCTACAGTAATAAAAACAGCTTGGTACTGGCATAAAAATCAACATGTGGACCAATGGAATCAAATTGAAGACCCTGACATGAATCCGCACACCTATGAACAAATAATTTTTGACAAAGAAGCCAAAAGTGCACAATGGGAAAAAGAAAGCATCTTCAACAAATGGTGCTGGCAAAACTGGATATCAACATGTAGAAGGCTGCAAATAGATCCATATCTATCACCGTGTACAAAACTTAAGTCCAAGTGGATCAAGGACCTCAACATAAATCCAGCTACTCTGAACCTGCTAGAAGAGAAAGTAGGAAGTAGTCTTGAACGCATTAGCATAGGAGACCACTTCCTAAATAGAACACCAGTAGCACAGACACTGAGAGAAACAATCAATCAATGGGACCTCTTGAACCTGAGAAGCTTTTGTAGAGCAAAGGATCCGGTCAACAAGGCAAAGCAACAGCCTACAGAATGGGAAAAGATCTTCACCAACCCCACATCTGACAGAGGACTGATATCCAGAATATATAAGGAACTCAAGAAATTAGACATCAAAATGCCCAACAGTCCAATTATGAAATGGGCTATAGAACTAAACAAAGAATTCTCAACAGAGGAAATTCAAGTGGCTGAAAGACATTTAAGGAATTGCTCAACATCCCTAATCATCAGGGAAATGCAAATCAAAACAACTCTGAGATACCACCTTACGCCTGTCAGAATGGCTAAGATCAAAAACACTGAAGACACCTTATGCTGGAGAGGATGTGGAGCTAGAGGAACTCTCCTCCACTGCTGGTGGGAATGCAAGCTTGTACAACCACTTTGGAAATCAATATGGTGCTTTCTTAGAAAACTGGGAATCCATCTCCCCCAAGATCCAGCTATACCACTCTTGGGCATATACCCAAGGAATGCTCAACTACACCACAAGAGCACTTGTTCAGCTATGTTCATATCAGCATTGTTTGTAATAGCCAGAACATGGAAACAACCTAGATGCCCTTCAACTGAAGAATGGATAAACAAAATGTAGTACATATACACAATGGAATACTACTCAGCAGAGAAAAAAATGATATCATGAGGTTTGCAGACAAATGGATGGATCTAGAAAAAATCATCCTGAGTGAGGTAACCCAGACTCAGAAAGACAAACATGGTATGTACTCACTCATAGCAGGTTACTAGATGTGGAACAAAGATGACTGGACTGCTACTCACATCACCAGGGAGGCTACCTGGAAAACAGGACCCCAAGAAAGACACGGGGATCGCCCAATGACAGAGAAATGGAATGAGATCTACATGAACAGCCTGGACATGAGTGGGAGTAGTGAAGGGCGAGGGTCGAGGGAAAGAGCTTGGGGGAGCGGGAGATCCCAGCTGGATCAACAACAGAGAGGGAGAACAAGGAATAGGAGACCACGGTAAATGAAGACCACATGAGAATAGGAAGAAGCAAAGTGCTAGAGAGGCCCACAGAAATCCACAAAGATACCCCCACAACAGACTGCTGGCAACAGTCAAGAGACAGCCCGAACTGACCTATTCTGGTGATGGGATGGCGAAACACCCTAATTGTCGTGCTAGAAACCTCATTCAACTACTGAGGGATCTGGATGCAGAGATCCATGACTAGGCCCCGGGTGGATCTCTGGGAGTCCATTTAGCGAGAATGAGGAGGGTTTATATGAGCAAGAATTGTTGAGACCAAGGTAGGATAAAGCACAGAGACAAATAGCCGAATGAAGGGAAACACATAAAATATGAACCAATGGCTGAGGGGTCACCAACTGGATCAGGCCCTCTGAGTGGGTGAGACAGTTGATTGGCCTGATCTGTTTGGGAGGCATCCAAGCAGTGGGACCGGGTCCTGTGCTCATTGCATGAGTTGGCTGTTTGAAACCTGGGGCCTATGTAGGGTCAGCTTGGCTCGGCCTGGGAGGAGGGGACTGGACCTGCCTAGACTGAGTCTACCAGGTTGATCTTAGTCTGTGGGGAAGGCTTTGCCCTGGAGGAGATGGGAATGGGGGGCGGGCTGGGGGGAAGGTGAGGGGGGCAGGAGGGGGGAGAACAAGGGAATCCGTGGCTGATATGTAGAACTGAATTGTATTGCAAAATAAAAATTAAAAAAGAAAAAGAAAAAGAAAATACAATCGTATTCCATCACAAGATGAACATACTTAATGCCATGAGAAGATTTATCTTTCGACCTCACCATAATGATACTTCTGCAGTTTCTGCTGGATGCTATTTTGCTTCCTGGAGATCAAAGAACTCCTTCACCTCTGGGAAATATTACTGGGAACTGGATTTGAAGGACTCTTGGGACTGGGCTATGGGGGTCTGTAAGGATTCCTGGTTGAGGAGTAGAAACCAACTGATTGAATATGAAGGTGCATTTCTTCTTGTGTGTGTGAAGGAGGGTAGTCATTATAGTCTCCTCACCACGTGCCCAGTATTCCAGCACTATATAGGGAAGCCAATAGGTCGAGTTGGGGTGCTCCCTGATTGTGTGGATGGAAGTTTAAGTTTAAGTTTCCTGAATGTTGCTAAGAGTTCTCTCATATACAGGTACCCCCCTGGCACCTTTAATTATCAGGTCAAGCCTTTCTTCCTCACTGGCTACACTTGGTCATAGGAAGATATAATCCAGTAATTTGGTATTTATTCTGTTACCTCATTTACTGCTATTAAATATTAAAATACTATTACATGAAAAAGATGGTTGACTATGTTTCCTTTTCATCTGTGGCCCACATGTTATACTAAGATAACATCCTTTCAAAGTGGCTTTGTCTTGTTTGTTCATTTGTTTTTGCAAATTTGTCAGAATTACTAATTAGGACTAAAGCTTTAGTTTGGTCCTAGAGCCCTTTTTAAGTATGTTCAGGACCTTCAGCTGGATTCTAGCACCACAAAAAATTCATGTAGCTGTTTATATATGTCTGTTATATATACATATCTATGCATATAATATTTTACTATCTTATTGGTGCCAAGCAGGAGCACAGGTATGTATCATACTTACTAATTTTAAGTCAGCTTGAAACAGGCTACAGTCATCTGAGAGAAAGGAACTCCAGTTATGAAAATGCATCCATGACCATGGACTCTGGGCAAGCCTGTAGAGCATTTTCTTACTTAGTAGTTGATGATGGAGCACGGCAGATTACTCTTGGCAGGATTTTCCCAGGCCTGCTGGTGGTGGGTTCTATAAGAAAGTAGTATTAGCAAGCCACAGGGTGTAATCGAGTAAGCAGGATTCCTCCAAGCCTCTGCATCAGCTCCTGCTTCAAGGTTCCTGCCCTGTGTGAGTTGCTGTCCTAACTTCCTTTAATGATGAACAATGAAGATATGGAAGCATAAGCCAAATAAACACTTGTAGATGAACAGTCTTTTTAAATAAGAAACACAAAGAAAAATGCCTAGTTGAAAGCCCAAGATGTCAGAGCAATAGCTAAGAGCTAAAAACCCTTTCTTACCCTTCACTGTTGCTGCTGTCCTTCCACTCAGCAAGAGCTACTTCCTGTGTATTTATCTTTTTATTGACTTTCTATTCTGCCTTCTCATTGGTTGTAAACCCAACCACATGACCTCCTCGTCACTGCCCATCTATACAGACGTCCAGGTCTTCTGTGATTGGTAATAAGATTAAAGGCATGTGTGTCCATGCTGACTGTATCCTTGACCATACTGAGATCTGCCCATAATGTGATCAGGATTAAGGGCATGTGCTACCACTGCCAGACTTCTGCTATGGCTTGCTATTAGCTCTGACCCCCAGGCAATGTTATTTATTAACATACAAATGAAATCACATTTCAGTTCAAATAAAATATCACCGTAAACACTTTTCTCCCCAGATTGCTTTTGTCAAGGTATTTCATCACAGCAATAGTACTATTAATAGAACAATTTAGTACCAGGATAGTGGGGTATAGCTGTAACAGCCCTGACCATGTTGTCTTGGAGAGAATGGTGGAAGGATTTGGTACCTTTGGGCTAGAAAAGTCATTGAGTGTTGAGTGCCCAATGTCCTATTCTATAGGACTTTGGAAGGTAAGAATATTGAAATGATGGAGACCTGAGTTGTGAAGTTTCAGAGGGAAGGAAAGAGTCTATCAGGACCTTTGTGTAAAGATCCTGTGATGTCTTGTCAGCTGGAGCTGGAATCAGCTGTGATTAACCAGAGACCAGAACCACTAAAGTAAAATCCTTGCTTTGCTGGGACAATGGATGCTGGTCAACTTGGCTGAAGAAATCAGATATGATTAAGAAGAGACCAGCATCATCTAGGTGATGTCTTCTGGTAAGTGTTTCCTCGGGGTCAGCCCACAAAAGCTGTGTTCCAGACGACCTGGGCTTGTACTCATGCTGGTAACTGGACTTGGTAGTGTAAGGGGTACTGGTTGTGAAGGCATGAAGAGGTCATGGAGAACAGCTCAGGCTTGGGAGCATGAGAGGCCAGGAGAAGCCTTTGAAGGAGGATCTACTACAGAGACATTTGTTAAAACATGTTCATTGATGCTTTGTTCATACTACCCAGAAATTGGAACAACTTAGATGTCAATCAACACATGAATGGATTAAAAAGTATGACACACTCACACAATGACACTCACACAATGCAATCATGAGATTTCCAGGTAGATGGATGGAACTAGAAAAATATCATACTGAATGAGGTAATCCAGACCAATTACAAACTCATAAAAGTTTTCAAAAATTGTTGGGAGATATTACCTGTTATGGCCCTCAGTCATTAAAAATTTAAGAACTAAGTATTTTATTTCAAACTTTACAAGGTGACAAAGACATAAATAGTCCAAAAACTTATCAGCTGAAGGTGAAAGAGAATTGGCTTAGAAAAGAAACTACAGGATGCTCATGTGGATTGTTTGGATGCAGAATATGGTTGTATTCTGGTCATACTACCTTCCACAATTTCTTCTACAGGAATCTCTTTGCAGAGAGATGATAATATTTTAGAATGGATATTTTTTGCGACAGAAACAGAGTTAAAAGCATTAAATACCTATGTAGGAAAGGTTTATAAATTGATTCTAAAAGAAGACTGAGACTTTGTCAATTGAAAGCATAGACCAAGCAGAAATTGTGATACTCTTTACTAATGCTGAAATTTCCTCATTATGGGCAGAAAATGAACAAAAAAAAAGAAAGAAAAGAAAAGGGCTTGCAATAATTTCTTTGAAGAGATTATCAACAAACATCCCCAAAGCAAGAAACTCCAGTTTATAAAAAAAACAAAACAACAAAAAAAAACTAATTGGATCCATCTTGACATTGTGCAATCAACACCAAATTCTACAGCCCCTACATTCTTTTTTAAGTAAAATTTTTAAATTTATTTATATACCAATGATATATATATATATATATATATATATATATATATATATATGTATATATATATCTAAAGAACTCAAAAAACTGGACATCAAGAAAACAATTAACCCAGTTAAAAATGGAGTATAGAGCTAAACAAAGAATTCTCAAAGGAGGAAACACATCAAACTCCACTTCAGGATGTCTTCATCCCAAGCCTCCTTTCCTAATCCTGAGACTACCAAAGAGAAGGCTCAGGGAGCTCGACATAAAGCTTAGTTCACACCCCAAAGGTTTCCTTAAATGAACCAAATCATTCAACTTCTTCTGCCCTGGTATTATCAAAGGCAGATTCTAAATGGCTTCTATGACCTACTCAACTAGGGTTAAGGCTATGACTTTAGAGGCAGAGAAATTTGCTTAAAGGGAAGTAAAGGGCTCCATCCCTTGGCCTCCTATGGGGTAACACCTGTTACTGTAGTCATTTTATTTCAAACACCAGGAAGATGCCACAAAAAAGCCACAGCATGAATGATAGCACAGCTCATGACTCCACCAATAGGAGTCATGCTAATTCCAGTTAGGAATAATTAATATCTGAAATGTATTTATAGCAAGAAAACTAAATAAACTTTACATACAAGAAATCTTCACCAGTCTGACAACTCCAGTTCCCTCACCAAGGATTTAACTGATAACTTACATGTAATATTATTGACTTTCTCATCATCATTTTACACACTCCTTAGAAGCTGTGTTAAGATACGCATTATGGTTCCTTGTGCTTTCTAAATACTAAACACATCTCAATGATATGACAAATAATTCTAAGCACATTTTTTCTTGCCAGTCTTCTTAGTAGTTTTTCCTATCATTGCATAACCTCACAAACCCTGAAATAATATATCCTTGATTTGGTTTACTATTAAACAGAACAATACACTAGATTTCAGATCAAGTAAGAAAGTCCTCGTCATACTTATTTACAACAACATAGAAAAGACCTGATCGGTCATACAGGCAGACATTCACAGAATACCACAACTGGACAGAATTTAAAAATCAAGAGATCATTGGGATCTGAATCCCAACAGATACCTCTATATCCTACATCAATGGCTCCAGAAATATTGTGAAAGAGAGCTCAGAAAGACAGTGAGAATCAGAAGATCAGGAAGTGTGCTGTGAAACAGTCTCTTCTAGAAATGGCTGCATAAACCAGAACAGAACAATGAATATGTTGATATAAATGTGGGAAATTTTGAAAGAATCCCATGTCTAGACATAGAATTAACCTCTATGCGTGATGAGCTCCCTAAAGGTTCACCTAATACAAAGTGATCATCCCTTGTGAGGGCTATTCTTGATTGTCAATTTGACTACATCTGCAATTAACTAAAACCCAAGAGGCTGTGATTTTTTTCTTGATAGGAATTTTTCTTGATTGAGTCTTTTAAAGTGGGAAGAATGACTGAAACCTGGATCTTCTGGAGTGTTCAGATCACCTTATATCCTGCCTACATGATCTACTGGCAGTCTATATAAAAAGGACCCGTAAGAAAGAAAGGGAGGACAAAGTGGTCCAATTTTATTTCACCTAAAATCATATTAGAAATAAGAAAACCACACAGCATCCAGGAGCAAAGAAATCTACAGCACTTGACTGAGATCCAGAGGTTATTTGATATTTCATATCTTAAATGTGGTCATCCTTGTAGATTCATGGGAGTTACTCTTTCATCCAGTTTCTACCTGACCCTGAAAAAGTGTATCCCCCTTTCAGTTATCTCTTTGAGTACTCTCCCCCTCCAACAAACCTCCAAGCTCATTCTTTATGTTCCCATCCCCTCCCACCATCAGTCTACCCAGGAGACCTCTTCTATTTCTCATCCCAGAGAGTCCATGTGTCCTGTCTTGGGCCCTCCTTGTTATCTAGCCTATTTGTGTCTGTGGATTGCAGCATGGTTATCCTTTACTTTAGTGTTGATATCTGCTTGTGAGTGAGTGCATACCACGTTTGTCTTTGTGGGTCTGGGTTACATCACTCAGGATGAATTTTTTTTCTAATTTGATCCATTCATCTTCAAAATTCCTAATGTCATTATTTTTAACAGCTGAGTAATACTCCATCCAGTAAATATAATGCATTTTCATTCTTTTATGGTTTCTATGTTTATTATAGGACATGTTCAGCAGTTGGCAGTAAAGTATCTTTTTTCCACATACATTTTCTTTTTTTATTTTGTAACATGAGTTATTTTTACATATTTGCCATAGATTCCCCTGTCCTCCCTTTCCCGTCCCCTCACCCTCCCCCCAGCAAACCCCCATTTCCATCTCCTCCAGGGCAAGGACTCCCCAGGGGATTCAGCTCAACCTGGTAGATTCAGTCAAGGCAGGTTCAGTTCCCTCCTCCCAGGCTGAGCAAAGTGTCCCTGCATAGGGCCCAGGTTCCAAATTGCCAGCTCATGCACTAAGAACAGGTCTGGTCCACTACTTGGGTGCCTCCCAAACAGTTCAAGTTGATCAACTGTCTCACTTATCCAGAGAGCCTGATCCAGTTGGGGGCTCCTCAGCTATTGGTTCATAGTTCATGTGTTTCCACTAGTTTGACTATTTGTCCCTGTGCTTTTGAAGATCTTGGTCTCAACAATTCTTGCTTATACAATCCCTCTTCTTTCTTGCCAATTGGATTCCTGGAGCTGCACCTGGGGCCTGGCAGTGGATCTCTGCATCCACTTCCATCAGTCATTGGATGAGATTTCCAGCACGACCATTAGGGAATTTGGCCATCCTATCACCAGAGTAGGTCAGTTTAGGCTTACTTTTGACCATTGCCAGTAGTCTATTGTGTAGGTATCTTTTTTGATTTCTGAGGACCTCTTTAGCACTTTGCTTCTTCCTATTCCCATGGGGTCTTCATTTATCATGGTCTCTTTTTTCCTTATTCTCCCTTTCTGTTCTTGATCCAGCTGGGATCTCCTGCTCCCCTAAGCTCTCTTTCCCTCGAACCTTGCCCTTCATTACCTCCCCCCTTCTCATGTCCGGTTTGCTCATATAGATCTCATCCATTTCTCTGTCATTGGGTGATCCCTGTATCTTTCTTCAGGTCCTGTTTTCTAGGTAGTCTCCCTGGAGTTGGGAATAGCAGTCTAGTCATCTTTGTTTTACATCTAGTATCCTCCTATGAGTGAGTACATACGATGTTTTTCTTTCTGAGTCTGGGTAACCTCACTCAGGAGGATTTTTTTCTAGGTCCATCCATTTGCCTGCAAACCTCATGATGTCAGGTTCTGGCTATTAGAAATAAAGATGCCATGAACATAGTTGTTCGAATGATCTTGTGGTATAATTGTGTATCTGTTGGATATATGAGCAAGAGGGTTATCACTGGGTATTGAGGTAGATTGGTTACCAATTTTCTGATAAAATGCAACATTTATTTCCAAAGTGGCTGTTCAAGTTTGCACTCTTACCAACAATAGAGTAAAGCTCGCCTTACTCCAAGTTCTCTCCAAATTCTCACTGTACACCCTAGGCTCGCTTTACTAGAAATCTTCCTGCTTTGGCACCCTACTCCTTCTGACTGTGGGATTGAAAGTGTGAGCTACTACACCCAGCTAAGTAATGACTCAAAAAATCTTGTTGTGGAGATTGACTGCTATATGAGTTCAATCGTTCATCATTTAGAATAATGTTAATCACAGGAGCTCATCTATTGGTAGTATTATTAAAAACAACCATGGAGCAAGTTGGTGTGGTCTTTAGAGACTACATGAAGGACACCTAAGAAGGAATAGAAGTAGAAAATGATGTACTTTCATTCCCACTAACAAATTAGAAATAAAACAAAAAATCAGGGTATCGAGGTGCAACACAATCAACACTATCCGACTGAAATGTTGCAGATTCTGCCAGGTGGTGGTGGAGTAACTCTTTAATCCCAGAACTTGGGAGGCAGAATCAGGTGGATCTCTGTTAGGTCCAGTCCAGACTGTTTCACACAGTTACTTCCCAGAGTGCTAAGGCTACACAGAGAAATCCAGTCTCTGATAAGAAATATGTTGCAGGTTTTGAACTGCTTCACATCCACAGCATTTCCAGCTCTCTAGGGGGTTAACTTGAACTCTAGACAGGCTGGGACCAAGGATTCTTTGAACACTAATGTCACTGTACATTGTTGGACCTGAAATAAAATGATACACATGGAATCATTTTTTTAAGGCAAGACAGGTTTATTCTTGCTAACAATTTGAGATGAGACCATTCAATATAAGGGGCTGGGGTGTGATGGAAGGCGGGAATGGCTTGAAGCTCTGTTTCCAGCAGTGTGGGACTGTTTACTAGAATCTCCATGGACCAGGTAGGAGAGAGAGGGCAGGAAACAGAGCTCATCTCTAAACCTCAAGCTTCCTTTATCTCCAGTGCCCTACTCCTCCAGTTTGGTCCCACCTCCTAAAGCAGCCATGTCATTTATAAAGAGCACCTCCCCATATATGCATGTGTGTTTGTGTGGATGTTTAATATCCAAACTACAACACCCTGATAATCCAGGATAAAATTTTATCTCAAAACCCTTCATTTAATCCTACCTACAAATCCTGTTTAGAACAAAGAAGACAGTCATAGGTTCCAGGGATTAGAACCTTGTGGTGCATTTACCCACCACCCTCACATTTCCCCAGAGTTTCCTTGAGTGCAAGCAGCAAGAAATATTAGATAGAAGGATTTATATCGCGGAGATAAACAGATAGAAAATAAAGGATAGCCTCGAGAAGGCCTGGAACCTATTCCAATGGCCCCGACTGTCTCTGCCCCAGGGTTTTTATAGAGACGCCTAGGGGTGGAGCAAAAGACCTCCTCCCCCAGCACAGCCAAGTACAGACCATCCCAGACACCTGCACTCAGGCCCTTGGTCTAATCATCCTCTATGAGGACCTGCTGGGTAAAGCCACGAGGAACCCGAGAACGGGCTCCCACAGGTCCCCCTTTCTTAATATATAAAAAATAACTATTAATGGCTTACAGCAATCTCCAAGCTGTTACACCTCCCAGTATGGGAGTAGAGGATGATATAGATGGCATTTCTCTTTTGAATTAGGTCCAAGGTGACTACAGCAGTCTTAGCTGCCTCAAGCCCTTTCTAAACCAAAAACTCTTAAGGCGACTACAAACTTAAAGAATCCCTTAGCTTCATCATTACCATTAACAGGTTAACATAAATATTGCTATACATAGTCACAATTCTCTCAATCTTATAACTCAAAGCAAACTCTTAACAAACCCATTTGAATTAGCATATATGGTGCTATATATAGTTAACAATTTTCTCCATCTTACAACTTTAACTCAATCATTTGAATTTTCTTGCTAACAGAACATAGGAAAAACTTCAATGTATTCACATCAAACTTAAATATTTCCTTAACTCCACAAAACCACGGTGCATTAATATCAATAGGGTAAATATAATTTCTGCAAACATAATTCAACCTCATAACTCCTCCTTTCCTTCATAATTTTTTAAACAAAATCTCAAACCTAGTTAGAGGAACCCAAACATATACAATTTCTACAAACCCATATTGAAAAGCAATATTTTCAATCTAACCATTAACACTTTGAAAACTTTTAGCAAAACATCCAAAAGCAGTCTCTTAATAAAACTCTTTACACTCTAAAAGTAGTCTCTAAGTATACCCCATTTGCATTTCTTACTAACAAAAACATGACATTAATCCACTCAAACAACTTTTGAAATTAGACTAAGGAATATTAACTCCTCCCCTTTTCTTTATAATTTAAGCAAAATCTCAAGCCTAGTTAGAAAACCCAAACTTCTATTTAAACAGTTCCATTTGTAACACAAAACAAGTTCTGTAAGTAATTTCAATTTTACATAAACAGTTCCACAAAACAATTCATGAATCACCAATTAATAAAGCATATATGCATACACAAAACTGCATCTTGATTCTAGGTAGAAATAATAAATTTCTTCAGTTAAACAGTTCAGTTTTTAACCCAATTCCAGAAAACAGTTCCTAGGTCATTACTATAAGTAAACTCAAAATTGTCCCATTGCAATGAAATCTCTACTGTTCATTTCATTTCTCAAGTCCCAAAATTCAAATGATAAATTCTGGTACGAGCCTTCCAAATATGAAGAAATCCATAACCAAAATCTTTTTGTAGTTTTATCTCATTTTAAGTTCAAAAAGTTCAAACAAATAAATTCTGGCATTAGGCTTTCACTTCAAAATATGAAGAGACGTTTTTCAACCAAAACTTTTTGCAGTTAACAATTTTTGTTCAAACAAGCATCTCTGAACTTATTCTCAAGCCAGAGACCTTTTTAGGTACAGTAGTATTCTAAACCGCACCGTTTTTGATGTTAGCTCAGGTTTTTCTGTGTTGCGTCGATTTTCCACGGATCTCAGCTGTGGATGCCTTGTGCTGGTTCTGGCGTCCGCCATTCTTAGCTTCTTAGCGGCTTCTGGAGCTTTTGAAACCATTCAGACTGCCTACTTTGCAGTCTACTGGGACACTAACCTTCTGTGTCTCAGGTTCTTTCACCTGAGACACATTAGGAATAGATTCATTAGTGTACAGATTCCTGTACATTAGGAATAGATTCATATTTAACATTTACACTTTTTCACAAATTCACATATAACATTAACATCTACTTATTTATACTCTTTAAGGGAACTATAGAACTACTTTAGCAAATATATTTCTTATTACTTCTTATATACTTCTTATCTTATTTCTTATTTAAACTTACATTTACAACTAGTATCTTTACTTATTACAAGCTTATTATTACATGTCTTAAGACTACCTTAAATATTTCTTGCTAGCTTATATTCTTAAAGGAACTCTATAGATCTATTTTACAAACTTATACAGGGCTACCATTAGCATATATTTAACTTAGCAAACACCTAAAGATTTCTTAACACAGATCTAACAAGAGAATTTTTACAAACTCACATATCTTATTTTCATCTTTTTCTATTTCTTACTTTTTTTTTTTTGGTTTTTCAAGACAGGGTTTCTCTGTGTAGCTTTGCGCCTTTTCCTTGAACTCACTTGGTAGCCCAGGCTGGCCTCGAACTCACAGAGATCCACCTGGCTCTGCCTCCCGAGCGCTGGGATCAAAGGCGTGCGCCACCACTGCCCGGCTATTTCTTACTCTTAATTATTACTATCTCTATTAGAAAGATTCTCCTAACTAGACAGGAAGTACGTACATTATTGCTAAAGTTTAGAGTTTATAGTCAGCTTTGCTATAAAACACTGGGATTTAGTGAGTGTTGTTATAGAATTGTGATAGTTGTTGCTAGGGGACTATAACCTTCCTGAGATGAGGCCACACTCCAAAGTTGCCAGTTCTCTCAGCCTTTCTGGACCGGCAGAGATGCACTGTCAGAGGTAAACGGTTTTTAACTAGAGGCTATCCCTTCACCCAAATTCATAATAGTTCTCCTAAGTGCTTCAATTCAGACAAACGTTTCTATTACAGCAGTATTTTCGGTTTGTTCTACCAAAAAAACTTCACTTCACGATGATGGTGAAATTACCGTATTTAGCTGCTGTAAAGCTCTTCGCCAATACTGCACAGCTGTTAGGTGATATAAAGTATTTTTTTAAAGGAGCTAGTAAAGCTACAAGTGGCACAGCTCCAAACTGTATTTAGTATTTTCACTTCATTAGCTTTAACTCCTGGTGTTATTAGCAGCTGTAATATTTAGCATTGATTTCTTATAAGAAACTTTCAGGTGAAGCAACTGTTTTGTAAGACAGCTAGGTTTTTCTGAAGTTTGGTCCCCATCTATAAAGCAGTCATTTCTTTTTGAATGCCTGTTTCCTTGTCTCCTTATTAGATTTGCAAAGGAATTACTCATTGCAGGCAGTTTGTTCAAAAGGTAAAGAATTTTTAATTTCACATAAGTTTCTTCATATCTAAGACAACGTTCAGTGTATAAACTGCTTTCTCTTGTTTTAAGGATTTTAAAGTGGCTTGTTTGCTCTTATAGGTACCTTTTTGTCATCCCACTACCATAAAAACTTTGCACAGCTATAAGGGTAAATAAGGCATTTTACCAACGGAGCCCCAAACCGCGAAGCATCTAGCTCTGTATTCTTTCAATTTTTCATTGGAACTGACACTTAAACTCTTAGATGATTTTCCTCCTTATTCTTTTAAAAGCTGTATTTTAAAGTTTACCATGAACGTATTTTCGAGCTGACAAGTGTGTTTCAGGGCAATGTCGCCATCTTTAGCGGAAAAACTACCTTTCCCAGAATGCATTTCCCTTATATCAGTCCCTTATATCAGTCATTTCCCATAGTTCTTTTCAGGTCTGAGAGTCAACTGCTTCTCTTTTACCAGACTTGCTTACAAATTCTTGCCCAGGAGGTTTAAACAAAGTTTTTTGCTTTTGCAACGGGAGATTTGAACAAGCATTTTACATTTTCAGCTATGGCACGTTGGGAGATTTCTAGTCTCTCCTCAGCTGGCCTCAACAGGTGTCTCTCCTTCATCAGACACTGGCCCCAGATCAGAACCACACCTGTCTCATTAGCGCACATTGAGGTGGGCAATTTGTGATAGCAACTTTCCTCGGGGCTTGTGTTTGCCTTAGTCAGTCAGTGATCATTTACAACAGCTTTTCCATAGCTCCTTCAGAAGAGATTTTCTCCCACTGATTTTATTCTCATTTTGCTTGTTCCTTCTCCCCCAGATGCAGAGCTTCAGGTATCTGTCTGCAGCTCTGTACCTCTGCTAGCTGCCTTTGGAGGTAGGGGCTTTTTTTCTCCCCCCGAATCTGCCTCAAGTTCTAGCAGCTTTTTCAGGTCACATATTTTCTGGGGAGGATTATGTCCCTTCTGTTTCTTCGGAGTCTTTTTCCCAGACAGTTCCCAGTTTGGTCTCAGTTTATCCCCTCTACCCCAGAAACAGTTTCCGACACTACAGTGGCGGCTTTCCCTGCTACTGAAGGTAGGGTTTTTTTGTCCGTTTCTGTTTTCAGGGTCTGTGTGGTTTGTGTACAGACGGAAAATCTAACAAGGGAGGTTTTTGCCATTTCTAAACTCCCATTAGGACAGGTGATTTGTCTCATCAGGCCTTCACCTGGCTCAGTCCCCCAGTGGGTTGCATTTGTTTGTCTGAGTGCTCAAGGACAGAGCTTATGCCAGAGGCAATCACCCCTTCGGGCTACACTCCCCCTCATCTCACAGGAGTCAGTTGAAACAAAGCTTTTCTCAAAAAGATGCTTTCTCTGATAGAAAAGAAAGCTTTATTCCTGGATAGTTCTGTTCTGCCCTGGCTGGGCTCTTTCCTCAGACAGCATTCTGACTCAGCAGCACAACTGCTTCAGACACAGTTCAGCTTTACTGTTTTCCCAGAAAGGTCCTTACTTTGATAGAAAAGCTTTTTTCTCAGATTTTTTTTTCAGCTGTGGACCTATCAATCTGGGACTTGTAGGAAAGCAGGCAACTGTGCTGTTCCCACTGGCTTTAGTTTTGTTTGTTCATTAGCAGTTTTCCCCTGGGTCCTGCACCTTCCTGCCTCAGCTCTGTGCTCCAGGAAGTTTGCAACTGCAGGAACCCTAGTATCCCTGAGATGCACTCCAACTCAGAGACCTGGCCAGTCACCTCTGGGTTTTTGCTCAGAAGAGAGGATACAAAGCTAACAGTTTGCATTGCTTCATGGGATCTTAGCATTAGGACGATTAGGAGCACCTTTTCATTCTGAAACGCTCAAACAAAACTCTTGATGCCTCAGCTTGGCTGTAACTGAAGAGCTTGGCTTTTTTTGCTTTTCTCAGGTAAAGTTTCTTGCCCTTTTGGGCTCTCTGTAGTTCTTTACCCATACTCTCCCAAGCATTTCCCTCAGGGTACTCTGACCCTCTGCTTTTTACTAGCTTGAAGAGACAGAGCTTAGAAGAGGTTTTTAGGAACTTGTCCCTGCCTCCTGCATTGCAGGGAGGATTTTTAAAGCTTGAAAGAGCTTAGGTTTTGCTGTCTTCAGAGGTTTGTTGTTTTCCCTTAAAGCTAATCACAGGGGGTCCCCATACTAATATCTTCAGGTGATTCTAATTTTTGTCCTTCAGAGAAAGTTAAAGGTTTTAGTTTTTAAGTTTTTTAAGAGAGTTTTTGAGAAAGATTAAGGCTTTTTAGAGAGATTTTTCCCCCAAATTTTCCAAGAAAAGCTTTATAGTTTAAGAGAAAGATTTTCCCCCCCAGTTTTCCCAAAATTTCCCAACTTTAAACTCTGACTTCTTACACCCCCATTATTGCCTCAGGGAGAAATCACTTTCTCCTGCCACTTGGACTTAGCATTTCAGCTGTCCCCAGGTCAAAAGCTTCCATAGGAAACTTTTTCTTCCCCATAAACTCAAAGAGCAGCTTTTTTACTACCCAAAACGCCCAAAGAAAGATTTTTTCCCCAGTTTGCGTTCATAGCCCCCAACGTTAGAAAATTGGAGAGTTTTTCTGTCTAGTTGCCTTACTTATTTTTTCCTACACAATCTTACACTTCTAAGTTTTTCCTACACTATATTACTACCCTATGCCTTATACTTATTTTTCAGATAGAAATTGAGAAAGGTATAGAAGATAGAAAATTTTGACAAAAGAGAATTTTGCTGCAGCATCGGACATCCTTCCAGTCTGCTTTCCTTTTTTCTTGAGGATAAAACCCCTGCCTCTCAATAATATATATAAAAAATACATATTTTCTATACACCAGCATGCCTTAGCCACTGGCAGGGCTGACTCAGCACTTTCGCCAAAAACTCTGTAATAAAACTATTATTATCCTTATTCAATAGTTCCTATTACTTTGTCTTTAGTCCCTGTTCATTTGTCTTTAGTCCCCCCTTTTTTTAGTCCCCCCTTTTTTTCTTTAGTCCTTTTTTTCTTTAGTCCCTGTTCATGGTGCCATTCTGTGGGGCATTTACCCACCACCCCCACAGTTCACCAGAGTTTTCTTGAGTGCGAGCAGCAGGAAATATTAGATAGAAGGATTTATTGCAGAGAATCTTGTGGAGATAAACAGATAGAAAATAAAGGATAGCCTCAAGAGGGCCTGGAACCTATTCCAATGGCCCCAACTGTCTCTGCCCCAGGGTTTTTATAGAGATGCCAAGGGGTGGAGCAAAAGACCTTCTCCCCCAGCACAGCCAAGTGCAGACCATCCCAGACACCTGCACTCAGGCCCGTGGTCTAATCATCCTCTATGAGGACCTGCTGGGTAAAGCCAAGAGAAACCCGAGAACAGGCTCCCACAGAACCTGGGAGCCATTCATGGTATCACATGGAGCCTCTGGGGGGAATTGGATAGCAAAAGAGCCAGTCAAAAAGTCAGCCACAATCTAGAGTACCCATTGGGGCCTCCAGCAGAGGACCTCTTCAAGTCCATAGCCATAGTTGGGTCATGTGGTGACCCCAGGAGAGCCTGTGTATACATTCAGTGCCCAATACTTAGTGGAATCAACCAGCAAACCAACAGATCACCAGCATCTACAGGGTCCTCCCAGTGGTCATTCAGCCCTGAAACTCTCAGTACTTATTAATGCCCTACTTTATGTAATTGTTATTCTAAACAGTTGGGATCCATCAATGTGCAAAACAAAGAGAAGTTTTCCCTCTTAGATAACAAACACTCCATTGGTGTCAAGAGACAGTCATTAAATCAAATGAGAGCAGTCATGTGTTATACTGTGAGGTAACAAGGTATGGACAAAAGGGATAGCAGTGCAGAGGAAGGGCAAGTGTACTTTTTATGGGGTAGGATAGGTGAGGGTATTAAAAGGACTATTCACAGAAGCTGTGCATGGTGCTTCTTACCTTCAATCCCAACAGTCAGGAGGCTAGAGGCAGGAGATCTGTAGTTCAAGGCCAGCCTGGTCTGCATAATGAGTTCCAGGCCAGGCAGCTACAGAGAGAGACAGAAACAGAGACAGACAGAGACAGAGAGAGATAAAGAGATACAGAGACTCAGAGACAGAGAGACCAGAGTGAGTTCTGAAGAAATAAAAAGGCTATCATGAGAGGTCACCTCAGCTTGTCTTGAAGCTGAAATCTAAGAGATCTTTTGCTGGGATATCATATGTGCTTGAATTCGGAGAAGGGATGGATGCTAATCTAGACATTTGTCTAAAAAAGATAATGGGATGTGCCTGTCTAGTTGCCTTCTAAACATTTATGTTTACACCTGTGGGTTATTGTTGCTGTCCTCTTCATCTTAAGGGAAACTTTTCTTTTCAGCTGGAGGTAGTTTTGATGTAAACTTATAACCAGTAAAGCTGCTGAGAATAAGTGTCTGTTGCTCTAAAATGGTGGCCCTGTGCTCAGCCTAAAAGGACAGAAAATATTACATGTATATATACCCTCTCCAAAACTCAGGGAATATCATTATTTTGTTTTATAAAGAACAGAAAGTTGAGTGTGTAGGGAAAGGGGATGTATTTGGAAGGAGTTGCAGTAGAGGTAAATCTGATAAAAAATAATATATGAAAAATTCTTGAAGGACTAATGAGACCTTTTTAATGTTCATATTTGATAAAATCACAGATTGATATCATTATCTGTGAAATTATAGAAAAAAGCAAAAATATAACCATACTGCAAAATATTTAGGAACAAGAAAATATGGTTTTAAAATTAGAATTTTAGAATTTTTTTGTATTTTTAGACAAGTTCTTACTGTATATGCTAGGCAGGCCTTGAACTAAAACTCCTCCTGCTTCAGCAGCCTTATCTGTAGGACGATAGGATTAAAGGTGTGAGCTACCACACCCAGCAAAGCTGTGACTTAAGGAATCTTTTTGTGAAGATTTGAATGCGGATACTGGCCATAGAGTTAATTCAATCTTCGATTCCATTTAGAATACTGCTATATACAGGAACTCACCTCAGCAAGCATTAGTAAAAACAATACCAATAGCCCCCACCAGACCCTGCAATCTACATTCCCTGCCCCCATATCCATCCATCTGAGATCCTAGCCACTTCCTGTAGCACAGAAACCAAATCACCTGCTTGCATTAGACCAACGGCTCTCATTGGACCAAGAACTCGAATGGGACCAAGAAAGGAGATAGGCAGACATCAATGCAAAATATATACAACAACATAAAGAACAATAGGGAATCACTGGAACCTAGCCCTCCTACAACAGCAAGACCTGAACATCACAATATAGAAGAAGCAGAAGAACATGACCTTAAGAATAGCATCACAACCAGGCGGTGGTGGGGCACAACTTTAATCCCAGCAATGGGGAGGCAGAGGCAGGCAGATCTTTCTGAGTTCGAGGCCAGCCTGGTTGATAAATTGAGATCCAGGAAAGGCACAAAGCTACACAGAGAAACCCTGTATGCAAAAACTAAAAAAAAAAAAAAAAAAAAAAAGAACAACATCATAATGATGTTAGAGGCCATTCAAGGAAAAATGAAATTGAGGAAAAGACAAACAGAAAATTGGAAGAAATCAATAAATCACTTCAAGGTAGCCAAAACAACAACAAAAACCATAAAAAAGCAATTAAACATGTGAGGGAAACAGCTCAAGACCTGAAAAGGGAAATAGAAACAATGAAGAAAACACAAACAGAGGGAATGATGGAAATAGAAGATCTGAGTAAATGAACAGGAAACACCGATGCAAGCATAACCAACAGAATGGAAGAGATGGAAGAGAGAATCTCTGGTGTAGAGGATACTATAGAGGAAATAGATTCGTCAGTCAAAGAAAATACCCAAACCAAAAATTCATAACACAAAATGTCCAGGAAATCGGGGATACAATGAAAAGGCCAAACCTAAGAATAATAGGGATAGAAGAAGGAGATGAATACCAACTCAAAGGCATAGAAAATATATTCAACAAGATCAGAGAATAAAACTTTCCCAACTTAAAGAAAAAAATATCAGTCCAGCAGTGTTGGTACATACCTTTAATCCCAGCACTTTGGAGGCAGAGCCAGGTGGATGTCTGTGAGTTTGAGAAACTCTGTCTGGAAAAACCAAAAAAAAAAAAAAAGAAAATATCTATGAAGATACAGGAAGCCTATAGAACACCAAACAGATTTGCCCCCCCCAGTCCCCTTGCCACATAATTATTAAACAATTAAATCTACAGAATAAAGAAAGAATATTAAGAGCAGCATACAAAAAAAGGCCTAGTGACTTATAAAGGCAGACCCATCAGAATAACACCCAATTTCTCAATGGAGATTTTTGAAAGTCAGAAGGACCTGGAAAGATGTAATGCAGACACTAAGAGACCATGGATGCCAGCCTAGACTAATATACCAGGCAAAACTTTCAACCACCATAGACAGAGTGAACAAGACAAAACAAGATTTAAACAATACCTACCCACAAATCCAGCCCAACAGAAAGCACTCAAAGAAAAATTCCAACCTAAGGAAGTCAGATATACGCACAAAAACATAGGCAATAGATATCCCCACAGCAGTAAATCCCAAAGAAGAGAAATACACACACACTACCACCAAAGGATAACAGAAACTAACAATCACTGCTCATTAATACCTCTTAATATCAATGGACTTTATTCACATATAATAAGACATAGGCTAACAGAATGGATTTTAAAACAGGACCTATCTCTCTGCTGCGTACAAAACACATACCTCAATTTCCAAGATAGACACTACCTCAGAGTAAAGGGCTGGGAAAAGTCTTTCCAATCAAATGGTCTTAAGAAGGAAGCTGGTGTGCTATCCTAATATCTAAGAAAATAGACTTTGAACTAAAATCAATTGAAAGAAATTGAGAAGAACATTACATACTCATCACAGAAAAGGTCCACAAAGATGAAGTTTCAATTCTGAAAAATTATGCCTCAAACACAAGCACACCCACATATAAAAAAGAAACATTACTAAAGCTGAAATCACATATAAAACCCCACACATTAGTAGTGGCAGACTTCAACACGCCATTCTCAATACTGGACAGATATGCAAAATCGAAACTTAACAGAGAAATAAAGGACTTAGCTGATGTTATGACTCAAATGGACTTAATCCATATTGATTAATCCATATCCATAATCAATATCTACAAAAAATTCCATCCTAATAAAAAAGAATATACCTTCTCTCAGCACCCCATGGAACCTTCTCTAAAATCGACCACATACTTGGCCACAAAGCAAATCTCAACAAACACAAAAAAATTGGAATAACCTCATGTATTCTATCAGACCACCATGGTATAAAGCTAGATTTCAATAACATAAAAGACAAAGAGGGAGCATCTAAATTAGCAAAATCAGAAAAGAAAAGGGAGTCATAACAACTGACAATGAGGAAATCCAGAGAATCATCATGTCATACTTCAAATAACTTTACTCCTCAACATTGGAAAACCTAAAAGAAGTGGACAATTTTCTGGATAGGTACCTCATACTTAAGTTAAACCAAGACCAGGTAAACTATTTAAATAGACCAATGACCTGTAAGAAAATAAAAGCAGTCATTAAAAGTCTCCCAACTAACAAAAGCCCAGGATGAGATGGCTTGAACACAGAATTCTACCAATTATTCAAAAAGAGTTAATGCCAATACTCTTCAAATTGTTCTACAAAATAGAATCAGAAGGAACATTACCAAACTCCTTGTATGAAACTACAGTTACTCTGATTCCCAAGCCAAACAAAGATGCAACAAAGAAAGAGAATTACAGAACAATCTCCCTCATGAACATTGATGCCAAAATACTCAATAAAATTTTGACAAACAGACTCCAAGGACACATCAGTCCTCCTAGTAGTTATGCCTATCATTTCCTTGAACTCACAATCCCTGAAACAATTTAATCCTTGATCTGGTTTATTATTTAACTAAACAATACATTAGATTTCAGATCAAGTAAGTAAAACCTAGTCATGCTTATTTACAAGAACATAGAAAAGAATTGGTCAGTCATACAGGCAGACACTCATAGGATACTACAACTGGACAGAATGTAAAAATGAAGAGATCATGGGAATCTGAACCCCAACATACACCTCTATATCCTACATTAATGGCTCCAGAAATATTGTGGAAGAGGGGACAGAAAGACAGTGAGAGCCAGAATACCAGGAAGTGTGCTGTGCAATATTCTGTCCTAGAAATGGTAGCATAAACAAGACCAGAACAATGAATATGTTGGTATGAATGTGGGAAATTTTGAGAGTCCCATCCCTAGACAAAAAATTAGGCTCTGTTAGGGACAAGCTCCCTAACTGATCATCCAACACCAAGTGGTCAGCCCTTCTGATGGCTATTCCTTATTGTCAATTTGACTAAACGTGGAGTTACCTAAAACCCAAGAGATAAGTGTAGCAACCACCTTGAATCTACAGGAACAAAACTAAATGGATATGAGCACACATACAGTGAGAGAGAGAGAGAGAGAGAGAGAGAGAGAGAGAGAGAGAGAAGTGGTTCAGTCTACAAGGCTGGATGTACCAGCTGGTCTTCAGTATACTTTGAAATCCTCCCTAAAAATAGCATCTAATACCAGTGATAGGATGACTTGGCAGTGAGAATGAGAGCAAGAGGTCAAAGAGCAAAGATGAGAGAGTTTCCTTCTTCCATGTCCTTTATATAGGCTGCCACCAGCTAAGATTTAAGGTGGATTCTCAAACCTCAAAACTTCTGAGTTTAGGTGGGGCTTCCCACTTCAAATGATTCAATCAAGAAAATTCCCTCCCAAGGAAAATCAGAGACACTTGGGTTTTAGTTAATCAAACATTTTATTTATTCAGACCTAGATTCTCTGTGTATTGGAGCACCGATTTGAATTCATTTTGTAGATCAGGCTAGCCTCTAACTCACAGAGATCTGCCTGCCTCTGCCTCCAGAATGCTAGGACTGGAGGTATGTGCCACCACTGCCTGGCTTCCCCAAGTATGTGTTAAAGAAAGAAAAAAGAAAAAAACAGACAGTTGAGTGGGTAGAGAAAGGGAGGAAACTCTTTGAAATCGCAGTTGAGGTAAATATGATAAAAAGGAGTTGAACAAAACTCTAAAGAATTTTTGAGAATTCTTTAATGTTGATATTTACTAAAATCACAGATTGATATCATTAACTGTGAAATTACAAAAGGAAAAGCAAGAATATAAGCACACCACAAATTATTTAGAAACAGTGAAATATTGTAGCAAAATTTCTCTTTATTTATTTATTTATTTATTTTTGAAAAGTTCTCGCTGTATATTCTAGACAGTCCTTGAACTAAAACTCCTCCTGCTTCAGCAGCTTATCCTCTGTGACTCTAAGGATTAAAGGTGTGAGCTACCACACCCACCTAAGCATGACCTCTGGAAACCTTGTTGTAGAGATTTGTTTGTGGATACTGGCCATAGAGTTAATTCAATCTTCCATCCATTTAGAATACTGCTATTCACAGGAGCTCACCTACAGCAAGCATTGGTAAAAGCAAAATGGGACGAAGTGGGCGTGGTCTTTAGAGAGTATATAAGGACACTTCAGGGGCCAGCCAGCTTGATTCTTCTCTAGACCAGACAGAGTGAGTCTCCATATCTTGTGGCTCCTAGACTGCTAGATCTATCTCCTCCACACATTGAGGATCATACCCCAGAGCTGAGCTAATATTGCTGTATCTCCACAAAACACTGCTGAGGCTGGAGACTATTTCTTGGGTAAGCGCATAGTTTAAGATTGATAGTCGTTGGTGTTTTCTATTTTAATTTATTGCCAAACTGAGATTTCTGCTAAAAAATGCTTAAAATTTGGCTATTTATCAAAAGAGACTCTGCTCCCATTTGGTCATCTTGCTTTGTAAAAATACTGTGAGTTACAGGTATAGATAATTGTAGTTTATCCATTCACAGTCTTTCTTTGCGATGATGATCCAACATTCAATTTTGAATTTTCTCTTAATTTTAAGAATATTTATAGAGTATTTCTGTATGTAGTTCATAGGTGTGAGAACAACACCTCTAAGTTAATTTTACATGTATAATATATAAAATAATTGCTCTGAATAGATTGATAACTATTAGCAGTTAGAGATATATTCTACGAGTATTATGTATAAAAGTGAAAACTCATTATTTAGTAAAGGAAAATATTTTAGTATTTCTCTGTTATAAACTATAGGGAAACATCACAGTGTGAAATAATGCTTGATAATAGTTTAGCATCTTTGAAATACTGGCTCTTCCTGCTATTAGTTGATTTACTAGGTTGGAAGTATATATGTGATTAAATTAGAGAAAACTGAACACAATATTCTACTCAGGAAAGTAGATCCTTGTTATGATCTGGTGCAATTTTTTAAATTCTGCATTCAGTTTTCATTATTTCTGTGAATTCATAAATTGTTTTGGAATGATGTATCAGAAGCTCATTTTTTAGTAAAAGGGAGGACCTGAATGTCCCTGGCTCCTGTTTTGGGTAACTGTTGGCTTGCTTACTGACCTTGACCTTGATATCCTCCCTATGCTAATTCTCTGCCAGGTTCCACCCTCCTGAATGCTTAAGGGAAGTTCCCTGTCTGTATATCCTGCATATTGGGCATTAACAACTGAGATGCAAGATTGTAAATCATCAGTAGCAACTTCTGCCCTCCTGGGTTCTCCCATTGTGCTGTAAGCCTGTATTTAATACAGCATTAGGCATTCAAAAAAAAATGAAGTATCCATTATACAGAAAATAATACCAAATGGGGGTGATTAGGTAAGTTAAGGAAGGCAGCATTGGAGTCTCCATCTCTTTTCTAAAATAATCTTGACAATGAGTATTAGTATTATTTTCAAGGTAAATAGGACCACCAGCTAAAGCCATGGATTCCATTTGCTTCAGACCACAGAAGCAAAAATTATTTGGGCGATGTTTATGTCACTCAATCCAAGATTCTTTATTTGTGTAGACCTTCCAAGAGAAGGAACAATGGGTGCCTGTTGATTAAATAGGAAATTCTGATAGAGTCATGACAGCCACATTTGTGCCTCAAGGTCCATCCCATAAACTGAAGCCAGGAACTGTATCTTTGCTAAACAAACAAGTTTCCACAGAGAGTACCCTAGAATTCAACTTGATGGGATTTAGGATAGATATGGAAACCTCTGGGGATGTCTGTGAAGGATTATTGGGGGGTAGATTCACAACAGTTGGTAAGATCCACACTAAATGCTCATGAGATCACTTGACCATTCCATGGTTTGAGGTCTCAAGCTAAGGAAAAGGGAACAGGAGCTGAGCAGCAAGTGTTCCTTGCTTTCTTCTTGCTGAGTTTGGATGCAATGAGACCAGCTCCCTCAAGCTCCTGCCACCATTTCTTCCCCACAATGATGGACATATCCTTGAATTATGAGCCTCCCTAATTCTTTTTCTTGTTAACTATTTGCATCAGAAAGTAGTCAAGTAACTAATATTGACTTCAAGTGTCTAGGGGTGGGACAGGAGGATGTGAAGAACTAAGGTGGTAAAATCAGAAATTAAGCAAAGCATTTACTAGGGACCATGTGAAATAGGGAGTGTTTTCTTGGATAGCCAAAAAGAAGGGTGTGTTTAACCTACCTATGTCTGTAATGAAAGGCTAACATGTGGACTTGAAGGAGTTTGATCACTCTAGTGTATATTTATTTATAAACACTTGGAAAGCATGTCTCAGACCAGCAACCAAGACACTAATTTGAAGGGAGTCTCCAAAAAAGATGCAGGTGGAATGGCTAAGAAGGACATCAGATTAATCTATATTTCTGTCAAGAAGGGTGAAAGAGGAAAGATCATCAACTGCAATCCTGTACTTATCTTGATTTTTTTGTTCCTGAAAAATGAAGCCTGCTTTGCCATACACAGAATTAAATCACAACTTGCATCAGTTTTGTGCTGTTTCTGGCTTCTCTGGGGTGGAATAATAGCAATTCTTCTGCTTTTCTTCCTTCAGAAAAATGGAGTCAGACATCTCACAAGCCTTCCAGAAAGAACTCACCTGCTTCATCTGCCTGAGCTGCCTGACAGACCCAGTCACTATAAGCTGTGGTCACAGCTTCTGTCGAGCCTGCCTCCACCTTTCCTGGGAAGACATCCAACCTCTTGTCCGATGCCCTTTGTGCAGAGAACAATATGGGAAGGAATTGAGTACTAACATTGTTTTGAAGAAGCTGGTGTCCATTGTCAGACAAGCCAGCCTCATGAAGGACCTGAGCTCTGAGGAGCAAAAGTGTGTGACCCACGAGGATACTAAGAAGATCTTCTGTGCTGAGAACAGGATCTTCCTCTGTCCACTCTGCTCAAACTCCCATGAGCACAGAGGACACAGACACTGTCCCATTGAAGCTGCTGCTGAGGATCAAATCGTAAGTGATGCTTCTGAGAGAACTTGCAAGCTGAAGAGAGGGAGCCTTAGCAAACAACAGGATGATGCTGGTCCTCATTATGACAAAGGCACTGTTTTCAGAATGGTAGTACTTTATTAACATCTAATGAAAAAGGTTGACTAGGAATGTAAGCATCCTTCGAGGTACCCTGAGTGTAAAGATCATTTGTACTTTATGATACATTATGCCCAGGTCACTGGACAGTGCAACACTAACTTCCTATCTTTTAAAAATGTCTATGTCTGGAGACTAAATTAGGAAAAGTACATGGGAGTCAGGTACAGCCAAACAGGTAATCAAAATAATTCATCAATATACCTGAGCAAAAGGGTAAGCTGCATTTTCTAATTCTGGGGTCTAATCTAATATTCATAGTTACAAAAAGAAGAAAATGAAGGATAATTTTGATTCTGGTACTCTTACTACAATAATTGTATTAATTGCCCAAGAGTCTGTCAATCAGTTATATTTTTCAAAATTGATATTCATTGTTTTTTTATAGGACACAATTTTGAAGCAAATGGCATCTTTATGGGAGAAGGTCCAGGAAAATCAAGAGAATTTAGAGGCAGAGAACAGAATGAGAACTCTTTGGACGGTGAGTATGAGAACCATGCTTAAAATCAGCTTGATACACATATTTTCAAAATTTGCCATTGAAGAGTTGAGTATAAGGCCTAGGATAGGATACTTGGTATATGTGTCCTGCTCACCTCTAATTCTGAGTTTATAATATGTCTCTGCTCTTGGAAAGAATGGTCTGCCTCTGGTAGAAGAGTCTGGGTCTAATGAGTGAATTGCTGACGGTTGTGCACACTGTGTTAGACTTTATGACTACACCATAAATTCTAATTACTACATGCAGAGTTTCATAACTTTGTGAACATATGAATGATTAATCTTTTTTCAGGCACTTCTGCACCTCTAATATAGGTGTAAATGCATCTTTAGGTTGGATTGCCTGTGTAATTAATAAAGAAGAAATAAATGAAACAAAGGCATTTACATTTTCTGAGGTGTGAAGAGAGTCAATCAGAGTATAGGCATCAGAGTTATACAAGTCATTTGTAGAATTTAAGCATAGGAGGATGCAATGAGGGAGGACAAAATACTTTGCAAAGATGATTGGGAATGTCTTTTTTTCTTCAGGACTACTTGACTCTTCGGGAACAAATGATCAGGACAGAGTATAGGAAACTGCATCCACTCCTCTGTGAAGAGGAAGAGAAACACATTGAGTCTATGAGAAATGAAGGCCAATGTGTTTTAGAGAAACTCAGGACAAGTGAAGCCATGATGGTCCAAAAGAGTAAAGAACTAAAAGAAATGTACCAGGAACTGATGGCGAAGTCCCAGGAGCCATCTGTGGTCCTGCTGCAGGTGAGCATGGAGGAGTGCAGGAAGAGGCTTTATTGTCTGAGTCCTACACTGGTGATTGTTATATTAAGATAGCTTTCAATATATCCTGCATTTTTTTTAGGGAGTTTCCTTTTCAGAAATTTTCTGGAGAAACAAAATTCTGTAATAATCTTGAAAGAAGAAGCTTTTTGAAATTATGTCCATAGATTCTTCAAGGATTATGTCTTAACTTTTGGCTCTTTTTCCTTGCTTTTCTGATAACTGAAATTCAGTGATTTCTGTTTCCGACATTCTTTACCTCTACTTATATATTGTGTACAATATTAAAGTAACCTATGGCTTCATTTCTTCTGTTTGAGCACTGTGTTTTTGTGAGTCCTTTAAGAGGTTGGCATTTTGAGAAAAGATCCTATTTGGTAGTACATGATACCTTGCAACTCACAGTAATGCTCAGGCCTCTAATCCTGCAATTCTGAAATACACATGTGAAGCAGCATGCAGGGGTGAGGCCACCCTTTTGAAGTATCTTTAGCTAAAGTATTCCTATGGCTTGCAGAAAAGCTCAGGGAAAGTTACCTTTGCAGACATTGGGGGTTCAAAAGCAAGGTACAGTCGATACCCATGTCCTTCTCAAATTACTCTTTAGTCTGATTTCATCAAGAATTCGAGTTCTGCTAATCTATGTGGTTGGCATCATTTTAAGACATGAATATAATTTACCGGGATAGATTGGTGTGATGGTGACTGGCATTTATATGAACTGTAGAAACTAACATTGTATTTCATATCTTCAGATATCTAAGTTTTTTTTGTTTTCTTTGCAGGGTTTGGACGACCTGTTCAGAAGGTGAGTTTAGCCATCAGTGCAAGTCCAGATACCCAAAAATGTGCTATAAAATTGTCCAAGTTGCCTTAGGAAGTGCAGAGATCTTTTATATAGAAAATCCTCAATTGTTTTAGTGTGGTATTTTTGGGATTCTTTTATTTGTTTTGTTATTTTTATGTGTGTGTGTGAATGTGTGTGCATGTACTTGCACATTTGTGCAGGCCAGAGGATAACTTTCTCCTTCTATCAAGGGTTCCAAGGATTGAGCTCAAGTTGTCAGGCTTGTGTAACCTGAGGTGTTTGGCTGAACTTGGAATGAAGTTTTTCCTAATCACTCCATGATATCTTTAGCACCACAGAGGTCAATATTTTCTTTTCCTTGCAGAAGTGAGTCAATGCAGCTGAGCATGCCACAGCCTATTAAGATAGAACTCAATGCCCTACCCATCACTGGACTGACCGAAAGTTACAACCAGTTCCAAGGTGAGTGTCTCCACTGATAAAATGACCAGAGCTAACCTTCAATAATGAGATAATCTTTGCAAATACAATATTTTAACTCCCCAGAGATATGTCTAGGTAAGTCACATTGTATTGTTATTGAATCCCATGGTCATCTTACAAACAAACCAACAAACAGAAATGCATACTAATATCATGTTGTATGTAATAGTGGCTGAAAAGAGACTATCAGTTGTTCATTGAGTAGAATGGTTATTTCACTCTAGACAGTATAATTCAAAGGAAGTGTAGCCAGTGATGGAGATATTTGATTATTTTATTTTCAATGTGTTAGAAATTAATTTCTAACATTGCATTTTATCTGTAAATTAAAAAATATACAATATAAAGAGGTTCACACTAGTAATCCCAGCATCAAAATCCTAGTTTATGGAGTATGGCCAATGAGTTTGAGGACAGTCTGGTCAACATATTGAGTCCTATGCCGCTATAGGACAAACAGAAAGACCCTATCACCAAAAGAACAAAAAAAATCATAAAATAACTTAACAGACAAAGCCATGTATCATGAGCAATGAAAATGAAACAAATTGATAGGACATGAGTCATTGTCTAAATCCTCCTTGTAGATCTAAAAGTCAATTGTAACCTCACAGAGAAAGAGTATCAGATGAACCAGAGGTTAAAGGAGGAGAGATACATTCAGGGATCCACTTCTAGAGCATATTTAGATACTCCTTGAGTATAAATATGCTCAGTAAGATGCAAATGCAAACACCAATATGAAAGTTATCACTACTTATATCTACATAAAAATAACTTTTCATGTAGATCCATGAGCACAGCCTTTGCTCTGGTCCTTGTTGCAATGCACACATCTTCCCTGAGGCATGTGTAATTTAAATCTTTTCAGCATGCTACCACTCTTTTCTTGTGGAAATCCTTGACATTGGTGTATTTGAGGCAAATTTAACCTCAGGTCTTATCCTTCCCCTTTTAAAATCTCGAAGAATCTATGGACCTCTCTCACCTGAGAAATGTAAACGGTCATTTTACCTAAATATGTTTCTTCCCACAGTGCGCATTTCCTTACCAAACATAACAATGATCCATCACAAGATAAACCTGTTTAATGCCATGAGAAGATTGAGCTTCAGAACTCACCGTAAAGATACATCTGCGGATTATGCTGGATGCTATTCTGCTACCTGGAGTTCACAGAGCTTCATCTTAGGGAAATATTACTGGGAGATTGATTTGAAGGACTCTTGGGACTGGGCTGTAGGGGTCTGTAAGGATTCCTTGTTAAGGAATAGAAACCAAGTGATTGAACCTGAAGGTGCCTTTCTTCTTGTGTGTGTGAAGGAGGGTAATCATTACAGTCTCCTCACCACATGCCCAGTATTCCAGCACTATATAGAGAAGCCACTGGGCCGAGTTGGTGTGTTCCTTGATTGTGAGGAGGGATGTTTAAGTTTTGTGAATGTTGCCAAGAGTTCCCTCATACACAAGTACCCTTCTGGCACCTTCAAAAACCCTGTCTGGCCTTACTTCTCCACGGGGAAATCTGAGATCCAGTACCATAGTGATTTTTAAGTATTCCCCACTGTTATGTTACTTTTGTTATTGCTATTAAATATTAAAATACTATTAAATGAAACAATGGTAGACTATATTACCTTTTATTCTGTAGTCCACATATTCCATAAAGTAACCTTATTTCATAGTGATTTTTGTTTGCTTGTTTTTGTGTATTTGACATTAAGTAATTATGCTTAGATACTGAGAGTAGTCTTAGAGACTCAGGCTCTAGTTGGCTGTTAAAGCCCCTTTTAAGTGTACTCAGGACCCTCAGCTGCATTCTAATACTATAAAAATATGCTCTACCTATGGGATTCCACTTAATGGTGTCAGGCTGGAGCACAGGTATGTATTGTGCTCGCTAATTTAATGTCAATTTGACACAGATTCTTTTGTTGTTTTGAGACATGGTTTCTCTGTATCGCTTGGGCTGTCCTCTGCATTCCAGGTGCTGGGATTAAAGGCTTGTACCACCAACACCTGAGAGAAACATCCTTCATTCCCTCTTTCCTTTCTTTCTTCCTTTCTTGTTTTCTCTCTTCCTTCCTTCCTATCCTTCTTTATTATTGCATTTAGACAAAATTTTTGAAACTTTGGTTATACTGGAGAAGCCTATGGAGGGGGCTGGTCTTGAAGTCTCAGACATGCCTCTGTCTCTGCTTCCCCAGTGGTTTGATTAAAGGCTTGTTTTACTACCACAAGAAAGATGCCATTCTTTTTTGTATCTATCTATCTATCTATCTATCTATCTATCTATCTATCCATCTATCTATCTTTCTGTTATTTATTTATTTATTTATTTATTTATTTATTTATTTATTTATTTATTTGGTAAAGGGTGGGGTTCAAGACAAGATTTCTTTCTGTAGCCTTGGCTGTCCCAAAATTTGAACTGTAGATGAGGCTGGGCTCAGAGTCACAGAGATCTGTCTGCTCTTCTTCCTTTGAGCTAAGATTAAAGGAGTGAAAGTCCACCCCCAGGCTAGAATTCTTCAGACATCTTGAAAAGACAATTATCAGATTCATATGGAAATACAAAAAAAAGAACAAAACAAAATCCAAAATATCCCAATGATAACAAAAATGCCAAAAAAATAGAAAAGCTAAGGCAATCTTGAATAATAAAACAACTGCTGGATCCATCACTATCTCCGTGTTCAAATTGTACTACAGAGCTATAATAATAAAAATAATTTGATGTTGTCATAAAAATAGATGCATTGATCAATGGAAGCAAATTAAAGCTCCACACATAAGTTCATAAATTCATACACATATGAATACCTGATATTTTTATTTTTAAAGTGAAAAATACACACTAAAATGAAGACATCTTTAATAAACGTACCAGGTCAAACTAGATGGCTTCATGTAGAAGAGTCCAATACATCAATTTTTATCACCCTGTATAGAATTCAACTCTAAATAGATCAAATACCTCAGCAAAATATTTTGAATATGACAGAAGAGAAAGCAAAGATTAGTCCTAACCTCACTTGGAATAGGAAATGCTTTCTGAACAGAACACCGATAGCTCAAGCACTAAGACCAACAATTAGTAAATAGGACCTCATGGAACTAAAAAGCTTCTGTTTGGCATAGAACACCATCATTGGGACAAAGTGGCAGCCCACAGAATAGGAAAAGAAGTTTAACTACTACACAGCCAACAAAGAGTTACTATGTAAATATATATAAAAAACTAAAAAAACTGGACATCAAGAAAATAACCCAGTTAAAAATGGAGTATAGATCTAAACAGAGGATTCCCAAAGGAGGAAACACATCAAACTGCACTTCAGGATGCCTTCATCCCAAGCCTCCTTTCCTAATCCTGAGCCTACCAAAGAGAAGGATCAGGGAGCTAACATAAAGCTTAGTTCACACCCCAAAGGTTTCCTTAAATGAACCAAATCATCCAACTTCTTCTGCCCTGGTATTATCAAAGGCAGATACTAAATGGCTTCTATGACCTACTCAACTAGGGTTAAGGCTATGACTTTAGAGGCAGAGAAATTTGCTTAAAGGGAAGTGAAGGGCTCTATCTCCTGGTCTCCTATGAGGTAACACTTGTCACTGTAGTGATTTTAATTCAAACACCAGGAAGATGCCACAAAGAAGCCACAGCATAAATGATAGCACAGGACATGACTCCATCAATAGGAGTCATGCTAATTCCAGTTAGGAATAATCAATATCTGAACTGTATTTATAGCTAGAAAACTGAATAAACTTTACATACAAGAAATCTTCACCAGTCTGACAACACTAATTCCCTCACCCAGGTTTTAATGGGTAACTTACATGTAATATTATCGTGTTTCTCATCATCATTTTACACACTCCTTGGAAGCTGTGTTAAGATACCCATTATGGTTCCTTGTGCTCTCTAAATACTAAACACATCTCAAAGATATGACAAATAATACTAAGCACATTTTTCTTGCAAGTCTTCTAAGTAGTTATTCCTATCATTGCATAACCTCAAAATCCCTGAAATAATGTATTCTTGATTTGGTTTACTATTGAACAGAACAATACATTAGATTTCGGGTCAAGCAAGAAAGACCTTGTCATGCTTATTTACATCAACATAGAAAAGACCTGATCGGCCATACAGGCAGACACTCACAGAATATGACAACTGGACAGAATTTAAAAATCAAGAGATCATGGGGATCTGAATCCCAACAGATACCTCTATATTCTACATCAACAGCTCCAGAAATATTGTGAAAGAGGGCTCAAAAAGACAGTGAGAGTCAGAGGACCAGGAAGTGTGCTGTGAAACAGTCTCTCCTAGAAATGGCTGCACAAATGAATATGTTGAGTAGAACAATGAATATGTTGATACGAATGTGGGAAATTTTGAAAGAATCCCATGTCTAGACACAGAATTAGCCTCTATGAGTGATGAGCTCCCTAAAGGTACACATAATACAAAGTGGTCATCTCTTGAGATGGTATTCTTGGCTGTTAATTTTACTACATCTGAAATTAACTTAAAGCAAGAGGCTGTGATTTTTTTTTCTTGATAGGGATTTTTCTTGATTGAGTTTTTTAAAGAAGGAAGACTGACTAAAACCTGGATCTTCTGGAGTGTTCAGATCACCTTACATCCTGCTCACATGGTCTACTGGCAGCCTATATAAAAAGGACCTGTAAGAAGGAAAGGGAGGAGAAAGTGGTCCAATTTTATTTCACCTAAAAACATATTGGAAATAAGAAAACCACACATCATTCAGGAGCAAAGCAATCTACAGCACTTGACTGAGATCCAGAAGGTTATTTGATATTTCATGTCTAGAGCATTTTACATAGTTTTCTGTGTGGTTACTGTGATCTCTAGATGCTGGGAAGCAAGGCATCTTTTGCCTCTATTGTCAACCACAAAAAGTTGAAAATGAAATAGAATGAGATTAATCAAATTTTTTTAAGAGAGCAAGTTGAGTGAGTAGGAAAAGGGGATGGATCTGGAAGGAGTTGCAGTTCAGATGTATATGCTCAAAACTAGTTGTACAAAATATTGTAAAAAAAACTAGTAAGGATTTTTTAATGTTGATATTGCTAAAATCACAGATTGATGACATCATTTGATGAATTATCTAGAGTAAAATATAAGCACACTCCAAAATACTGAGCACAGAACAATAGTTTTTAATTGTTATTTTTTAGTCTTTTTAAAAATGATTTTTTTAATTTACATGCTGACCTAAGTGTCCACTGCCTCCTTTCCTCCCATTCCCTCCACCCACTGCTTTCTGCCTACCCAAAATATTTTTTTGTTTGTTTGTTTGTTTTTGTTTGTTTGTTTGTTTGTTTTTTGGTTTTTCGAGACAGTGTTTCTCTGTGTAGCTTTGCGCCTTTCCTGGAACTCACTTTGGAGACCAGGCTGGCCTCGAACTCACAGAGATCCGCCTGCCTCTGCCTCCCGAGTGCTGGGATTAAAGGCGTGCGCCACCACCGCCCGGCTGCCTACCCAAAATCTACTCCTGTTCTGGTTCTGTTCAGAAAAAGAAAGGCCTCCCTTGGGTATCAACAAAGCATGGCATACCAAGTTTCAAATAAGACTAAGAATCTCCCCTTGTATTAAGGTTGGGCAAGGCAACACAGTTTGAGGAACAGATTACCAAGAGCCACCAAGAGCATTGTGGAAGCCTCTGCTCCCATTTTTATGAGTCCCAGAAATAGACCAAGGTACACAACTATCTATATTGAGAGAACTTATGTTAGTCCCATGCTCGTAGGTTCCCTGTCTTGGTTCCTATGAGCCAGGTGAGTTATTTCTGTGGGTCTTCTTTTGATGTACTTGACCCCTCTGGCTCTTACAATCCTTCTTCCCTGTCTTCAGCAGGATTTACTGAGCTCTGTCTAATATTTGGCCATAGGTCTCTGTATCTTTTTCTGTTAGTTACTGGATGAAGCTTCTCTGATGACAACTGGGGTAATCACCAATCTGAACACAGGAGATGGCCCACTCAGGCTACCTATCCACTATTGCAAGGAGTCTTAGCTGTGGTCATCTTGTAGATTCATGGGAGTTACCCTTGCATCTAGTTTCTACCTGACCCTGAAAAAGTGTCTCCCCTTTTCAGTCATCTCTTTGAGTACTCTTCCCCTCCAACCAATCTCCAAGCTAATTCTTTATGTTCCCATTTCCTCCCACCATCAGTCTACCCAGGAGATCTCTTCTATTTCTCAGTTACAGAGAGTTCATGTGTCCCCTCTTGGGCCCTCCTTGTTATCTAGCCTATTTGGGTCTGTGGATTGCAGCATGGTTATCCATTACTTTAGGGTTGATATCTACTTATGAGTGAGTGCATACCACGTTTGTCTTTGTGGGTCTGGGTTACATGACTCAGGATGATTTTTTTTCTAATTTTCTTTTTTTTTTTTTTGGTTTTTTGAGACAGGGTTTCTCTGTGTAGCTTTGCGCCTTTCCTGGGACTCACTTGGTAGCCCAGGCTGGCCTTGAACTCACAGAGATCCGCATGGCTCTGCCTCCCGAGGGCTGGGATTAAAGGCGTGCGCCAACCGGGCCCGCAATTTTTCTAATTTTATCCATTCATCTTCAAAATTCCTAATGTCATTATTTTTAACAGCTAAGTAATACTCCATCCCTCCATCCTGTAAATATATTGCATTTTCTTATTTTTTTTGTATGGTTTCTGTGTTTATTATAGGACATGTTCAGCAAGTGACAGTAAAGTGTCGTTTTTTCTACATACATTTCTTTTTCTTTTTTAATTTTATAATTTGGTTTAATTTTACATATCAGCCATGGATTGCCCTGTCTCCCTCCTCCCGCCACCCCCTCTCCCCATTCCCCCAGCACATCTCCCATTCCCATCTCCTCCACGGCAAGGACTACCCAGGGGATTCAGCTCAACCTGGTAGATTCAGTCAAGGCAGGTTCAGTCCCTTCCTCCCAGGCTGATCAAAGTGTCCCTGCATAGGCCCCAGACTCCAAAATGCCAGCTCGCCAGCTCATGCACCAAGGATAGGTCCTGGTCCTACTGCCTGGGTGTCTCCCAAACAGTTCAAGCTGATCAACTGTCTCACTTATCCAGAGGGCCTGATCCAGTTGGGAGCTTCTCAGCTATTGGTTTATAGTTCATGTGTTTCCACTAATTTGGCTATTTGTCGTTGTGCTTTTTCCAATCTTGGTCTCAACAATTCTCGCTCATACAATCCCTCCTCTTTCTTGCCTATTGGATTCCTGGAGCTCCACCTGGGGCCTGGCCGTGGATCTCCGCATTCACTTCCATCCGTCATTGGATGAGATTTCTAGCATGACCATTAGGGTGTTTGGCCATTCTATCACCAGAGTAGGTCATTTTGGGCTTTCTCTTGACCATTGCCAGTAGTCTATTGGGGAGGTATCTTTGTGGATTTCTGGGGACCTCGCTAGCACTTTGGTTCTTCCTATTCCCATGAGGCCTTCATTTATCATGGTCTCTTTTCCCTTATTCTCCCTCTCTGTTCTTGATCAAGCTGGGATCTCCCGCTCCCCTAATCTCTCTTTCCCTTGACCCTTGCCCTTCATTACCTCCGGCCCTCCTCACGTCCGGTTTGCTCATGTAGATCTCATCCATTTCTCTGTCACTGGGCGATCCTTGTGTCTTTCTTACGGTTCTTTTTTCTAGGTAGCCTCTCTGGAGTTGTGAGTAGCAGTTTAGTCATCTTTGTTTTACATCTAGTATCCTCCTATGAGTGAGTACATACCATGTTCCTGTTACTGAGTCTGGATAACCGCACTCAGGATGATTTTTTTCTAGATCCATCCATTTGCCTGCAAACCTCATGATGTCAGGTTCTGGCTATTAGAAATAAAGATGCCATGAACATAGTTGTTCAAGAAATCTTGTGGTATAATTGTGTATCTGTTGGATATATGAGCAAGAGTGGTATCACTGGGTATTGAGGTAGATTGGCTACCAATTTTCTGATAAACTGCCACGTTTATTTCCAAAGTGGCTGTACAAGTTTGCACTCTTACCAACAATAGAGTAATGTTTCCCTTACTCCAAGTTCTCTCCAAATTCTCACTGTATGCCCTAGGCTGGCTTTGAACTAAAAATCTTCCTGCTTTGGCACCCTATTCCTTCTGACTGTGGGATTAAAAGTGTGAGCTACTATACCCAGCTAAGTAGCGACTCAAGAAATCTTGTGGTGAAGATTGACTGCTGTATGAGTTCAATCGTTCAGCATTTAGAATAATGTTAATTACAGGAGCTCATCATTGGAAACATTATTAAAAATGACCATGAAGGAAGTTGGTGTGGTCTATAGAGACTACATGAAAGACATCTAAGAAGGAATAGAAGGAGAAAATGATGTACTTTCATTCCCACTAACAACATACTAGAAATAAAACAAAAAATCAGGGCATCGAGGTGCAACACAATCAACACTATCTGACTGAAATGTTGCAGATTCTGCCTGGTGGTGGTGGAGTTGAAAGACCCCGCTTATAGCAGGCTTTTACTTAGCATAAGAAACACCATTCTGCGAGGCAAGTACCAGAAAAACAGGGCGTCCTTGGCCTAACTGCAAAATGTACGTTTAAATAAACCACTTGGCATAAACCGTAATCAGCCAGCTGCAAAAGCCTGGGACCAAGAAAACACTGGCCCTGGGAGAGAAATCATTGAGTCAAAATAAGATATCTCTGGTTGGCCACTTGGCCTTGGGGAATAAACAGTTGGGCTGGGAAAGCACCCCCAAGGCCAAGTCAGCCACACACATCAAATTTCCGAAAATTAAAAATATGTCCCTAAGTTCACCCTGGCCTTCTTTGAATCAACCAATGGGAACCCTGTAACTATGCTTCTCGCTTCTGTAACCGTGCCTCTGCCCCTGGGATCCTATAAAACGTCCCCTTTACCCAAGGAGGGCGCGCAAGTCCTCCGAGAGACTTTGTCGCCCCGGGTACCTGTGTATCTGAATAAACCCTCTTGCTGTTTGCATCTGATCCGTGGTTTTGGTGTGTTCCTTGGACTTAAGGTCTCTCCTGAGGGAAGATCTCCTCCGGGGGTCTTTCAGAGTAAGTCTTTAATCCCAGAACTTGGGAGGCAGAGGCAGGTGGATCTCTGTTAGGTCCAGTCTAGACTGTTACATAGAGTTACTTCTAGGAGAGCCGGGCTACACAGAGAAATCCAGTCTCTGATAAGAAAAATGTTGCAGGTTTTGAATTGCTTCACATCCACAGTAGTTCCAGCTCTTTAGGGGGTTAACTTGAACTCTAGACAGGCTGGGACCAAGGATTCTTTGAACGCTAATGTCACTGTACATTGTTGGAACTGAAATAAAGTGATACATATGGAATCATTTTTTTAAGGGAAGACAGGTTTATTCTTGTTAACAATTTGAGATGAAACCATTCAATATAAGGGGCTGGGGTGTGATGGAAGGCGGGAATGGCTTGAAGCTTGGTTTCCAGCAGTGTGGGACAGTTTACTAGAGTCTCCATGGACCAGGTAGGAGAGAGGGGGCAGGAAACAGAGCTCATCTCTAAACCTCAAGCTTCCTCCATCTCCAGTGCCCTACTCCTCCAGCTAGGTCCCACCTCCTAAAGCTGCCAAGTCATGTATAAAGAGCACCTCCATCTGCATACATGTGTGTTTGTATGGATATTTAATATCCAAAGTTCGACACCCTGATAATCACGGATAAAATTTCATCTCAAAACCTTTCATTGAATCCTATCTACAAATCCCGTTTAGCATGAAGAAGACAGTCATAGGTTCCAGGGATTAGAACCTGGGAGCCATTCATGGTATTACATGGAGCCTGGGGGGGGGGGAATTGGATAGCAAAAGAGCCAGTCAAAAAGTCAGCCACAATCTAGAGTACCCATTGGGGCCTCCAGCAGAGGGCTTCTTCAAGGCCATAGCCATAGTTGGGTCATGTGGTGACCCCAGGAGAGCCTGTGTATACATTCAGTGCCCAATACTTAGTGGAATCAACCAGCAACCAACAAATCACCAACATCTACAGGGCCCTCCCAGTGGTCATTCAGGCCTGAAACACTCAGTAGTTATTAATCCCCTACTGTATGTAATTGCTGTTCTAAACAGTTGGGATCCATCAATGTCAAAAAAAAAGAGAAGTTCTCCCTCTTAGATAACTAACACTCCTTTGGTGTCAAGAGACAGTCATTAAATCAAATGAGAGCAGTCATGTGTTATACTGTGAGGTAACAAGGTATGGACAAAAGGGATAGCAGAGCAGAGGAAGGGCAAGGGTGCTTTTTATGGGGTAGGATAGTTGAGGGTATTAAAAGGACTATTCACAGAAACTGTGCATGGTGCTTTTTACCTTCAATCCCAACAGTCAGGAGGCTAGATGCAGGAGATCTGTGAGTTCAAGGCCAGCCTGGTCTGCATAATGAGTTCCAGGCCAGGCAGCTACAGAGAGAGACAGAGACAGAGACAGAGACAGACAGAGAGAGATAAAGAGATATAGAGACTCAGAGACAGAGAGACAAGAGTGAGTTCTGAAGAAATAAAAAGGCTATCATGAGAGGTCACCTCAGCTTGTCTTGAAGCTGAAATCTAAGAGATCTTTTGCTGGGATGTCATATGTGTTTGAATTCGGGAAGCTGAAATCTAAAAGATCTTTTGCTGGGATGTCATATGTGCTTGAATTCGGGGATGGGATGGATGCTGAACTAGACATTTGTCTAAAAAAGATAATGGGATGTGCCTGTCTAGTTGCCTTCTAAACATTTGTGTTTACACCTGTGGGTTATTGTTGCTGTCCTCTTCATCTTAAGGGAAACTTTTCTTTTCAGCTGGAGGTAGTTTTGATGTAAACTTATAACCAGTAAAGCTGCTGAGAATAAGTGTCTGTTGCTCTGAAATGGTGACCCTGTGCTCAGCCTTAAATGAAAGAAAATATCAAATGTATATATACCCTCTCCAAAACTCAGGGAATATCATTATTTTGTTTTATAAAGAACAGAAAGTTGAGTGGGTAGGGAAAGGGGATGTATTTGGAACGAGTTGCAGTAGAGGTAAATCTGATAAAAATAATTTGTGCAAAATACTTGAAGGACTAATGAGACATTTTTAATGTTGATATTTGATAAAATCACAGATTGATATCATTATCATCATCATTAACATCATCATGATGATGTTAGAGGCCATTCAAGAAAAAATGAAAAATAAAGTTGAGGAAAAGACAAACAAAAAATTGGAAGAAATCAATATATCCCTTCAAGATAGCCAAAACAACAATAAAAAAGCAATTAAACATGTGAGGGAAACAGTTCAAGACCTGAAAAGGGAAATAGAAACAATGAAGAAAACACAAACAGAGGGAATGATGGAAATAGAAGATCTGAGTAAATGAACAGGAAATACCGATGCAAGCATAACCAACAGAATTCGAGAGATGGAAGAGAGAATCTCTGGTGTGGAGGATACTATGGAGGAAATAGATTCGTCAGTCAAATAAAATACCAAAACCAAAATTGACATAACACAAATCATCCAAGAAATCAGGGATACAATGAAAAGGCCAAACCTAAGAATAATAGGGATAGAAGAAGGAGAAGAATACCAACTCAAAGGCACAGAAAATATATTCAACAAGATCAGAGAAGAAACCTTTCCCAACTTAAAGAAAAAAATATCAGCCAGGGCCTTCAATCCCAGCACTTGGGAGGCATGGCCAGGTAGATCTCTGTGAGTTCAAGACCAACCTGTGCTAAAGAGTGAGTTCCAGGAAAGGCACAAAGCTACATAGAGAAATCCTGTCTTAAAAAACCAAAAAAAAAAGAAAAGAAAACAATACAAACAAAAAAAGAAAGAAAAGAAATGAAAAGAAAAATATCTATGAAGATACAAGAAGCCTATAGAACACCAAACTGACTAGACCCTCAATAAAGTCCCCTCACCATGTAATAATTAAACAACTAAACCTACACACTAAAGAAAGAATATTAAAAGCAGCAAAGAAAAAAGGCCAAGTGACTTATAAAGGCAGACCCATCAGAATAACACGTGATTGCTCAATGGAGATTTTGAAAGCCAGAAGGACCTGGAAAGATGTAAAGCAGACACTAAGAGAACGCGGATGTCAGCCTAGACTAATATACCCAGCAAAACTTTAAATCACCATAGACAGAGTGAACAAGAAATTCCAAGACAAAACAAGACTTAAACAATACCTACCCACAAATCCAGCCCAACAGAAAGTACTAGAAAAAAAATTCCAACATAACAAGTCAGATACACCCACAAAAATATAGGCAATAGATATCTCCACAGCCAGTATATCCCAAAGAAGAGAAATACACACACACTACCACCAAAAGATAACAGGCACTAACAATCACTGCTCATAAATGCCACTTAATATCAATGGACTTAATTCACATATAATAAGGCACAGGCTTACAGAATGGATATGAAAGCAGGACCCATCTATCTGCTGCATAAAAGAAACACACCTCAAATTCAAAGATAGGCAACAGCCAATATCAAAGTAAATGGAGAGAAACTAAAAAAAAAATCCACTAAAATCAGGAACAAGGCAAGGCTGTACAATCTCCCCATATTTACTCAAAATAGTACTTGAAGTTCTAGCTAGAGCAATAAGACAACAATAGGAGATCAAGGGGATATAAATTGGAAAGGAAGAAGTCAAACTTTCAGTATTTGCTGGTGACATGATAGTATTCAGAAGTGACCCCAAAATTTGACCCAAGAACTCTTACAGCTTATAAACTCCTTCAGTAAAGTGGCAGGATACAAGATTAACTCAAAAAATCAGTGGCCCTCCTATACACAAATGACAAACAGGCTGAGAAAGAAATTAGAGAAATATCACCCTTTACAATACCCACAAATAATACAAACAAACTTGGGGTAACTCTAACTAAGCAAGTGAAGGACCTGTATGACAAGAACTTTAAGTCCCTGAAAAAAAGAATTTGAAGAAGATATCACAAAATGGAAAGATCTCCCATGCTCATGGGTAGATAGGATTAACATAGTAAAAAGGCAATCTTACCAAAAGCAATCTACAGATTCAATGCAATCCCCATCAATATTCTTCACAGACCTGGTAGGAACAATATTCAATTTCATATGGAAAAACAAAACACCCAGGATAGCCAAAAGAATCCTGTACAATAAAACAACCTCTGGAGGCATCTAGATCCCTGGCTTCAAGCTCTACTATAGAGCTACAGTAATAGAAACAGCTTGGTACTGGCATAAAAACTGACATGTGGACCAATGGAACCAAACTGAATACCCCGACATTAACGTGCACATGTATGAACACCTAATTTTTGACAAAGAAGCCAAAACTGTACAATGGAATGAAGAAAGCATCTTCAACAAATGGTGCTGGCAGAACTGGATGTCAATAGGTAGAAGATTGCAAATAGATACATGTTTGTCACTGTGCACGAAGCTTAAGTCCAAGTGGATCAAAGACCTGAACATAAATTTAGTTATTCTGATTCTCATAAAGGGAAATTTGGAAGTAGTCTTGAGCGCATTGACACTGGATATCACTTCCTAAATATAACACCAGTAGCACAGACACTGAGAGGAACATTAATAAATAGGACCTCTTGAAACTGAGAAGCTTTTGTAGGGCAAAGGACATGGTCAACAAGACAAAAGGACAGCCTACAGAATGGGAAAAGATCTTCACCAACCCCACATCTGTCAGAGGGCTTGACACAGGATATTTTGGTGTTTGGAGACAGGGTTTGTCTGTGTAGTCTTGGTTCTCCTCTACACATCCCAAGTGCTGATATTAAAGTTATGCACCACCAACACATGTAAAAAACTCTTTTTCTTTCTTTCTCTTTTTTCTTTCTTCCTTTCTTTCTTTTCTTCTTTCCTGCCTTCTTTCCTTTCTTCCCTTCCTTCTTTCTTTCTTGTGTTTTTGCTTGCTTTTATTTATTATTTTAGACAGGGTTTCTTTGTGTAGCCTTGTCTGTTCTTGAGCAGGCTATAGACCAGGGTGTCCTTGAACTCAAGAGATACCCCTTTCTCTGCTTTCCCCGTGCTGACATTAAAGACTTATGTCACTAACACAAGAAAGATCCCCCTGTCTTTATTTGGGTTGGTCATCTCTGCAGGTTTCCCCATCATGATCCTGATACACTTGCTTGTAGAACCCCTCTTCTCCCTCTTTGACTGGACTCCTGGAGCTCTGCCTGGTGTTTGGCTATGGATCTCTAGACCTTCTTCCATCAGTCTTTGGAGAGAAGCTCTGTGATGACAGTTAGGGTATTCACTGGTCTGATGCATGGGTAAGCCAGTTCAGTTCAGGTACCTTCTCCACAATTTCTAGTAATCCATGCTGGGGTCATCTTTGGGGATTCCTGGCAACTTCCCAAGCACAAGGTTTCTCTCTATCTCCATGGTATCTCCCTGTATCATAGTATCTCCGCCATTGGTTTTCCCCTCAAGCCCTACTCCAGCTCAACCGTTCCATTCCCTTATGACCTCATGCCTTATCCCCTACCCTCCTTTGCCCACCCATCATCCCCAGTTTACTCATGAAGATCTCATGTACTTCTCTTTCCCATGATGATCCATGCATCCCTCTTTGGTTCTTCCTTGTTAGCTAGCTTCTCTGGAGTTGTCGGTTGTTGTCTGATTATCCATTGCTTTACATCTAGAATCCACTTATGTGTGGATACACACCATGCATGTCTTTCTGAGTCTGGGTTACCTCACTCAGGATGACATTTTCTAATTCCATCTATTTGCTTGCAAATTTCATGATGTCATTGATTTTTCTGCTGAGTAGTATGCCATTGTGTATATGTACCACATTTTCTTAATCCATTCTTCAGTTGAGGGGCATCTAGGGTGTTTCCAGGCCCACAATTCTTTAGAGATCTTGAAAGGACAATTGTCAAATTTATGTAGAAATACCAAAACAAACAAACAAACAAAACAAACACAAGAACAAAAAACAGGGAAAAAACTCAGGAAAGCAAACACAATCATGAACAATGAAAGAACTGTTGGATAAATCACTATCATTGTTTGCAAATTGTATTACAGAGCTATAGTAATAAAAAAGTTTGATGTTGGTATAAAAATAGACACATTGATCAATGGAAACAAATGGAGATCTACAAATAAAGTCATATATCTAGAGACATTGGACACACTTGAATTTTTTGTTCTTAAAAATGCCAAAAATATATACAAAAATGGAGGCATCATCTTTAAGAAATATAACTGATCAAACTAGATGGGCTCATGTGGAAGACTACAAATACATCAATATTTATCACCCTGTATAGAAATCAACTTTAAATAGATCAAAGATCTCAGCCACATACATTGAATATGATAGAAGAGAAAATGGGGAATAGCCTTGAACTCACTGGGACAGGAAAAGACTTTCTGAACAGAGCACCAATAGCACAGGCACTAAGAACAACAATTAATAAATAGGATCTCATGGAACTGAAAAGATTCTGTTTGGAATAGGACACTATCATTGAGACAAAATAGCAGTCTACAGAATAGGAAAAGAAGTTTAACTACTACACAACCAATAAAGGGCTAATATCTAAAACATATAAAGAATTAAAAAAAAACTGGACATCAAGAAAACAATTAACCTAGTTAAAAATGGAGTATAGATCTAAAGAGAGATCTCCCAAAGGAGGAAACACATCAATCTCCACTTCAGGATGCCTTCATTCTATAGCCTCCCTTCCTAATCCTGAGCTCACCGAAAAGAGAAGGATCAGGGAGCTCTATATAAAGTTTAGTTCACATCCCACGTTTCCTGAAATGAACCAAATCATCCAACTTCTTTTGCCTTAGTATTCTCAAAGGCAGATTCTAAATGGCTTTAACTTGGGTTAAGGCTTTCCAAGACCTAGCTATGACTTTAGAGGCAAAGAAAACTGCATAAAGGGGAACCAAGAAGCACCATCTCCTGGTCTCCCATCAGGTAACAACTGTTACTGTAATGATTTTAATTCAAACACCAGGAAGATGCTACATAGAAGCCACAGCATGAATGATAGCACAGGTCATGACTCCATTAATAGGGTTCCTGCTAACTCCAGTTAGGAATAATCCTTATCTGAACCATATTTATAGCTAGAAGACTCAAATAAACTTAACATACAGGAAATCTTCACCAGTCTGACAACTCCAGTTCCCTCAGCCAGTATTTAATCGGTAAGTTACATGTAATATTATCATCTTTCCCATCATCATCTTACACACTCCTTGAAAGCTGTGTTAAGATACCCATTATGGTTCCTTGTGCTCTCTAAATACTAAACACATCTCAGTGTTGACAACTTGCGTGACAAATAATACTAAGCACATTTTTTTTCTGCCAGTCCACCTAGTAGTTATGCCTATCATTTTCTTGAACTCACAATCCCTGAAACAATTTAATCCTTGATCTGGTTTATTATTTAACTAACCAATACATTAGATTTCAGATCAAGTAAGTAAAACCTAGTCATGCTTATTTACAAGAACATAGAAAAGAATCGGTCAGTCATACAGGCAGACACTCATAGGATACCACAACTGGACAGAATGTAAAAATGAAGAGATCATAGGGATCTAAACCCCAACATACACCTCTATATCCTACATTAATGGCTCCAGAAATATTGTGGAAGAGGGGACAGAAAGACAGTGAGAGCCAGAATACCAGGAAGTGTGCTGTGAAACACTCTCTCCTAGAAATGTTTGCATAAACAAGACCAGAACAATGAATATGTTGGTATGAATGTGGGAAATTTTGAGAGTCCCATCCCTAGACAAAAAATTAGGCTCTATTAGGGACAAGCTCCCTAACTGATCATCCAATACCAAGTGGTCAGCCCTTCTGATGGCTATTCCTTATTGTCAATTTGACTAAACGTGGAGTTAACTAAAACCCAAGAGATAAGTGTAGCAACCACCTTGAATCTACAGGAACAAAACTAAATGGATATGAGCACACATACAGCGAGAGAGAGAGAGAGAGAGAGAGAGAGAGAGAGAGAGAGAGAGAGAAGTGGTTCAGTCTACAAGGCTGGATGTACCAGCTGGTCTTCAGTATACTTTGAAATCCTCCCTAAAAATAGCATCTAATACCAGTGATAGGATGAACTTGGCAGTGAGAATGAGAGCAAGAGGTCAAAGAGCAAAGATGAGAGAGTTTCCTTCTTCCATGTCCTTTATATAGGCTGCCACCAGCTAAGATTTAAGGTGGATTCTTAAACCTCAAAACTGGTGAGGTTAGGTGGGGCTTCTCACTTCAAATGATTCAATCAAGAAAATTCCCTATAAGAAAAATCAGAGACACTTGGGTTTTAGTTAATCAAATATTTTTTTTATTCAGACCTAGTTTCTCTGTGTATTGTTGGAGCACAGATTTGAATTCATTTTGTAGATCAGGCTAGCCTCTAACTCACAGAGATCTGCCTGCCTCTGCCTCCAGAATGCTAGGATTCGAGGTATGTGCCACCACTGCCTGGCTTCCCCAAGTATTTATTAAAAAAAGAAAAAAGAAAAGAACAGACAGTTGAGTGGGTAGAGAAACAGATGAATCTCTTTGAAATCGCAGTTGAAGTATGTATGAAAATGAGTTGAACAAAAATCTAAAGAATTTTTGAGAATTCTTTAATGTTGATATTTGCTAAAATCACAGATTGATATCATTAACTATGAAATTATAAAAGAAAAAGCAAGAATATAAGCACACCTCAAATTATTTAGAAACAGTAAAATATTGTAGCAAAATTTCTCTTTATTTATTTAAGTTTTTTTTAGAAAAGTTCTCACTGTATATCCTAGACAGTCCTTGAACTAAAACTCCTCCTGCTTCAGCAGCTCATCCTCTGGGACTCTAAGGACTAAAGGTGTGAGCTACCACACCCAGCTAAGCATGACCTCAGGAAACCTTGTTGTGGAGATTTGTTTGTGGATACTGGCCATAGAGTTAATTCAATCTTCCATCCATTTAGAATATTGCTACTCACAGGAGCTCACCTACAGCAAGCATCAGGAAAAGCAACATGGGAGGAAGTAGGCGTGGTCTTTAGAGAGTATATAAGGACACTCCAGGGGCCAGCCAGGTTCACTCTTCTCTAGACTAGACAGAGTGAGTCTCCACATCTTGTGGCTCCTAGACTGCTAGATCTGTCTCCTCCACACAAATAGGATCATACCCCAGAGCTGAGCTAATATTGCTGTGTCTCCACAAAACACTGCTGAGGCTGGAGACTATTTCTTGGGTGAGTGCACAATTTAAGATTGAAAGTTGTTGGTGTTTTCTATTTTAATTTATTACCAAACCGATGTTTTCGCTTAAAAATGCTTAAAATTTGGCTATTTATCAGAAGAGACTCTGCTCCCATTTGGTCATCTTGCTTTTTAAATATACTGTGAGTTACAGGTATAGATAACTGTTGTTTATCCATTCACAGTCTTTCTTTGCTATGATGTTCCAACTTTCAATTTTGATCTTTCTGTAAATTTGAAGAATATTTACAGAGTATTTCTGTATGTAGTTCATAGATGTGAGATCACCACCTCTAAGTTAATTTTACATGTATAATATATAAAATAATTGCTCTGAGTAGATTGATATTTATTAGCAGTAAGAGATATATTCTATGAGTATTATGTATAAAAGTGAAAACTCATTATTTAACAAAGAAAATATTTTAGTATTTCCCTGTTGTAAACTATAGGGAACTTCACAGTGTGAAATAATGCTTGATAATTGTTTATCATCCTTGAAAAACTAGCTCTTCCTGATATTGGTTGATTTGCTAGGTTGGAAGTATACATGTGATTAAATTAGAATAAACTAAACACAATATTCTATTCAGGAAATTAGATCCTGGTTATAATCTGGTGCAATTTTTTAAATTCTGCATTCAGTCATTCAGTTTTCATTATTTCTATGAATTCATCAATTGTTTTGGAATGATGTATCAGAAGCCCATTTTTTAGTAAAAGGCAGGACCTCTATGGCCCTGGCTCCTGTTTCGGGTAACTGTTGGCTTGCTTGCTGACCTTGACCTTGATATCCTCCCTATGCTAATTCCCTGCGGGGTTCCACCCTCCTGAATGCTTAAGGGAAGTTCCCTGTCTGTATATCTTGCATATTGGGCATTAATAACTGAAATGCAAGATTGTAAAACATCAGTAGCAACTTCTGCCCCCTGGGGTTCTCCCATTGTGCTGTAAGCCTGTATTTAATACAGCATTAGGCATTCAAAAAAAATGAAGTATCTAATATAGAGAAAAAATACCCAATGGGGGTGATTAGGTAAGTTAAGGAAGGGAGCATTGGAGTTTCCATCTCTTTCAAAAATAATCTTGACAATGAGTATTAGTATTATTTTCAAGGTAAATAGGACCACCAGCTAAAGCCATGGATTCCATTTGCTTCAGACCACAGAAGCAGAAGTTATTTGGGGGATGTTTATGTCACTCAATCCAAGATTCTTTATTTGTGTAGACCTTCAAAGAGAAGGAACAATGGGTGCCTGTTGATTAAATAGGAAATTCTGCTAGAGTCATGACAGCCACATTTATGCCTCGAGGTTCATCCCATAAACTGAAGCCAGGAACTGTATCTTTGATAAACAAACAAGTTTCCACAGAGAGTACCCTAGAATTCAACTTGATGGGATTTAGGATAGATATGGAAACCTCTAGGGATGTCTGTGAAGGATTATTGGGGGGTAGATTCACTACAGTTGGTAAGATCCACACTAAATGCTCATGAGATCACTTGACCATTCCATGGTTTGAGGTCTCAAACTAAGGAAAAGGGAACAGGAGATGAGCAGCAAGTGTTCCTTGCTTTCTTCTTGCTGATTTTGGATGCAATGAGACCAGTTCCCTCAAGCTCCTGCCACCATTTCTTCCCCGCAATGATGGACATATGCTTGAATTATGAGCCTCCCTAATTCTTATTCTTGTTAACTATTTGCATCAGAAAGAAGTCAAGTAAGTAATGTTGACTTCAAGTGTCTAGGGGTGGGACAGGAGGATATGAAGGACTAAGATGCTAAAATCAGAAATTAAGCGAAGCATTTAATAGGGACCATGTGAAAACAAGGAGTGTTTTCTTGGATAGCCAACAAAGAAGGGTGTGTTTAACCTACCTATGTCTGTAGTGAAAGACAAACATGTGGACTTGAAGGAGTTTGATCACTCTAGTGTATATTTATTTATAAACACTTGGAAAGCATGTCTCAGACCAGCAACCAAGACACTAATTTGAAGGGAGTCTCCAAAAAAGGTGCAGGTGGAATGGCTCAGAAGGACATCAGATTAATCTATATTTCTGTCAAGAAGACTGAAAGAGGAAAGATCAGCAACTGCAACCCTATACTTATCTTGATATTTTGTTTCGAAGCCTGCTTTGCCATACACAGAATTTAATCACAACTTGCATCAGTTTTTGTGCTGTTTCTGGCTTCTCTGGGGTCGAATAATAGCAATTCTTCTGCTTTTCTTCCTTCAGAAAAATGGAGTCAGACATCTCACAAGCCTTCCAGAAAGAACTCACCTGCTTCATCTGCCTGAGCTGCCTGACAGACCCAGTCACCATAAGCTGTGGTCACAGCTTCTGTCGAGCCTGCCTCCACCTTTCCTGGGAAGACATCCAACCACCTGTCCGATGCCCTTTGTGTAGAGAACAATATGGGAAGGAATTGAGAACTAACATTGTTTTGAAGAAGCTGGTGTCCATTGTCAGACAAGCCAGCCTCATGAAGGACCTGAGCTCTGAGGAGCAAAAGTGTGTGACCCACGAGGATACTAAGAAGATCTTCTGTGCTGAGAACAGGATCTTCCTCTGTCCACTCTGCTCAAACTCTCATGAGCACAGAGAACACAGAAACTGTCCCATTGAAGAAGCTGCTGCTGATCAAATGGTAAGTGATGCTTCTGAGAGAACTTGGAACCTGCAGAGAGGTAGGCTTAGCAAACCACAGGAAGATGCTGGTCCTCATGATGACAAAGGCACTGTTTTCAGAATGGTGGCACTTTATTAACATCTACTGAAGAAAGGGTGACTAGGAATGTAAACATCCTTTTGCGTACCCTGAGTGTAAAGATTATTTGTACTTTATGATACATTATGCCCAGGTCACTGGACAGTGCAACACTAACTTCCTATCCTTTAAAAGTGTCTATGGCTGGAGACTAAATTAGGAAATGTACATGGGAGTCAGGTACAGCCAAACTGGTAATCAAAATAATTCATCAATATACCTGAGCAAAAGGGTAAGCTGCATTTTCCAATTCTGTGTTCTAATCTAAAATTCATAGTTACGAGAAGAAAACAAAATGAAGGATAATTTTGATTCTGGTACTCTCACTACAATAATTGTAATAATTGCCCCAGAGTCTGTCTGTCAGGTATATTTTTCAAAATTGATATTCATTGCTTTTCTACAGGACAGACTTTTGAAGCAAATGGCATCTTTATGGGAGAAGGTCCAAGAAAATCAAGAGAATTTAGAGTCAGGAAACAGAATGAGAACTCTTTGGACGGTGAGGATGAGAACCATGCTTAAAATCAGCTTGATGCAGATATTTTCAAAATTTGCCATTCAAGATTTTAATATCCTTGATTTGAATAGCCTAGGATAGGATACTTGGAATATGTGTCCTGCTCACCTCTAATTCAGAGTGTATAACATGTCTCTGCTCTTGGAAAGAATGGTCTGCTTCTGTAGAAGAGTCTGGGTCTAGTGAGTGAATTGCTGACTGTTCTGCACACTGCATTAGACTTTATGACTACACCGTGAATTCTAATTACTACATGTAGAGTTTCATAACATTGTGAACATATGAATGATCAATCTTTTTTACAGGCACCTCTAATATAGGTGTAAATGCATCTTAGGGTTGGATTGCCTGTGTAATTATTAAAGAAGAAATAAATGAAACCCAGGCATTTACATTTTCTGAGGTGTGAAGACAGTCAATCAGAGTACATGCATCAGAGTTATACAAGTCATTTGTGGAATTTAAGCATAGGAGGATGGAATGAGGGAGGACAATATACTTTGGAAAGATGATTGGGAATGTCTTTTTTTTCTTCAGGACTACTTGACTCTTCGGGAAGAAATGATTAGGACAGAGTATAGGAAACTGCATCCACTCCTCTTTGAAGAGGAAGAGAAACACATTGAGTCTATGAGAAATGAAGGCCAATGTGTTTTAGAGAAACTCAGGACAAGTGAAGCCATGATGGTCCAAAAGAGAAAAGAACTAAGAGAAATGTACCAGGAACTGATGGCAATGTCCCAGGAGCCATATGTGGTTCTTCTGCAGGTGAGCATGGAGGAGTGGAGGAAGAGGCTTTATTGTCTGAGGCACACAGTGGTGTTTGTTATACTAAGATAGCTTTCAATATATCCTGCATTTTTTTAGGGAGTTTCCTTTTCAGAAGTTTTCTGGAGAAACAAAATTGGGTAGTAATCTTGAAAGAAGAAGCTTTTTGAAATTATGTCCATAGTTTCTTTAGGGATTATGTTCTAACTTTTGTCTTTTCTGCCTTGCTTCTCTGAAAACTGAAATTCAGTGATTTCTGTTTCCAACATTCTTTACCTCTTTTTATATATTGTGCACAACATTCAATTAACCCTTGGGTTAATTTCTTCTGTTTGAGTGCTGTGTTTTTGAGAGTCCTTTAGGAGGTTGGCATTTTGAGAAAGGATCTTTTTTGATAGTACATGATACCTTGCAACTCACAGTAATGCTCAGGCCTCTAACCCTGCAATTCTGAAATACACATGTGAAGCAGCATGCAGGGGTGAGGCCACCCTTTTGAGGTATCCTTAGCTAAAGTATCCCTATGGTTTGTAGAGAAGCTCAGGGAAAGTTACCTTTGCAGACAGGTGGGGGTTCAAAAGCAATGTACAGTTGACACCCATGTCCTTCTCAAATTACTCTTTAGTCTGATTTCATCAAGAATTCGAGTTCTGCTAATCTATTTGGTTGGCATCATCTTAAGACATGAATGTAATTTGTCAGGATAGATTGGTGTGATAGTGACTGACATTTATATGAACTTTAGAAACTAACATTGTATTTCATTTCTTCAGATATTTAAGTTTTTCTTGTTTTCTTTGCAGGGTTTGGACGACATGTTCAGAAGGTGAGTTTAGCCATCAGGACAAGTCAGGATACCCTGAAATATGCTATAAAATTGTACAAGTTGCCTTAGGAAAATGCAGATATCTTTTATATAGAAAATACTCAATTGTCTTTGGGTGACATTTTTGGGATTTTTTTATTTGTTTTGTTATTTTTATGTGTTTGTGAATGTGTGTGCATAGAGTTGCACATGTGTGCAGGTCAGAAGATAACTTTCAAGAGACAACTTTTTCCCTCAAGGGTTCCAAGGATTGAAGTCAAGTTGTCAGGCTTGTGGAATCTGTTGTGTTTGGCTGAACTTGGAATGAAGTTTTTCCTAATCACTGTGAGATATCTTTAGCACCACGGAGGTCAATATTTTTTTTTCCTTGCAGAAGTGAGTCAATGCAGCTGAGCATTCCACAGGCTATTAAGACAGAACTCAGTGCCCTACCCATCACTGGACTGACCGAAAGTTATAACCAGTTCCAAGGTGAGTGTCTCCACTGATAAAATGACCAGAGGTACCCTTCAATAATGAGATAACCTTTGCAAATACAATATTTTAACTCCCCAGAAATATGTTGGAGGAAAGCGAGAGTGGTGGGAGTGGGGAGAACAAGGGAATCCATGGCTGACATGTAGAACTGAATTGTATTGCAAAAAAAAAAAAAAAAAAAGTCACCTGACAGAAGTAGGCTGAGGCTGCCTCCTCTGCAGCATCTACAGTTTTCAAAAAACATTTCATTACGCTACTACTCTTTTCTTGTGGAAATCCTTGACATTGTTGTATTTGAGCCAAATTTAACCTCAGGTCTTATCCTTCTCTTTTTAAAATCTATGAAGACTCTATGGACCTCTCTCGTCTGAGAAATGTAAACGGTCATTTTACCTAAATGTTGTTTCTTCCCACAGTGCACATTTCCTTACCAAACATAACCATTATCCATCACAAGATAAACCTTTTTAATGCCATGAGAAGATTGAGCTTCAGACCTCAGTGTAAAGATACACTTGCGGATTCTGCTGGATGCTATTTTGCTTCCTGGAGATCACAGAGCTTCATCCTAGGGAAATATTACTGGGAGATTGATTTGAAGGACTCTTGGGACTGGGCTGTAGGGGTCTGTAAGGATTCCTTGTTAAGGAATAGAAACCAACTGATTGATTCTGAAGGTGCATTTCTTCTTGTGTGTGTGAAGGAGGGTAATCATTACAGTCTTCTCACTACATGCCCAGTATTCCAGCACTATATAGAGAAGCCACTGGGCCGAGTTGGTGTGTTCCTTGATTGTGAGGAGGGATGTTTAAGTTTTGTGAATGTTGCCAAGTGTTCCCTGATACACAAATACCCTCCTGGCACCTTCAAAAACCCTGTCTGGCCTTACTTCTCCACAGGGGAAATCTGTAATCCAGTACCAAGTGATTTTTAAGTATTCCCTATTGTAATGTATTGCTATTAAATATTAAAATACTATTAAATGAAACAATGGTAGACTATATTACCTTTTGTTCTGTAGTCCACATATTCCACAAAGAAACCTTATTTCATCGTGATTTTTGTTTGCTTGTTTTTCTTACTTGACATTAAGTAATTATGCTTAGATACTAAGAGAGTAGTCTTAGAGACTCAGGCTCTAGTTGACTGTTCAAGCCCCCTTTAAGTGTCTGAGGACACTCAGCTGCATTCTAGCACCATAAAAATATGCTCTACCTATGGGATTCCACTTAATGGTGTCAAGCTGGAGCACAGGTATGTATTGTGCTCACTACTGATTTAATGTGAATTTGACAGAGACGCATTTGGTCTTTTGTGACATGGTTTCTCTGTATCGCTTGGGCTGTCCTCTGTATTCCAGGTGCTGGGAATAAAGGCTTGCACCACCAACACCTGAGAGAAACATCTTTCCTTCCCTATTTCTTTTTTTCTTCCTTCCTTCCTTTCTCTTTTCTTTCTTCCTTTCTTACTATCCTTTTTTTGTTATTTGAGACAAAATTTTTGAAACTTTGGTTATACTGGACAATGCTATGGAGGCGGCTGGTTTTGAATTCTCTGCCTCTGCTTCCCCAGTTGTTTGATTAAAGGCTTGTTTTACCACCACAAGAAAGATGCCATTATTTTATCTATCTATCTATCTATCTATCTATCTATCTATCTATCTATCTATGTATCTATCTGTTATTTATTTATTTATTTATTTATTTATTTATTTTTGGTGAAGGGTGGAGTTCAATACAAGGTTTCTTTCTGTAGCCTTGGCTGTCCCAGAATTTGAGCTGTAGATCAGGCTGGCCTCAGAGTCACAGAGATCTGTCTGTTCTCCTTCCTGAGTGCTAAGATTAAAGGAGTGCAATTCCACCCCCAGACCAGAATTCTTCAGACATCTTGAACAGACAATTATCAGTTTCACATGGAAATATAAAAAAAAGAACAAAACAAAATCCCAAATATCCCAATGACAACAAAAATGCCAAAAAAATAGAAAAGCTAAGGCAATCTTGAATAATAAAACAACTGCTGGATCCATCACTATCTCCATTTTCAAATTGTACTACAAAGCTATAATGATAAAAATAATTTGATGTTGTCATAAAAATAGATGCATTGATCAATGGAAGCAAATTAAAGCTCCACACATAAATTCATAAATTCATACACATATGAATACCTGATGTTTTTATTTTTAAAGTGAAAAGTACACACTAAAGTGAAGACAACATCTTTAATAAATGTACCAGGTCAAACTAGATGGCTTCATGTAGAAGACTCCAATACATCACGATTTATCACCCTGTACAGAATTCAAGTCTAAATGATGAAAGACCTCAGCAAAATATTTTGAATATGACAGAAGAGAAAGCAAAGATTAGCCATAACCTCACTTGGAACAGGAAATGCTTTCTGAACAGAACACCGATAGCTCAGGCACTAAGAACAACAATTAATAAATAGGACCTCATGGAACTGAAAAGCTTCTGTTTGGCATAGAACACCATCATTGGGACAAAATGGCAGCCCATGGAATAGGAAAAGAAGTTTAACTACTCTACAGCCATTAACGAGCTATATATATATATAACGTTATATATATATAACGTTATATATATATAACGAGTTATATATATATATATATAACTCAAAAAACTGGACATCAAGAAAACAATTAACCCAGTTAAAAATGGAGTATAGAGCTAAACAGAGAATTCCCAAAGGAGGAAACACATCAAACTCCACTTCAGGATGCCTTCATCCCAAGCCTCCTTTCCTAATCCTGAGCCTACCAAAGAGAAGAATCAGGGAGCTCGACATAAAGCTTACTTCACACCCTAAAGGTTTCCTTAAATGAACCAAATCATCCAACTTCTTCTGCTCTGGTATTATCAAAGGCAGATTCTAAATGGCTTCTATGACCTACTCAACTAGGGTTAAGGCTATGACTTTAGAGGCAGAGAAATTTGCTTAAAGGGAAGTAAAGGGCTCCATCTCTTGGTCTCCTATTGGGTAACACCTGTTACTGTAGTCATTTTAATTCAAACACCAGGAAGATGCCACAAAGAAGCCACAGCATGAATGATAGCACAGCTCATGACTCCATCAATAGGAGTCATGCTAATTCCAGTTAGGAATAATTAATATCTGAAACGTATTTATAGCAAGAAAACTAAATAAACTTTACATACAAGAAATCTTTACCAGTCTGACAACTCCAGTTCCCTCACCAAGGATTTAACTGATAACTTACATGTAATATTATTGACTTTCTCATCATCATTTTACACATTCCTTGGACGCTGTGTTAAGATAGGCATTATGAGTTGATCTTGTATCCTGCTATGTTGCTGAAGGTGTTTATAAGCTGTATCAGTTCCTTGGTGGAATCTTTGGGGTTGCTCAAGTATACTATCATGTCATCTGCAAATAGGGAAAGCTTGACTTCTTCCTTTCCAATTTGTATCCCCTTAATCTCCTTATGTTGTCTTATTGCTCTGGCTAGAACTTCAAGTACTATGTTGAATAACTATGGGGAGAGCGGACAGCCTTGCCTCGTTCCTGATTTTAGTGGAATTGCTTTGAGTTTCTCTCCATTTAATTTGATGTTGGCTGTTGGCTTGCTGTAAATTGCCTTTATTATGTTTAGGTATGTTCCCTGTATTTCTGATCACTCCAAGACCTTTATCATGAAGGGGTGTTGGATTTTGTCAAATGCCTTTTCAGCATCTAGTGAGATGATCATGTGGTTTTTTTCTTTGAGTTTGTTTATATGGTGTATTACATTGACAGACTTTTGTATGTTGAACCATCCTTGCATCCCTGGAATGAATCCTAGTTGATCATGGTGGATAATTGTTTTGGTGTGTTCTTGGAGTCTGTTTGCCAGTATTTTATTGAGTATTTTTGCATCGATGTTCATGAGGGAGATCAGTCTGTAGTTCTCTTTCTTTGTTGCATCCTTGTTTTTTTTAGGAATCAGGGTAATTGTCGCCTTATAGAAGGAGTTTGGTAATGTTCCTTCTGTTTCTATTGTGTGGAACAATTTAGAGAGTATTGGTATTAACTCTTGTTTGAAGATCTGGTATAATTCTGCACTGAAACCATCTGGTCCTGGGCTTTTTTTGGTTGGGAGACTTTTAATGACTGTTTCTATTTTGTTAGGGGTTATTGGACTATTCAAATAGTTTATCTGGTCTTGATTTAGTTTAGGTATGTGGTACCTATCCAGAAAGTTATCCATTTCTTTTAGGTTTTCCAGTTTTGTGGAATAGAGGTTTTTGAAGTATGACCTGATGATTCTCTGGATTTCCTCAATGTCTGTTGTTATGTCCCCCTTTTCATTTCTGATTTTGTTGATTTGGATGCTCTCTCTCTGTCTTTTGGTTAGTTTGGATAAGGGCTTGTCTATCTTGTTGATTTTCTCAAAGAACCAACTCTTTGTTTCATTAATTTTTTGTATTGTTCTCTTTGTTTCTATTTTATTGATTTCAGCTCTCACTTTGATAATTCCCTGGCATCTATTTTTCCTGGGAGACTTTGCTTCTTCTTGTTCTAGAACTTTCAGGTGTGCTGTTAAGTCACTAGTGTGAGATTTCTCCAGCTTATTTATGTGGGCATTTAGTGCTATGAATTTCCCTCTTAGTACTGCTTTCATAGTGTCCCATAGGTTTGGATATGTGGTGTCTTCATTTTCGTTGATCTCTAGGAAGTCTTTAATTTCTTTCTTTATTTCTTCCTTAACCCATTGGTGATTCAGTTGGGTATTATTCAGTTTCCATGCGATTGTAGGTTTTCTGTAGTTTTTGTTGTTGTTGAAATCCAACTTTAGACCATGATGGTCTGATAGAACACAGGAGATTATTCCAATTGTTTTGTATCTGTTTAGATTTGTTTTGTGGCCAAGTATGTGGTTGATTTTAGAGAAGGTTCCATGGGGTGCTGAGAAGAAGGTATATTCTTTTTTGTTAGGATAGAATGTTCTGTAGATATCGATTAAGTCCATTTGGGTCATGACATCAATTAAGTCCTTTATATCTCTGTTAAGTTTCAATTTGGGAGATCTGTCCAGTGGTGAAAGTGGGGTGTTGAGGTCTCCCACTACTAATGTGTGGGGTTTTATATGTGATTTAAGCTTTAGTAATGTTTCTTTTACATATGTGGGTGCCCTTGTGTTTGGGGCATAAATGTTCAGAATTGAGACTTCATCTTGGTGGATCTTTCCTGTGATGAGTATGTAATGCCCTTCTTGATCTCTTTTGATTGATTTTAGTTTGAAGTCTATTTTGCTGGATATCAGGATGGCTACACCCGCTTGTTTCTTAAGACCATTTGATTGGAAAGTCTTTTCCCAGCCTTTTATTTTTAGGTAGTGTCTATCTTTGAATTTGAGATGTGTTTCTTGTATGCAGCAGAAAGATGGGTCCTGCTTTCATATCCATTCTGTAAGCCTATGTCTTTTTATAGGTGAATTAAGTCCATTGACATTGAGGGATATTAATGACCAGTGATTGTTCATTCCTGTTATTTTTTGGTGGTGATGTGTGTGTACTTCTCTTCGTTGGGGTTTACTGCTGTGGCTTTATCTATTGCCTGTGTTTTCGAGGGTGTATCTGACTTCCTTAGGTTGGAATTTTCCTTCTAGTGATTTCTGTAGGGCTGGGTTCGTGGATAAATATTGTTTAAATCTGGCTTTGTTATGGAATGTCTTGTTCACTCCATCTATGATGATTGAAAGTTTTGCTGGGTATATTAGTCTAGGCTGACATCCATGGTCTCTTATTGTCTGCATTACATCTGTCCAGGTCCTTCTGGCTTTCAAAGTCTCCATTGAGAAATAGGGTGTTATTCTGATAGGTTTGCCTTTATATGTCACTTGGCCTTTTTCCTTTGCTGCTCTTAATATTCTTTCTTTATTCTGTACGTTTAATTGTTTAATTATTATGTGGCGAGGGGACTTTTTTGGGGGGTCTAGTCTGTTTGGTGTTCTATAGGCTTCTTGTATCTTCATAGGCATTTCCTTCTTTAAGTTGGGAAAGTTTTCTTCTATGATCTTGTTGAATATATTTTCTGTGCCCTTGAGTTGGTATTCTTCTCCTTCTTCTACCCCTATTATTCGTAGGTTTGGTCTTTTCATGGTGTCCCAAATTTCTTGAACATTTTGGTTCATGACTTTGTTGGCTTTAGTGTTTTCTTTGACTGATGAATCTATTTCTTTTCTGTATCTTCAACGCTAGAGATCCTTTCTTCCATCTCTTGCATTCTGTTGATTATACTTGCATCTGAAGTTCCCAATCGTTTTCTCAGATTTTCTATTTCCAGCATTCCCTCTGTTTGTGTCTTCTTCATTTTTTCTATTTCCCTTTTCAGGTCTTGGACTGTTTCCTTCATTTGTTTCATTGATTTTTCTTGATTTTCTTTCAGTACTTTATTGTTTTCTTCCAGGACTTTATTGATTTCTTCTAATTTGTTTGCCCTTTCCTCTAGTTGTTTACAGCATTCTTCACATTTTTTTGTCTTTTCCTCTACACAAGCCTCTAGCTTCTTCATGATGTCATTCATAAGGCTATTTTCTTCTGCTTTTTCCAATTTCTGATGTTCAGGCCTAGGTGTTGGAGGAGGGCTAGGGCCTGGTGATGCTGTATTGCTATTCATTTTGTTGTATGTGTTTCTGCCTTGACATCTGCCCATCTCCTTGTGGTTCGTTCTTGGCCTTATCCGCACACTTGGTTCAGACAGAGCTGACAGATTCAGGGAGTCTATCTCTCTTATCCAGATGGGAGCTCTCTTGTCCAAATTGGAAGTCTGGGGCAGGATGGGAGCTCTTCTCTCTCTCTCTCTCTCTCTCTCTCTCTCTCTCTCTCTCTCTCTCTCTCTGCTCTAGAAGGGAAGTCCGGGGCAAGATGGGAGCTGGGGGCCAGCCTCTAAGTCTCAGGAAGAGGCTTGGAGCTTGGGCAGATGGGCATGGGGGCAGGGCGTGGAGACTGCAGGGTCTGCCAGGGGTCTTGGAGAAGGGGATCCTTCCCAGTGGGGATAGAAGGGAACCTGCCCGGTGGCCAGAACCTGGGGCCAAGTTGGGCAGGTCTTCCCTGGAGTGGCTGGTGCCCAGGGATGGGACAAGCTCGCAACCTTAATTTCTAAGTGGAAGCTGCCAGGCTCAAAAAAATCAGTAGCCCTCCTATATACAATAGACAAAGAAGCAGAGAAGGAAATCAGAGATACATCACCCTTTACTATAGCCACAAATGACATGAAATACCTTGGGGTAATACTAACCAAGCAAGTGAAAGACCTATATGACAAGAACTTTAAGTCCCTGAAAAAAGAAATTGAAGAAGGTGTCAGAAAATGGAAAGATCTCCCATGCTCATGGATAGGCAGAACTAACATAGTAAAAATGGCAATCTTACCAAAAGCAATCTACAGATTCAATGCAATCCCCATCAAAATACCAACACAATTCTTCACAGACCTGGAAAGAATAATACTCAACTTCATATGGAAAAACAAAAAACCCAGGATAGCCAAAAGAATCCTGTACAATAAAACAACCTCTGGAGGCATCACGATCCCTGACTTCAAGCTCTACTATAGAGCTACAGTAATAAAAACAGCTTGGTACTGGCATAAAAACTGACATGTGGACCAATGGAATCGAATTGAAGACCCTGACATGAATCCGCACACCTATGAACAAATAATTTTTGACAAAGAAGCCAAAAGTGCACAATGGAAAAAAAAAAGCATCTTCAACAAATGGTGCTGGCAAAACTGGATATCAACATGTAGAAGGCTGCAAACAGATCCATATCTATCACCGTGCACAAAACTTAAGTCCAAGTGGATCAAGGACCTCAACATAAATCCAGCTACTCTGAACCTGCTAGAAGAGAAGGTAGGAAGTAGTCTTGAATGCATTGGCATATGAGACCACTTCCTAAATAGAACACCAGTAGCACAGACACTGAGAGAAACAATCAATCAATGGGACCTCTTGAAATTGAGAAGCTTTTGTAGAGCAAAGGATGCGGTCAACAAGGCAAAGCGACAGCCTACAGAATGGGAAAAGATCTTCAACAACCCCACATCTGACAGAGGACTGATATCCAGAATATATAAGGAACTCAAGAAATTAGACATCAAAGTGCCCCAACAGTCCAATTAAGAAATGGGCTATAGAACTAAACAGAGAATTCTCAACAGAGGAAACTCAAATGGCTGAAAGTCATTTAAGGAATTGCTCAACATCCCTAATAATCTGGGAAATGCAAATCAAAACAACTCTGAGATACCACCTTACACCTGTCAGAATGGCTAAGATCAAAAACACTGAAGACACCTTATGCTGGAGAGGATGCGGAGCTAGGGGAACTCTCCTCCACTGCTGGTGGGAATGCAAGCTTGTACAACATCTTTGGAAATCAATATGACGCTTTCTTAGAAAATTGGGAATCCACCTCCCCCAAGATCCAGCTATACCACTCTTGGGCATATACCCAAGGAATGCTCAATCACAAGACAAGAGCACTTGTTCAGCTATGTTCATATCAGCATTGTTTGTAATAGCCAGAACATGGAAACAACCTAGATGCCCTTCAACTGAAGAATGGATAAACAAAATGTGGTACATATACACAAAGGAATACTACTCAGCAGAGAAACACAATGACATCATGAGGTTTGCAGACAAATGGATGGATCTAGAAAAAATTATCCTGAGTGAGGTAACCCAGACTCAGAAAGACAAACATTGTATGTACTCACTCATAGCAGGATACTAGATGTGGAACGAGGATGACTGGACTGCTAATCACATCACCAGGGAGGCTACCTGGAAAACAGGACCCCAAGAAAGACACGGGGATCACCCAATGACAGAGAAATGGAATAAGATCTATATGAACAGCCTGGACATGATTGGGGGTAGTGAAGGGCGAGGGTCGAGGGAAAGAGAGCTTGGGAGAGCGGGAGATCCCAGCTGGATCAACACCAGAGAGGGAGAACAAGGAATAGGAGACCATGGTAAATGAAGACCACATGAGAATAGGAAGAAGCAAAGTGCTAGAGAGGCCCACAGAAATCCACAATGATACCCCCACAACAGACTGCTGGCAATGGTCGAGAGACAGCCCGAACTGACCTACTCTGGTGATGGGATGGCCAAACACCCTAATTGTCGAGCTAGAAACCTCATCCAACTACTGAGGGATCTGGATGCAGAGATCCATGACTAGGCCCCGGGTGGATCTCTGGGAGTCCAATTAGCAAGAATGAGGAGGGTTTATATGAGCGAGAATTGTTGAGACCAAGGTTGGATAAAGCACAGGGACAAATAGCCAAACGAACGGAAACACATGAAATATGAACCAATGGCTGAGGGGTCACCAACTGGATCAGGCTCTCTGAGTGGGTGAGACAGTTGATTGGCCTGATCTGTTTGGGAGGCATCCAGGCAGTGGGACCGGGTCCTGTGCTCATTGCATGAGTCGGCTGTTTGAAACCTGGGGCCTATGCAGGGTCGCTTGGCTCAGCCTGGGAGGAGGGGACTGGACCTACCTGGACTGAGTCTACCAGGTTGATCTCAGTCGGCGGGGAAGGCTTTGCCCTGGAGAAGATGGGAATGGGGGGCGGGCTGGGGGGAAGGTGAGGGGGACGGGAGTGGGGAGAACAAGGGAATCCGTGGCTGATATGTAGAACTGAATTGTATTGCAAAATAAAGATTAAAAAAAAAAAGATAGGCATTATGGTTCCTTGTGCTTTATAAATACTAAACACATCTCAATGATATGACAAATAATTCAAAGCACGTTTTTTTCTTGCCAGTCTTCTTAGTAGTTATTCCTATCATTGTTTAACATCACAATCACTGAAATAATATATCCTTGATTTGGTTTACTATTAAACAGAACAATACATTAGATTTCAGATCAAGTAAGAAAGACCTCGTCATGTTTATTTACAACAACATAGAAAAGACCTGATCGGCCATACAGGCAGACACTCACAGTTAGTTTGGCTTACTTTTGACCATTGCCAGTAGTCTATTGTGTAGGTATCTTTTTTGATTTCTGGGGACCTCTCTAGCACTTTGCTTCTTCCTATTCTCATAGGATCTTTATTTATCATGGTCTCTTTTTCCTTATTCTCCCTCTCTGTTCTTGATCCAGCTGGGATCTCCTGCTCCCCTAAGCTCTCTTTCCCTCGACCCTTGCCCTTCATTACCTCCCCTCTTCTCACGTCCGGTTTGCTCATGTAGATCTCATCCATTTCTCTGTCATTGGGTGATACCTGTGTCTTTCCTCAGGTCCTGTTTTCTAGGTAGTCTCCCTGGAGTTGTGAATAGCAGTCTAGTCATCTTTGTTTTACAACTGGTATTCTCCTATGAGTGAGTGCATACGATGGTTTTCTTTCTGAGTCTGGGTAACCTCACTCAGGATGATTTTTTTTTTCTAGATCCATCCATTTGCCTGCAAACCTCATGATGTCAAGTTCTGGCTATTAGAAATAAAGATGTCATGAACATAGTTGTTCAAATGATCTTGTGGTATAATTGTGTATCTGTTGGATATATGAGCAAAAGGGTTATCACTGGGTATTGAGGTACATTGGTTACCAATTTTCTGATAAAATGCCACGTTTATTTCCAAAGTGGCTGTTCAAGTTTGCACTCTTACCAACAATAGAGTAAAGTTCGCCTTACTCCAAGTTCTCTCCAAATTCTCACTGTATACCCTAGGCTGGCTTTGAACTAGAAATCTTCCTGCTTTGGCACCTTTCTCCTTCTGACTGTGGGATTGAAAGTGTGAGCTACTACACCCAGCTAAGTAATGACTCAAGAAATCTTGTTGTGGAGATTGACTGCTATATGAGTTCAATCGTTCATCATTTAGAATAATGTTAATCACAGGAGCTCATCTATTGGTAGTATTATTAAAAAACAACCATGGAGCAAGTTGGAGTGGTCTTTAGAGACTACATGAAGGACATCTAAGAAGGAATAGAAGGAGAAAATGATGTACTTTCATTCCCACTAACAAATTAGAAATAAAACAAAAAAACAGGGCATCGAGGTGCAACACAATCAACACTATCTGACTGAATGTTGCAGATTCTGCCAGGTGGTGGTGGAGTAAGTCTTTAATCCCAGAACTTGGGAGGCAGAGTCAGGTGGATCTCTGTTAGGTCCAGTCCAGACTGTTTCACACAGTTACTTCCCAGAGTGCTAAGGCTACACAGAGAAATCCAGTCTCTGATAAGAAATATGTTGCAGGTTTTGAATTGCTTCACATCCACAGCATTTCCAGTTCTCTAGGGGGTTAACTTGAACTCTAGACAGGCTGGGACCAAGGATTCTTTGAACGCTAATGTCACTGTACATTGTTGGACCTGAAATAAAGTGATACATATGGAATCATTTTTTTAAGGGAAGACAGGTTTATTCTTGCTAACAATTTGAGATGAAACCATTCAATGTAAGGGGCTGGGGTGTGATGGAAGGCGGGAATGGCTTGAAGCTCTGTTTCCAGCAGTGTGGGACTGTTTACTAGAATCTCCATGGACCAGGTAGGAGAGAGGGGGCAGGAAACAGAGCTCATTTCTAAGTCTCAAGCTTCCTCCATCTCCAGTGCCCTACTCCTCCAGTTTGGTCCCACCTCCTAAAGCTGCCATGTCATTTATAAAGAGTACCTCCCCATATATGCATGTGTGTTTGAGCAGATGTTTAATATCCAAACTACAACACCCTGATAATCCAGGACAAAATTTCATCTCAAAACCCTTCATTTAATCCTACCTACAAATCCTGTTTAGAACAAAGAAGACAGTCATAGGTTCCAGGGATTAGAACCTTGTGGTGCATTTACCCACCACCCTCACATTTCCCCAGAGTTTTCTTGAGTGCGAACAGCAGGAAATATTAGATAGGATTTATTGGGGAGATAAACAGATAGAAAATAAAGGATAGCCTCGAGAAGGCCTGGAACCTTTTCCAATGGCCCCGACTGTCTCTGCCCCAGGGTTTTTATAGAGACGCCAAGGGGTGGAGCAAAAGACCTCCTCCCCCAGCACAGCCAAGTGCAGACCATCCCAGACACCTGCATTCAGGCCCTTGGTCTAATCATCCTCTATGAGGACCTGCTGGGTAAAGCCACGAGGAACCCGAGAACGGGCTCCCACAGGTCCCCCTTTCTTAATATATAAAAAATAACTATTAATGGCTTACAGCTATCTCCAAGCTGTTACACTTCCCAGTATGGGAGTAGAGGATGATATAGATGGCATTTCTCTTTTGAATTAGGTCCAAGGTGACTACAGCAGTCTTAGCTGCCTCAAGCCCTTTCTAAACCAAAAACTCTTAAGGCGACTACAAACTTAAAGAATCCCTTAGCTTCATCATTACCATTAACAGGTTAACATAAATATTGCTATACATAGTCACAATTCTCTCAGTCTTATAACTCAAAGCAAACTCTTAACAAAACCATTTGAATTAGCATATATGGTGCTATATATAGTTAACAATTTTCTCCGTCTTACAACTTTAACTCAATCATTTGAATTTTCTTGCTAACAGAACATAGGAAAAACTTCAATGTATTCACATCAAACTTAAATATTTCCTTAACTCCACAAAACCATGGTGCATTAATATCAATAGGGTAAATATAATTTCTGCAAACATAATTCAACCTCATAACTCCTCCTTTTCTTTATAATTTTTTAAACAAAATCTCAAACCTAGTTAGAGGAACCCAAACATATACAATTTCTACAAACCCATATTGAAAAGCAATATTTTCAATCTAACCATTAACACTTTGAAAACTTTTAGCAAAACATCCAAAAGCAGTCTCTTAATAAAACTCTTTACACTTTAAAAGTAGTCTCTAAGTATACCCCATTTGCATTTCTTACTAACAAAAACATGACATTAATCCACTCAAACAACTTTTGAAATTAGACTAAGGAATATTAACTCTCCCCCTTTTCTTTATAATTTAAGCAAAATCTCAAGCCTAGTTAGAAAACCCAAACTTCTATTTAAACAGTTCCATTTGTAACACAAAACAAGTTCTGTTAGTAATTTCAATTTTACATAAACAGTTCCACAAAACAATTCATGAATCACCAATTAATAAAGCATATATGCATACACAAAACTGCATCTTGATTCTAGGTAGAAATAATAAATTTCTTCAGTTAAACAGTTCAGTTTTTAACCCAATTCCAGAAAACAGTTCCTAGGTCATTACTATAAGTAAACTCAAAATTGTCCCATTGCAATGAAATCTCTACTGTTCATTTCATTTCTTAAGTCCCAAAATTCAAATGATAAATGTTAATTACATCAGACAGCTGTGAACAATGATAATATTTTATTCCATCCAGTTAAATGTAGTCTCTGGAAGATGAATTTCTAATGTTGAAATTGGTACTTGCACAGGTATAGGTATGTATGCCAAAGGATATGTGATGAGTTACTCTGTATAATTGAATCTCCAGTTATGGAATGCTAGGTGCATGCCCACTAATAGCTACTTAATTAGTAAGCTTTGTTTCCACTACACTTTAAAGAAAACAAGAGATGTATTTACTTGACTTTATGTGTAAGTGTTTTGCCCGAATAAATGTATGTATGTTATGTATGTCCACCACATGCATGTCTGGGGCCTGAGGAGGTCAGAAGAGGTCCTAGATGGAAAGCCACATTCATTTTTATCCCATCTCTCTTGTATCTTGAAAGATCATGGAGAGAGAATGTGGGATGGCCACGTAAAAACTCTAGCTACAATTTCTCAAAGACAAGCATTACTGGTGTAAGCCTTTGCTTCTTCCCCTACTTTTGTTAGGATGACTGTACAATGGAGTAAAATGAAGCCTGTTTTAAAATCTGCCCACAAAGATACGTTTTACAAAACATTACTGTGTTCCAGCAATATATAACACAGGGGTTTTAATGGGAAACAAAAATAAAGTTCAGAGACTCTAGCCAGGGAAACAGGGTAACTGTGGATCATCACTTCTCCCTCCTCTCTTCCAAATCCAATCCCCTAGTCTCAGCCTAGGCATTGTAGCAGACCAACTGCTGTGACCTTCCCTTCCTCTCTGCCCCCACCTCTAGTGGATTACACAGATCTTCCCCTCCAACCTTCTTTTCTGCTTCTAATCACATTATTCCAGCCTCCAAATACCAGCATGCATTCCCTAGGAACCCTTCAGTGAAGCCTGCCAGAGAAGCAAGTAGGCTAGGGAAGCAGGCAGGCTAACTGAAGATCTTCACTCTTCTCTCCAAATCCAATATCCTAGTCTCAGCCCAGCTCTGTAGCAGACTACCTGCTGTGGCCTCTCTTCACTCCCCCCATTTCCCAGGGGACAAATTAGATCCTGGTGGAACACCTGCTTTTCTCCCTCCTAAGGACTCCCTTAACTCCCCTACCCCAGCATACCCACCACTACTTGTCAGCTCCCAGGTCTTAGAAACACATTTTGCCTAGAATATTTGCTAAAATCACAGATTGATAACATTAAGTTTGAAATTACAAAAGGAAAAGCAAGAATATAAGCACACCACAAATTATTTAGAAACAGTGAAATATTGTAGCAAAATTTCTCTTTATTTATTTAAAAATTTTTTTTAGAAAAGTTCTCACTGTATATCCTAGGCAGGCCTTAAACTAAAACTCCCCCTGCTTCAGCAGCTCATCCTCTGGGACTCTAAGGATTAAAGGTGTGAGCTACCACACCCAGCTAAGCATGACCTCAGGAAATCTTGTGGAGATTTGTTTGTGGATACTGGCCATAGAGTTAATTCAATCTTCCATCCATTTAGAATAATGCTATTTACAGGAGCTCACCTACAGCAAACATCAGTAAAAGCAACATGGGAGGAAGTGGGTGTGGTCTTTAGAGAGTATATAAGGACAATCCAGGGGCCAGCCAGCTTCATTCTTCTCTAGACCAGACAGAGTGAGTCTCCATATCTTGTGGCTCCTAGACTGCTAGATCTATCTCCTCCACACATTGAGGATCATACCCCAGAGCTGAGCTAATATTGCTGTGTCTCCACAAAACACTGCTGAGGCTGGAGACTATTTCTTGGGTGAGTGCACAATTTAAGATTGAAAGTTGGTGTTTTCTATTTTAATTTATTACCAAACTGAGGTTTCTGCTTAAAAATGCTTAAAATTTGGCTATTTATCAAAAGAGATTCTGCTCCCATTTGGTCATCTTGCATTTTAAATATATTGTGAGTTACAGGTATCGATAATTGTTGTTTATCCATTCACAGTCTTTCTTTGCTCTGATGTTCCAACTTTCAATTTTGATCTTTCTCCAAATTTTAAGAATATTTATAAAGTATTTCTGTATGTAGTTCATAGATGTGAGATCAACACCTCTAAGTTAATTTTACATGTAAAATATATAAAAAATTGCTCTGAATAGATTGATAATTACTAGCAGTTAGAGATATATTCTATGAGTATTATGTATAAAAGTGAAAACTCATTATTTAGTAAAGGAAAATATTTTAGTATTTCTCTGTTGTAAACTATAGGGAAACATCACAGTGTGAAATAATGCTTGATAATAGTTTACCATCTTTGAAAAACTGGCTCTTCCTGCTATTGGTTGATTTGGTAGGTTGGAAGGATAAATGTGATTAAATTAGAGAAAACTAAACACAATATTCTATTCAGGAAAGTAGATCCTGGTTATAATCTGGTGCAATTTTTTTAAATTCTGCATTCAATTTTCATTATTTCTGTGAATTCATAAATTATTTTGGAAAGAAGTATCTAATGTACAGGAAAAAAATACTAAATGGGGACCATCAGGTAAGTTAAGGAAGGCAGCATTGGAGTCTCCATCTCTTTTCTAAAATAAACTTGACAATGAGTATTAGCATTGTTTTTGAGGAAAATAGGACCACCAGCAAAAGCCAAGGAGTCCATTTACTTCAGACCACAAAAGCTGAAGTTATTTGACGGATGTTTATCTCAGTCAATCCAAGATTATTCTTTTGTGTAGACCTTCCAAGAGAAGGAACAATGGGCCCCTGTTGATTAAATAGGAAATTCAGCTAGAGTCATGAGAGCCTCATTTATGCCTCAAGGTTCATCGCATAAACTGAAGCCAGGAACCATATCTTTGATAAACAAACAATTTTCCATAGAGAGTACACTAGATTCAACTTGATGGGATTTAGGATAGATATGGAAACCTCTAGGGATATCTGTGAAGGATTATTGGGGGGTAGATTCACTACAGTTGGTAAGATCCACACTAAATGCTCGAGATCACTTGATCATTCCATGGTTTGAGGTCTCAAACTAATGAAAAGGGAACAAGAGCTGAGCAGTGTTCCTTGCTTTCTTCTTGCTGATTTTGGATGCAACGAGACCAGCTACCTTAAGTTCCTGTCACCATTTCTTCCCCACAATGATGGACATATCCTTGAATTATGAGCCTCCATAATTCTTATTCTTGTTAACTGTTTCAATCAGTAAGAAGACAAGTAACTAATGTTGTCTTAAGGTGTCAAAGGGTGTGATAATAGGATATGAAGAACTAAGATGGCAAAATCAGAAATTAAGCAAAGCGTTTACTAGGGACCATGTGAAATAGGGAGTGTTTTCTTAGATAGCCAACAAAGAAGGGTGTGTTTAACCTACTTATGTCTGTAGTGAAAGGCAAACGTGTGGACTTGAAGGAATTTGATCACTCTAGTGTATATTTATTTATAAACACTGGGAAAGCATGTCTCAGACCAGCAACCAAGACACTAATTTGAAGGGAGTCTCCAAAAAAGATGCAGGTGGAATGGCTCAGAAGGACATCAGATTAATCTATATTTCTGTCAAGAAGAGTGAAAGAGGAAAGATCAGCAGCTGCAATCCTATACTTATCTTGATTTTTTGTTCCTGAAAAATGAAGCCTGTTTTGCCATACACAGAATTAAATCACAACTTGCATCAGTTTTTGTGCTGTTTCTGGCTTCCCTGGGGTTGAATAATAGCAATTCTACTGCTTTTCTTCCTTCAGAAAAATGAAGTCAGACATCTCACAAGCCTTCCAGAAAGAACTCACCTGCTTCATCTGCCTGAGCTGCCTGACAGACCCAGTCACCATAAGCTGTGGTCACAGCTTCTGTCGAGCCTGCCTCCACCTTTCCTGGGAAGACATCCAACCTCCTGTCCAATGCCCTAAATGTAGGAAACCATCACAGAAGGACTTGAGAACCAACATTGTTCTGAAGAAGCTGGTATCCATTGTCAGACAAGCCACCCTCATGAAGGACCTGAGCTCTGAGGAGCAAAAGTGTGTAACCCACAAAGATACTAAGGGGATCTTCTGTGCTGAGAACAGGGTATTCCTCTGTCAACTCTGCTCTAACACTTATGAGCACAGAGGACACAGACACTGTCCCATTGAAGCAGCTGCTGACGATCAAATGGTAAGTGATGCTTCTGAAAGAACTTGCAAGCTGGAGAGAGGTAGGCTTAGCAAACCACAGGAAGATGCTGGTCCTCTTTATGACAAAGGCACTCTTTTCAGAATGGTGGTACTTTATTAACATCTAATGAAGAAAGGGTGACTAGGAATGTAAACAGCCTTTGGGGTACCCTGAGTGTAAAGATCATTTGTACTTTATGATACATTATGCCCAGGTCACTGGACAGTGCAACACTAACTTCCTATCTTTTAAAAGTGTCTATGGCTGGAGACTAAATTAGGAAAAGTACATTGGAGTCAAGTACAGCCAAACAGGTAATCAAAATAATTCATCAATATACCTGAGCAAAATGGTAAGCTGCATTTTGTAATTCTGTGTTCTAATCTAAAATTCATAGTTACAAAAAAAATGAAGGATAATTTTGATTCTGGTACTCTTACTACAATAATTATATTAATTGCCCAAGAGTCTGTCTGTCAGGTATATTTTCAAAATTGATATTCGTTGCTTTTTTGCAGGACAGACTTTTGAAGCAAATGGCATCTTTATGGGAGAAGGTCCAAGAAAATCAAGAGAATTTAGAGGCAGAAAACAGAATGAGAACCCATTGGACAGTGAGTATGAGAACCATGCTTAAAATCAGCTTGATGCAGATATTTTGAAAATTCACCTTTCAAGATTTGAATATGAGGCCTAGGATATGATACTTGGATATATGTCCTGCTCACCTCTAATTCTGAGTGTATAATATATCTCTGCTCTCAGAAGAAATGGTCTGCCTCTGGCTGAAGTGTCTGGGACTAATGAGTGAATTGCTGATAGTTCTGCACACTGCATTAGACTTTATGACTACACCATGAATTCTAATTAATACATGCACAGTTTCATATCTTTGAGAACATATGAATGATCAATCCTTTCTTAAGGCACCTCTAATATAAGTGTAAATGCATCTTAGGGTTGGATTGCCTATGTAATTAACAAGGAAGATATAAATGAAACCAAGGCATTTGCATTTTCTGAGGTGTGAAGACAATCAATCAGAGTATATGCATCAGAGTTATACAAATCATTTGTGGAATTTAAGCATAGGAGGATGGAATGAGGGAGGACAAATACTTCGCAAAGATGATTGGGAATGTCTTTTTTTCTTCAGGACTACTTGACTCTTCGGGAAGAAATGATCAGGAAAGAGTATAGGAAACTACATCCATTCCTCTGTGAAGAGGAAGAGAAACATATTGAGTCTATGAGAAATGAAGGCCAATATGTTTTAGAGAAACTCAGGACAAGTGAAACCATGATGGTCCAAAAGAGAAAAGAACTAAGAGAAATGTATCAGAAGCTGATGGCAATGTCCCAGGAGCCATATGTGGTCCTGCTGCAGGTGAGCATGGAGGAGTGGAGGAAGAGGCTTTATTATCTGAGGCCCAAGGTGTTGATTGTTATACTAAGATAGCTTTCAATATATCCTGCATTTTTTTAGGGAGTTTCCTTTTCAGAAATTTTCTGGAGAAACAAAATTTTGTAATAATCTTGAAAGAAGAAGCTTTTTGAAATTATGTCCATAGATTCTCGAGGGATTATGTCCTAACTTTTGGCTTTTGTGCCTTGCTTTTTTGAAAACTGAAATTCAGTGATTTCTGTTTTCAACATTCTTTACCTCTGCTTACGTATTGTGCACAATTTTAAAGTAACCTATGGCTTAATTTCTTCTGTTTGAGTGCTGTGTTTTTGAGAGTCCTTTAGGAGGTTGGCATTTTGAGAAAGGATCCTATTTGGTAGTACATGATACCTTGCAACTCACAGTAATGCTCAGGCCTCTAACCATGCAATTCTAAAATACACATGTGAAGCAGCATGCAGGGGTGAGGCCACCCTTTTGTAGTATCCTTAGCCAAAGTATCCCTATGGCTTGTAGAGAAGCTCAGGGAAAGTTACCTTTGCAGACATTGGGGGTTCAAAAGCAAGGTACAGTCGATACCTACGTCTTTCCCAAATTACTCTTTAGTCTGATTTCATCAAGAATTTGAGTTCTGCTAATCTATTTGGTTGGCATCATCTTAAGACATGAGTATAATTTCCCATGACAGATTGGTGTGATGGTGACTGGCATTTATATGAACTTTAGAAACTAATATTGGATTTGATTTCTTCAGATATCTAAGTTTTTTTGTTTTCTTTGCAGGGTTTGGATGACATGTTCAGAAGGTGAGTTTAGCCATCAGGACAAGTCAGGATACCCTGAAATATGCTATAAAATTGTCCAAATTGCCTTAGGAAAATGCAGATATCTTTTATATAGAAAATACTCAATTGTTTTTGTGTGACATTTTTGGGATTTTTTTATTTGTTTTGTTATTTTTATGTGTGTGGGAATGTGTGTGCATACATGTGTGTGGGTCATAGGACTACTTTCAGGAGACAGTCTTCTTCTTTCATCAAGGGTTCCAAGGATTGAACTCAAGTTGTCAGGTTTGTGTAACCTGTGGTGTTTGGCTGAACTTGGAATGAAGTTTTTCCTAATCACAGTGTGATATCTCTAGCACCACGGAGGTATATATTTTGTTTTCCTTGCAGAAGTGAGTCAGTGCAGCTGAGCATGCCACAGGTTATTAAGGTAGAACTCAGTGCCCTACCCATCACTGGACTGACCGAAAGTTACAACCAGTTCCAAGGTGAGTGTCTCCACTGATAAAATGACCAGAGGTACCCTTCAATAATGAGATAACCTTTGCAAACACAAATATTTTAACTCCCCAGAAATATGCTGGAGGAAAAGCGAGAGGGGTGGGATGGGGGAGAACAAGGGAATCCTTGGCTGATATGTAGAACTGAATTGTATTGCAAAAAAAAAAAAAGAAGAAGAAAAAGTCACCTGACAGAAGTAAGCTGAGGCTGCCTCCTCTGCAGCATCTACAATTTTCAAAAAACTTTTCATCATGCTACCACTCTTTTCTTGTGGAAATCCTTGACATTGGTTTATTTGATCCAAATTTAACCTCAGGTCTTAGCCTTTTCTTTTTAAAATCTATGAAGACTCTATGGACCTCTCTCACATGAGAAATGTAAATGGTCATTTTACCTAAATGTTGTTTCTTCCCACAGTGCACATTTCCTTACCAAACATAACCATTATCCATCACAAAATAAACCTTTTTAATGCCATGAGAAGATTGAACTTCAGACCTCACCGTAAAGATACATCTGCGGATTTTGCTGGATGCTATTATGCTTCCTGGAGATCACAGAGCTTCATCCTAGGGAAATATTACTGGGAGATTGATTTGAAGGACTCTTGGGACTGGGCTGTAGGGGTCTGTAAGGATTCCTTGTTATGGAATAGAAACCAAGTGATTGAACCTGAAGGTGCCTTTCTTCTTGTGTGTGTGAAGGAGGGTAATCATTACAGTCTCCTCACCACATGCCCAGTATTTCAGCACTATATAGAGAAGCCACTGTGCAGAGTTGGTGTGTTCCTTGATTGTGAGGAGGGATGTTTAAGTTTTGTGAATGTTGCCAAGTGTTCCCTCATATACAAGTACCCTCCTGGCACCTTCAAAGACCCTGTCTGGCCTTACTTCTCCACAGGGGAAATCTGCAATCCAGTACCAAGTGATTTTTAAGTACTCCCTATTGCAATGTATTGCTATTAAATATTAAAATACTATTAAATGAAACAATAGTAGACTATATTACCTTTTATTCTGTAGTCCACATATTCCATAAAGTAACCTTATTTCATAGTGATTTTTGTTTGCTTGTTTTTGTGTACTTGACATTAAGTAATTATGCTTAGATACTAAGAGAGTAGTCTTAGAGACTCAGGCTCTAGTTGACTGTGCAAGTCCCTTTTAAGTGTTCTCAGGACCCTCAGCTGCATTCTAGCACCATAGAAATATGCTCTACCTATGGGATTCCACTTAATGGTGTCAAGCTGGAGCACAGGTATGTATTGTGCTCACTATTTAATGTCAATTTGAAACAGACTCTTGGTGTTTTGAGACATGGTTTCTCTGTATCGCTTGGGCTGTCCTCTGTATTCCAGGTGCTGGGATTAAAGGCTTGCACCACCAACACCTGAGAGAACCATCCTACCTTCCCTCTTTCCTTTCTTTCTTTCTTCCCTCCTTTCTCTTTTCTTTCGTCCTTTCTTTCTTCCTTTCTTACTATCCTTTTTTTTTGGTATTTGAGACAAAAATTTTGAAACTTTTGTTATACTGGTCAAGGCTATGGAGTTGGCTAGTTTTTAAGTCTCTGCCTCTGCTTCCCCAGTGGTGTGATTAAAGGCTTGTGTTACCACCACAAGAAAGTTGCCATTCTTTTATTTATTTATTTATTTATTTATTTATTTATTTATTTATTTATTTATTTATTTTTGGTGAAGGGTCGGGTTCAAGACAAGGTTTCTTTCTGTAGCCTTGGCTGTCCCAGAATTTGAACTGTAGATCAGGCTGGCCTCTGAGTCACTGAGATCTGTCTGTTCTCCTTCCTGAGTGCTAAGATTAAAGGAGTGCAATTCCACGCCTAGGCCAGAATTCTTCAGACATCTTGAAAAGACAATTATCAGATTCACATGCAAATACAAAAAAAGAACAAAACAAAATCCCAAATATCCCAATGACAACAAAAATGCCAAAAAAAGTAAAGCTAAAGCAATCTTTAATAATAAAACAACTGCTGATCCATCACTATCTCCGTTTTCAAATTGTACTACAGAGCTATAATAATAAAAATAATTTGATGTTGTCATAAAAATAGATGCATTGATCAATGGAAGCAAATTAAAGCTCCATACATAAGTTCATAAATTCATACACATATGAATACCTGATGTTTTTATTTTTAAAGTGAAAAATACACACTAAAGTGAAGACAACATCTTCAATAAATGTACCAGGTCAAACTAGATGGCTTCATGTAGAAGACTCCAATACATCAAGATTTATCACCATGTACAGAATTCAAGTCTAAAAGATGAAAGACCTCAGCAAAATATTTTGAATATGACAGAAGAGAAAGCAAAGATTAGCCATAACCTCACTTGGAACAGGAAGTGCTTTCTGAACAGAACACCAATAGCTCAGGCACTAAGAACAACAATTAATAAATAGGACCTCAAGGAACTGAAAAGCTTCTGTTTGGCATAGAACATCATCATTTGGACAAAATGGCAGCCTATGGAATAGGAAAAGAAGTTTAACTACTCCACAGCCAATAACGAGCATATATATATATATATATATAATCTCTGCCTTTAAAGTCATAGCCTTAACCCTAGTTGAGTAGGTCATAGAAGTCATTTAAAATCTGCCTTTGATAATACCAGGGCAGAAGAAGTTGGATGATTTGGTTCATTTAAGGAAACCTTTGGGGTGTGAACTAAGCTTTATGTCAAGCTCCCTAATTGTTTTCTTGATGTTCAGTTTTTTCAGTTATATATATATATATATATATATATATATATATATATATATGTAACTTCAGACATCTTGAATTTTCTCCCTGATAATAAACAACTGCTGATCCATCACTATCTCCGTTTTCAAATTGTACTACAGAGCTATAATAATAAAAATAATTTTATTTATTTTATTTATTTAGATAGTGATGGATCAGCAGTTGTTTTATTATCAGGGAGAAATTCAAGATGTCTGAAGTTTTATATATATATATATATATATATATATATATATATATATATATATATAACTGAAAAAACTGGACATCAAGAAAACAATTAACCCAGTTAAAAATGGAGTATAGAGCTAAACAGAGAATTCCCAAAGGAGGAAACACATCAAACTCCACTTCAGGATGCCTTCATCCCAAGCCTCCTTTCCTAATCTTGAGCCTACCAAAGAGAAAAATCAGGGAGCTTGACATAAAGCTTACTTCACACCCCAAAGGTTTCCTTAAATGAACCAAATCATCCAACTTCTTCTGCCCTGGTATTATCAAAGGCAGATTCTAAATGGCTTCTATGACCTACTCAACTAGGGTTAAGGCTATGACTTTAAAGGCAGAGAAATTTGCTTTAAGGGAAGTGAAGGGCTCCATCTCCTGGTCTCCTATCAGGTAACACTTGTTACTGTAGTGATTTTAATTCAAACACCAGGAAGATGCCACAAAGAAGCCACAGCATAAATGATAGCACAGCTCATGACTCCATCAATAGGAGTCATGCTAATTCCAGTTAGGAATAATCAATATCTGAACTGTATTTATAGCAAGAAAACTAAATAAACTTTACATACAAGAAATCTTCACCAGTCTGACAACTACAGTTCTGTCACCTAGTATTTAACTGATAACTTACATATAATATTATCGTCTTTCTCATCATCATTTTACACACTCCTTGGAAGCTGTGTTAAGATAGGCATTATGGTTCCTTGTGCTTTATAAATACTAAACACATGTCAATGATATGTCAAATAATTCTAAGCACATTTTTTCTTGCCAGTCTTCTTAGTAGTTAGTCCTATCATTGTGTAACCTCACAATCCCTGAAATAATATATCCTAGATTTGGTTTACTATTAAACAGAACAATACATTAGATTTCAGATCAAGTAAGAAAGACCTCGTCATGTTTATTTACAACAACATAGAAAAGACCTGATCGGTCATACAGGCAGACACTCACAGAATACCACAACTGGACAGAATTTAAAAATCAAGAGATCGTGGGGATCTGAGTCCCAACAGATACCTCTATATCCTACATCAATAGCTACAGAAATATTGTGAAAGAGAGCTCAGAAAGACAGTGAGAGTCAGAAGACCAGGAAGTGTGCTGTGAAACAGTCTCTCCTAGAAATGGCTGCATAAACCAGAACAGAACAATGAATATGTTGAAATGAATGTGGGAAATTTTGAAAGAATCCCATGTCTAGACACAGAATTAGCCTCTATGAGCGATGAGCTCCCTAAAGGTTCACCTAATACAAAGTGATCATCCCTTGTGAGGGCTATTCTTGATTGTCAATTTGACTACATCTGCAATTAACTAAAACCCAAGAGGCTATGATTTTTTTTTGATAGGGATTTTTCCTGATTGAGTCTTTTAAAGTGGGAAGAATGACTGAAACCTGGATCTTCTGGATTGTTCAGATCACCTTGCATCCTGCCTACATGATCTACTGGCAGCCTATATAAAAAGGACCTGTAAGAAGGAACGGGAGGAGAAAGTGGTCCAATTTTATTTCACCTAAAATCATATTAGAAATAAAACCACACAGCATCCAGGAGCAAAGCAATCTACAACACTTGACTGAGATCCAGAAGGTTATTTGAAATTTCATACCTTAAATTTGGTCATCCTTGCAGATTCATGGGAGTTACTCTTTCATCCGGTTTCCTCCTGACCCTGAAAAAGTGTATCCCCTTTTCAGTTATCTCTTTGAGTACTTTCCCCCTCCAACCAACCTCCAAGCTCATTCTTTATGTTCCCATCCCCTCCCAGCATCAGTCTACTTAGGAGATCTCTTCTATTTCTCATCCCAGAGAGTCCATGTGTCCCCTCTTGGGCCCTCGTTGTTATCTAGCCTATTTGGGTCTGTGGATTGCAGCATGGTTATCCTTTACTTTAGTGTTGATATCTACTTATGAGTGAGTGCATACCACGTTTGTCTTTGTGGGTCTGGGTTACCTCACTCAGGATGATTTTTCTTTCTAATTTTATCCATTCATCTTCAACATTCCTAATGTCATTATTTTTAACAGCTGAGTAATAGTCCATCCAGTAAATTAATGCATTTTCATTCTTTTATGGTTTCTATGTTTATTATAGGACATGTTCAGCAGTTGGCAGTAAAGTATCTTTTTTCCACATACATTTTCTTTTTTTTATTTTATAACATGAGTTATTTTTACATATTTGCCATAGATTCCCCTGTCCTACCTTTCCCCTCCCCCCTCCCTCCCCCCAGCAAACCCCCATTTCCATCTCCTCCAGGGCAAGGACTCCCCTGGGGATTCAGCTCAACCTGGTAGATTCAGTCAAGGCAGGTTCAGTCCCCTCCTCCCAGGCTGAGCAAAGTGTCCCTGCATAGGGCCCAGGTTCCAAACAGCCAGCTCATGCACTAAGGACAGGTCCTGGTCCCACTGGCTGGGTGCCTCCCAAACAGTTCAAGTTGATCAACTGTCTCAATTATCCAGAAAGCCTGATCCAGTTGGGGGCTCCTCAGCTATTGGTTCATAGTTCATGTGTTTCCACTAGTTTGACTATTTGTCCCTGTGCTTTTGAAGATCTTGGTCTCAACAATTCTTGCTTATACAATCCCTCCTCTTTCTTGCCTGTTGGATTTCTGGAGCTCCACCTGGGGCCTAGCAGTGGATCTCTGCATCCACTTCCATCAGTCATTGGATGAGATTTCTAGCACAACCATTAGGGTGTTTGGCCATCATTTCACAAAAGTAGGTCAGTTTGGTCTTACTCTCGACCATGGCCAGTAGTCTATTTTGTAGGTATCTTTTCGGATTTCTGGAGACCTCTCTAGCACTTTGCTTTTTCCTTTTCCCATGGGGTCTTCATTTATCATGGTCTCTTTTTCCTTATTCTCCCTCTCTGTTCTTGATCCAGCTGGGATCTCCCGCTCCCCTAAGCTCTCTTTCCCTCGACCCTTGCCCTTCATTACCTCCCCCCCTCCTCACGTCCAGTTAGCTCATGTAGATCTCATCCATTTCTCTGTCATTGGGTGATCCCTGTGTTTTTCTTCAGGTCCTGTTTTCTAGGTAGCCTCTCAGGAGTTGTGAATAGCAGTCTAGTCATTTTCTTTCACATTTAGTATCCTCCTATGAGTGAGTACATACGATGTTTTTCTTTCTGAGTCTGGGTAACCTCACTCAGGATATTTTTCTAGATTCATCCATTTGCCTACAAACTTCATGATGTCAGGTTCTGACTATTAGAAATACAGATGCCATGAACATAGTTGTTGAAGTGATATTGTGGTATAATTGTGTATCTGTTGGATATATGAGCAAAAGGGGTATCACTGGGTATTGAAGTAGATTGGTTACTAATTTTCTGATAAAATGCCACGTTTATTTCCAAAGTGGCCGTTCAAGTTTACACTCTTACCAACAATAGAGTAAAGTTCCCCTTACTCCAAGTTCTCTCCAAATTCTCACTGTATACCCAAGGCTGGCTTTGAACTAGAAATCTTCCTGCTTTGGCACCCTACTCCTTCTGACTGTGGGATTGAAAGTGTGAGCTACTACACCCAGCTAAGTAGTGACTCAAGAAATCTTGTTGTGGAGATTGACTGCTATATGAGTTCAATCGTTCATCATATAGAATAATGTTAATCACAGGAGCTCATCTATTGGAAGCATTATTATAAACAAACATGGAGGAAGTTGGTGTGGTCTTTAGAGACTACATGAAGGACACCTAAGAAGGAATAGAAGTAGAAAATGATGTTCATTCATTTTCACTAACAACAAATTAGAAATAATACAAAAAACAGGGCATTGAGGTGCAACACAATCAACACTATCTGACTGAAATGGCCAGAACTTGGGAGGCAGATGCAGGTAGATCTCTGAAATATGTCTAAGTAAGTCACATTGTATTGTTATTGAATCCCATGGTCATCTTACAAATAAACCACAAACAGAAATACATACTAATATCATATTGTATGTAATCGTGGCAGAAAAGAGACTATCAGTTTTTCATTGAGTAGAATGGTTATTTAACTCTAGACAGTATAATTCAAACTAAGTGTAGGCAGTGATGTAGTTATTTGATTATTTTCCTTTTGGTATGTTAGAAATTAATTTCTTATATTGCATTTTACTCCCAGGAAAGAGTATCAGAGGAACCAGAGGTTAAAGGAGGAGAGATACATTCAGGGATCCACTTCTAGAGCATATTTAGATTCTCCTTGAGTACAAATATGCTCCGATAGATGCAAATGAAAACACCAATATGAAAGTTATCATTACTTACATCTACATAAAAATAACTTTCATGTAGATCCATGAGCACAGCCTTTGCTCTGGCCCTTGCTGAAATGTACATATCCTCCCTTAGGCAGATATAATTAAAAGTCACCCGACAGAAGTAGGCTGAGGCTCCTTCCTCTACAGCATCTAAAATTTTCACAAAAATTTAGAGCATGCTACCATTCTTTTCTTGTGGAAATCCTTATTTGCTTTATTTGAGCCAAATTTAACCTCAAGTCTTAACATTCTGTTTTTAAAATCCATGAAGATTCTATGGACTGCTATCACATGAGAATGTAAACCATCATTTTACCTAAAATGTTGGTTCTTCCCACAGTGCCCATTTTCTTTGATAACTTAACCATGTTGCATTACAAGATGAACCTATTTAATACCATGAGAAGATTCAGCTTCGGACCTCACCATAAAGATACAACTGTAAATTCTGTTGGATGCTATTTGGCATCCTGGGGATCACAGAGCTTCATCTCAGGGAAATATTACTGGGAGATTGATTTGAAGGACTCTTGGGACTGGCCTGTAGGGGTCTGTAAGGATTCCTGCTTAAGGAATAGAGACCAACTGATTGAATCTGAGGGTGAATTTCTTCTTGTGTGTGTGAAGGTGGGTAATCATTACAGTCTCCTCACTACATGGCCAGTACTCCAACACTACATAGAGAAGCCACTGGGCCAAATTGGTGTGTTCCTTGATTGTGAGGAGGGATGTTTAAGTTTTGTGAATGTTGCCAAGAGTTTCCTCATACACAAATACCCTCCTGGCACCTTTAACTACCCTGTCTGGCCTTTCTTCTCCAGTGGGGAAACTGCAATCCAGCCTTCCCTCCCATGCCACCCCACATCCCCACATCCCTCAAATCAAGGTCTTCCATGAGGAGTCACAGTGCCCAGCACTCGGAGCCTAGGTAGGTTCAAGCCCCTACCCACTGCACCAAGGCTGCACAAGGCATCACACCACAGGCACCGGATTCCAAGTGTGGTCTTTAGAGACTACATGAAGGACATCTAAGACGGAATAGAAGGAGTAAATGATGTACTTTCATTCCCACTAACAACATACTAGAAATAAAACAACAACAACAAAAAAACCCAGGGCATCGAGGTGCAATGCAATCAACACTATCTGACTGAATGTTGCAGATTTTGCCTGGTGGTGGTGGAGTAAGTCTTTAATCCCAGAACTTGGGGGGCAGAGTCAGGTGGATCTCTGTTAGGTCCAGTCCAGACTGTTCCACACAGTTACTTCCAGGAGAGCCAGGCCACACTCTCTGATAAGAAAAATGTTGCAGGTATTGAACTGCTTCACATCCACAGCATTTCCAGTTCTCTAGGGGGTGAACTTGAACTCTAGACAGGCTGGGACCAAGGATTCTTTGAACACGAATGTCACTGTACATTGTTGGAACTGAAATAAAGTGATACATATGGAATCATTTTTTTTTAAGGGAAGAGAGGTTTATTCTTGTTAACAATTTGAGATGAAACCATTCAATATAAGGGGCTGGGGTGTGATGGAAGTCGGGAATGGCTTGAAGCTCTGTTTCCAGCAGTGTGGGACTGTTTACTAGAATCTCCATGGACCAGGTAGGAGAGAGGGGGCAGGAAACAGAGCTAATCTCTACACCTCAAGCTTCCTCCATCTCCAGTGCCCTACTCCTCCAGTTTGGTCCCACCTCCTAAAGCTGCCATGTCATGTATAAAGAGCACCTCCATCTGCATACATGTGTGTTTGTATGGATATTTAATATCCAAAGTTCGACACCGTGATAATCCAGGATAAAATTTCATCTCAAAACCCTTCATTGAATCCTACCTACAAATTCTGTTTAGCATGAAGACAGTCATAGGTTCCAGGGAGCCATTCATGGTATCACTTGGAGCCTCTGGGGGGAGTTGGATAGCAAAAGAGCCAGTCGAAAAGTCAGCCACAATCTAGAGTACCCATTGGGGCCTCCAGCAGAGGGCTTCTTCCAGTCCATAGCCATAGTTGGGTCATGTGGTGACCCAGGAGAGCCTGTGTATACATTCAGTGCCCAATATTTAGTGGAATCAACCAGCAACCAACAAATCACCAACATCTACAGGGCCCTCCCAGTGGTCATTCAGCCCTGAAACACTCAGTACTTAATAATGCACTACTTTATGTAATTGTTATTCTAAACAGTTGGGATCCATCAATGTACAAAACAAAGAGAAGTTTTCCCTCTTAGATAACAAACACTCCATTGGTGTCAAGAGGCAGTCATTAAGTAAAATGAGAGCAGTCATGTGTTATACTGTGAGGTAACAACATATGGACAAAAGGAATAGTAATGCAGAGGAAGGGCAAGTGAGCTTTTTATGGGATAGTTTAGGTGAGTTTATTAAAAGGAGTATTCACAGAAACTGTGCATGGTGCTTCTTACCTTCAATCCCAACAATCAGGAGGCTAGAGACAGGAGATCTGTGAGTTCAAGGCCAGCCTGGTCTGCATAATGAGTTCCAGGCCAGGCAGCTACAGAGAGAGATAGAAATAGAGACACAGAGAGAGAGAGAGATAAAGAGATATAGAGACTCAGAGACAGAGAGACTAGAATGAGTTCTGAAGAAATTAAAAGGCTATCATGAGAGGTCACCTCAGCTTGTCTTGAAGCTGAAATCTAAAAGATCTTCTGCTGGGATGTCATATGTGCTTGAATTTGGAGATGGGATGGATGCTGGACTAGACATTTGTCTAAAAAAGATAATGGGATGTACCTGTCTAGTTGCCTTCTAAACATTTGTGTTTACACCTGTGGGTTATTGTTGCTGTCCTCTTCATCTTAAGGGAAACTTTTCTTTTCAGCTGGAGGTAGTTTTGATGTAAACTTATAACCAGTAAAGCTGCAGAGAATAAGTGTCTGTTGCTCTGAAATGGTGGCCCTGTGCTCAGCCTTAAAGGACAGAAAATATTAAATGTATATATACCCTCTCCAAAACTCAGGGAATATCATTATTTTGTTATATTAAGAACAGAAAGTTGAGTGGGTAGGGAAAGGGGATGTATTTGGAAGGAGATGCAGTAGAGGTAAATCTTATAAAAAGTAATATGTGCAAAATTCTTGAAGGACTAATGAGACCTTTTTAATGTTGATATTTGATAAATTCACAGATTGATATCATTATCTGTGAAATTATAAAAAGAAAAGCAAAACTATAAGCACACCACAAAATATTCAGAAACATGAAAATATGGTTTTAAAATTAGAATTTTAGAACTTTTTTTTAGACAAGTACTTACTGTATATGCTAGGCAGGCTTTGAACTAAAACTCCTGCTTCAGCAGCCTTATCTGTAGGACTCCAGGATTAAAGGTGTGAGCTACCACACCCAGCTAAGCTGTGACGTAAGGAATCTTTTTGTGAAGATTTGAATGTGGATACTGGCCATAGAGTTAATTCAATCTTCCATTCCATTTAGAATACTGCTATATACAGGAACTCACCTCAGCAAGCATTACTAAAAGCAATACCAAGACACCCCACCAGACCCTGCAATCTACATTCCCTGTCCCCATATCCATCCACCTGAGATCCTAGCCACTTCCTGTAGCACAGAAACTAAATCACCTGCTCTTATTAGACCAAGAGCTCGCATTGGACCAAGAACTCAAATTGGACCAAGAGAGGAGGAGATGGGCATATGTCAATGCCAAATACATACAACAACATAAAGAGCAACAATGATTCACTGGAACCTAGCCTTGCTTCAACAGCAAGACCTGAACATCACAATATAGAAGAAGCAGAAGAAAGTGACCTTAAGAATAACATCACAACCAGGTGGTGGTGGGGCACGCCTTTAATCCCAGCACTGGGGAGGCAGAGGCAGGCAGATCTCTGAGAGTCGGAGGCCAGCCTGGTTTATAGATTGAGATCCAGGAAAGACAAAGCAACACAGAGAAACCCTGTATAGAAATACCAAAAAAAAAAAATGAATAACATCATGATGATGTTAGAGGCCATTAAAAAAAATGAAAAATGAAATTGAGGAAAAGACAAACAAAAAATTGGGAGAAATCTATAAATCCCTTCAAGAAAGCCTAAACAAAAACAAAAACCATAAAAAAGCAATTAAACATGTTCTGTAAACAGTTCAAGACCTGAAAAGGGAAGTAGAAACAAGGAAGAAAACACAAACAGAGGGAATGATGGAAATAGAAGATCTGAGTAAATGGACAGGAAACACCGATGCAAGCATAACCAACAGAATGCGAGAGATGGAAGAGAGAGAATCTCTAGTGTAGAGGATACTATAGAGGAAATAGATTTGTCAGTCAAAGAAAATACTAAAACCAAAATTGACATAACACAAAATGTCCAGGAAATCGAGGACACAATGTAAAGGCCAAACCTCAGAATGAAAGGGATAGAGGAAGGAGAAGAATACCAACTCAAAGGCACAGAAAATATATTCAACAAGATCAGAGAAGAAAACTTTCCCAACTTAAAGAAAAAAATATCAGCCAGGGTCTTTAATCCCAATACTTGGGAGGCACGACCAGGTAGACCTCTGTGAGTTCAAGACCAGCCTGCTACAGAGTGAGTTCCAGGAAAGGCGCAAAGCTACACAGAGAAATCCTGTCTCAAAAAACCAAAAAAACAAAAACAATAAAAAAAGAAAGAAAAGAAATGAAAAGAAGAATATCTATGAAGATACAAGAAGCCTATAGAACACCAAACAGACTAGACCCTCAAAAAAGTCCCCTCACCACATAATAATTAAACAACTAAACCTACAGACTAAAGAAAGAATATTAAGAGCAGCAAAGGAAAAAGGCCAAGTGACTTATGAAGGCAGACCCATCAGAATAACACCTGATTGCTCTATGGAGATTTTGAAAGCCAGAAGGACCTGGAAAGATGTGATTCAGACACTAAGAGACCTTGGAAGTCAGCCTAGACTTATATACCCAGCAAAACTTTAAATCACCATAGACAGAGTGAACAAGAAATTCCAAGACAAAACAAGATATAAACAATACCTACTCACAAATCCAGCCCAACAGAAAGCACTAGAAAAAAATCCAACCTAACAAGTCAGATATACCCACAAAAACATAGGCAATAGATATCCCCACAGCAGTAAATCCCAAAGAAGAGAAATACACACAAACTACCACCCAAGATAACAGGAACTAACAATCACTGCTCATAAATAGCTCTTAATATCAATGGACTTAATTCACATATAATAAGGCACAGGCTTACAGAGTGGATATGAAAGCAGGACCCATCTTTCTGCTGCATACAAGAAACACACCTCAAATTCAAAGATAGGCATTACCTCAGAATAAAAGGCTGGGAAAAGACTTTCCAATCAAATGGTCTTAGGAAGCATGTGGGTGTAGCCATCCTAATATCCAGCAAAATAGACTTCAAACTAAAATCAATCAAAAGAGATCAAGAAGGGCATCACATACTCATCACAGGAAAGATCCACCAAGATGAAGTATCCATTCTGAAAATTTATGCCCCAAACACAAGGGCACTCACATATGTAAAAGAAACATGACTAAAGCTTAAAGCACATATAAAACCCCACACATTAATAGTGGCAGACTTCAACACCCTACTCTCACCACTTGACAGATCAGCCAAATCGAAACTTAACAGAGAAATAAAGGACTTAACTGATGTTATGTCTCAAATGGACTTAATTGACATCTATGGAACATTCCACCCTAACAAAAAAGAACATAACTTCCTCTCAGTACTCCATGGAACCTTCTCTAAAATGTACCACATAGTCGGTCACAAAGCAAATCTCAACAGATACAAAAAAAAAAAAAAACCAAAAAATGGAATAACCTCCTGTATTCATTCAGACCACTATGGTTTAAAGTTAGATTTCAACAACATAAATTACAGAAAGCCTACAATCTCATGGAAACTGAATAATGCTCAAATGAATCACGAATGGGTCAAGGAAGAAATGAAGAAAGAAATTAAAGACTTCCTAGAGATCAATGAAAATGAATACATCACATACCCAAACTTATGGGACACGATGAAAGCAGTACTAAGAGGATACTTCATAACACTAAATGCCCACATAAATAAGAGAAATCTCACACTAGTGACTGAACAGCACACCTGAAAGCTCTAGAATAAGAAGAAGCAAAGTCACCCAGGAGGAAGAGATGCCAGAAAATAATCAAATTGAGAACAGAAATCAATAAAATAGGAACAAAAAGAACAATACAAAGAATCGATGAAATGAAGAGTTGGTTCTTTGAGAAAATAACAACATAGACAAGCCTTTATCCAGACTAACCAAAAGGCAGAGAGAGAGAGCATTTAAATTAGCAAATTCAGAAAAGTAAAGGGAGACATAACAACAGACAATGAGGAAATCCAGAGAATCATCATGTCATACTTCAAATAACTTTACTCCACAACATTGGAAAACCTAAAGGAAATGGACAATTTTCTGGATAGGTACCTCATACTTAAGTTAAACCAAGACCATATAAACTATTTAAATAGACCCATGACCCGTAAGAAAATAGAAGCAGTCATTAAAAGTCTCCCAACCAAAAAAAGCCCAGGACGAGATGGCTTAAATACAGAATTCTACCAATTATTCAAAAAGAGTTAATACCAATACTCTTCAAATTGTTCTACAAAATAGAAACAGAAGGAACGTTACCAAACTCCTTCTATTAAACTACAGTTACTCTGATTCCCAAGGCAAAAAAAAAGATGTAACAAAGAAAGAGAATTACAGAACAATCTCCCTCAGGAACATTGATGCCAAAATACTCAATAACATTTTGGCAAACAGACTCCAAGAACACATCAAAAACATTATCCACCATGACCAAGTAGGCTTCATCTCAGAGATGCAAGGTTGGTTCAACATACAAAAGTCTGTCAATGTAATACACCATATAAACAGATTGAAAGAAAAAAACCACATGATCATTTCATTAGATGCTGAAAAGACATTTTACAAAATTCAATACTCCTTCATGATAAAGGTCTTGGAGAGATCAGGACTAAAAGAAACATACCTAAACGTGGTAAAGGCAATTTACAGCAAGCCAACAGCCAATATCAAAGTAAATGGAGAGAAACTAAAAAAAAAAAAAAATCCACTAAAATCGGGAACAAGGCAAGGCTGTACAATCCCCACATATTTACTCAAAATAGTACTTGAAGTTCTAGCTAGAGCAATAAGACAATAGGAGATCAAGGGGATATAAATTGGAAAGGAAGAAGTCAAACTTTCAGTATTTGCTGGTGACATGATAGTATTCAGAAGTGACCACAAAATTTGACCCAAGAACTCTTACAGCTTATAAACTCCTTCAGTAAAGTTGCAGGATACAAGATTAACTCAAAAATTCAGTAGGCCTCCTATATACAAATGACAAACAGGCTGAGAAAGATATTAGAGAAACATCACCCTTTACAATACCCACAAATAATTCAAAAAACCTTGGAGTAACTCTAACTAAGCAAGTGAAGGACCTGTATGACAAAAACTTTCAGTCCCTAGGCCGGGCGTTGGTGGCGCATGCCTTTAATCCCAGCACTCGAGAGGCAGAGCCAGGCGGATCTTTGTGAGTTCGAGGCCAGCCTGGGCTACGAAGTGAGTTCCAGGAAAAGGCGCAAAGCTACACAGAGAAACCCTGTCTTGAAAAACAAAAAAAAAAAAAAAAACTTTCAGTCCCTGAAAAAAGAATTTGAAGAAGATATCAGAAAATGGAAAGATCTCCCATGCTCATGGGTAGGTAGGATTAACATAGTAAAAATGGCAATCTTACCAAAAGCAATGTACAGATTCAGTGCAATCCCCATCAAAATTCTTCACAGACCTGGTAAGAACAATACTCAATTTCCTATGGACAAAAAAAATACCCAGGATAGCCAAAAGAATCCTGTACAATATAACAACCTCTGGAGGCATCACGACTCCTGGCTTCAAGCTCTACTATAGAGCTACAGTAATAAAAACAGCTTGGTACTGACATGTGTACCAATGGAACCAAACTGAAGACCCTGACATTAATCCGCACATGTATGAACACCTAATTTTTGACAAAGAAGCCAAAACTGTACAATGGAATGAAGAAAGCATCTTCAACAAATGGTGCTGGCACAACTGGATATCAATAGGCAGAAGATTGCAAATAGATCCATATTTGTCACTGTGCACAAAGCTCAAGTCCAAGTGGATCAAAGACCTGAACATAAATCTAGTCATTCTGATCCTCATAGAAGAGAAATTTGGAAGTAGTCTTGAAAGCATTGACACCAGAGATCACTTCCTAAATATAACACCAGTAGCACACACACTGAGAGAAATAATTAATAAATAGGCCCTCTTGAAACTGAGAAGCTTTTGTAGGGCAAAGGACATGGTCAACAAGACAAAAGGACAGCCTACAGAATGGGAAAGGATCTTCACTAACCCCACATCTGACAGAGGGCTTGACACAGGATATTTTGGTGTTTTGAGACAGGGTTTGTCTGTGTAGCCTTGCTTCTCCTCTACACATCCCAAGTGCTGATATTAAAGTTATCCACCACCAACACATGAAAAATCTTTCTCTTTTTTCTTTCTTCCTTTCTTTCCTTCCTTCCTTCTTTCCTTCCTTCTTCCTTCCTTCCTGCCTTCTTTCCTTTCTTTCTTCCCTTCCTTCTTTCTTTCTTGTGTTTTTGCTTGCTTATATTTGTTATTTTAGACAGGGTTTTTTTGTGTAGCCTTGTCTGTTCTTGACCAGGCTATAGACCAGGGTGTCCTTGAACTCAAGAGATACCCCTTTCTCAGCTTTCTATAGCATGGAATCCAAATCACCTGCTCTTATGAGCAAGAGCTAGCATTGGACCAAGAACTTGAAATGGACCAAGAAAGGAGGAAATGGACAGACGTCAATGCAAAAATACATACAACAACATAAAGAGCAAAGGGAATCACTGGAACATTACCCTCCTTCAACAGCAAGATCTGAACATCACAATGTAGAAGAAGCAGAAGAAAGTGACCTTAAGAATAGCATCATGAAGATGTTAGAAGCCTTTCAAGAAAAAATGAAAAATAAAATTGAGGAAAAGACAAACAAAAATTGGAAGAAATCAATAAATCCCTTCAAGAAAGCCACCCCCCCCCCAAAAAAAAACCATAAAAAAGAATTAAACATGTGAGTGAAACAGTTCAAGACATGAAAAGGGAAGTAGAGACAATGAAGAAAACACAAACAGAGGGAATGATGGAAATAGAAGATCTGAGTAAATGAACAGGAAACACCGATGCAAGCATAACCAACAGAATGCGAGAGATGGAAGAGAGAATCTCTGGTGTAGAGGATACTATAGAGGAAATAGATTTGTCAGTCAAAGAAAATACCCAAACCAAAAATTCATAACATAAAAAAGTCCAGGAAATCGGGGATACAATGAAAAGGTCAAACCTAAGAATAATAGGGATAGAGGAAGGAGAAGAATACCAACTCAAAGGCACAGAAAGTATATTCAACAAGATCAGAGAAGAAAACTTTCCCAACTTAAGGAAAAAAATATCAGCCGGGTCAGGCTGTGGTGGTGGTGGTGGTGGTGGTGGTGGTGGTGGTGGTGCATGCCTTTAATCCCAGCACTTGGGAGGCACTGCCAGGTGGATCTCTAAATCCTGTCTCGAAAAACAAAACAAAAAAAAAAAAAAAAAAAAAGAAAAGAAAAGAAAAAAAAGAAAAAAGAAAAATATCTATGAAGATACAAGAAGCCTGTAGAACACCAAACAGAATAGACCCCCCCTCTCCAAAGGTCCCCTTGCCACATAATAATTAAACAACTAAATCTGCAGAATAAAGAAAGAATATTAAGATCAGCAAAGGAAAAAGGCCAAGTGACTTATAAAGGCAGACCCATCAGAATAACACTCAATTTCTCAATGGAGATTTTTGAAAGTCACAAGGACCTGGAAAGATATAATGCAGACACTAAGAGACCATGTATGCCAGCCTAGACTAATATACCCAGCAAAACTTTAAATCACCATAGACAGAGTCAAGAAGACAAAACAAGACTTAAACAATACCTACCCACAAATCCAGCCCAACAGAAATTACTAGAAAAAAATTCCAACATAACAAGTCAGATACACCGACAAAAACATAGGCAATAGTTATCCCCACAGTAGTAAATCCCAAAGAAGAGAAACACACACACACTACCACCAAAAGATAACAGGAACTAACAATCACTGCTCATACATACCTCTTAATATCAATTCACATATAAGACATAGGCTAACAGAATGGATTTTAAAACAGGACCTATCTTTCTGCTGCATATAAAAAAACACACCTCAATTTCAAAGATAGACACTACCTCAGAGTAAAGGGCTGGGAAAAGTCTTTCCATTAAATGGTCTTAAGAAGTAAGCTGGTGTTGTATCCTAATAGCCAAGAAAATAGACTTTGAAGTAAAATCAATTGAAAGAAATTGAGAAGAACATTACATACTCATCACAGGAAAGGTCCACAAAGATGAAGTTTCAATTCTGAAAAATTATGTCCCAAACACAAGCACACCCACATATAAAAAAGAAACATTACTAAAGCTGAAATCACATATAAAACCCCACACATTAATATTGGCAGACTTCAACACCCCATTCTCATCACTGGACAGATCTGCAAAATTGAAACTTAACAGAGAAACAAAGGACTTAACTGATGTTATGACTCAAATGGACTTAATCCATATTGATTAATCCATATCCATAATCAATATCTACAAAAAATTCCATCCTAACAAAAGAGAATATACCTTCTTCTCAGCACCCCATGGAACCTTCTCTAAAATTGACCACATACTTGGTCACAAAGCAAATCTAAACAGATACAAAACAATTAGAATAACCTCCTGTGTTCTATCAGACCACCATGGTCTAAAGTTGGATTTCAACAACAACAAAAACTACAGAAAACCTACAATCTCATGGAAACTGAACAATACCCACCTGAATCACCAATGGGTTAAGGAAGAAATAAAGAAAGAAATTAAAGACTTCCTAGAGATCAACGAAAATGAAGACACCACATATCCAAACCTATGGGACACTATGAAAGCAGTACTAAGAGGGAAATTCATAGCACTAAACGCCCACATAAATAAGCTGGAGAAATCTCACACTAGTGACTTAACAGCACACCTGAAAGTTCTAGAACAGGAAGAAGCAAAGTCTCCCAGGAAAAATAGATGCCAGGAAATTATCAAAGTGAGAGCTGAAATCAATAAAATAGAAACAAAGAGAACAATACAAAAAATTAATGAAACAAAGAGTTGGTTCTTTGAGAAAATCAACAAGATAGACAAGCCCTTATCCAAACTAACCAAAAGACAGAGAGAGAGCATCCAAATCAACAAAATCAGAAATGAAAAGGGGGACATAACAACAGACATTGAGGAAATCCAGAGAATCATCAGGTCATACTTCAAAAACCTCTATTCCACAAAACTGGAAAACCTAAAAGAAATGGATAATTTTCTGGATAGGTACCACATACCTAAATTAAATCAAGACCAGATAAACTATTTAAATAGTCCAATAACCCCTAACGAAATAGAAACAGTCATTAAAAGTCTCCCAACCAAAAAAAGCCCAGGACCAGATGGTTTCAGTGCAGAATTCTACCAGATCTTCAAAGAAGAGTTAATACCAATACTCTCTAAATTGTTCCATACAATAGAAACAGAAGGAACATTACCAAACTCCTTCTATGAGGCTACAATTACCCTGATTCCCAAACCAAACAAGGATACAACAAAGAAAGAGAACTACAGACCGATCTCCCTCATGAACATTGATGCAAAAATACTCAATAAAATACTGGCAAACAGACTCCAAGACCACATCAAAACAATTATCCACCATGATCAAGTAGGATTCATTCCAGGGATGCAAGGATGGTTCAACATACGAAAGTCTGTCAATGTGATACACCATATAAACAAACTCAAAGAAAAAAACCACATGATCATCTCACTAGATGCTGAAAAGGCATTTGACAAAATCCAACACCCCTTCATGATAAAGGTCTTGGAGCGATCAGGAATACAGGGAACATACCTAAACATAATAAAGGCAATTTACAGCAAGCCAACAGCCAACATCAAATTAAATGGAGAGAAACTCAAAGCAATTCCACTAAAATCAGGAACGAGGCAAGGCTGTCCGCTCTCCCCATACTTATTCAATATAGTACTTGAAGTTCTAGCCAGAGCAATAAGACAACATAAGGAGATTAAGGGGATACAAATTGGAAAGGAAGAAGTCAAGCTTTCCCTATTTGCAGATGACATGATAGTATACTTGAGCAACCCCAAAGATTCCACCAAGGAACTGATACAGCTTATAAACACCTTCAGCAACATAGCAGGATACAAGATCAACTCCAAAAAATCAGTAGCCCTCCTATATACAATGGACAAAAAAGCGGAGAAGGAAATCAGAGATACATCACCCTTTACTATAGCCACAAATGACATAAAATACCTTGGGGTAATACTAACCAAGCAAGTGAAGGACCTATATGACAAGAACTTTAAGTCCCTGAAAAAAGAAATTGAAGAAGATGTCAGAAAATGGAAAGATCTCCCATGCTCATGGATAGGCAGAACTAACATAGTAAAAATGGCAATCTTACCAAAAGCAATCTACAGATTCAATGCAATCCCCATCAAAATACCAACACAATTCTTCACAGACCTGGAAAGAATAATACTCAACTTCATATGGAAAAACAAAAAACCCAGGATAGCCAAAAGAATCCTGTACAATAAAACAACCTCTGGAGGCATCACGATCCCTGACTTCAAGCTGTACTATAGAGCTACAGTAATAAAAACAGCTTGGTACTGGCATAAAAACCGACATGTGGACCAATGGAATCGAATTGAAGACCCTGACATGAATCCGCACACCTATGAACAAATAATTTTTGACAAAGAAGCCAAAAGTGCACAATGGAAAAAAGAAAGCATCTTCAACAAATGGTGCTGGCAAAACTGGATATCAACATGTAGAAGGCTGCAAATAGATCCATATCTATCACCGTGTACAAAACTTAAGTCCAAGTGGATCAAGGACCTCAACATAAATCCAGCTACTCTGAACCTGCTAGAAGAGAAAGTAGGAAGTAGTCTTGAACACATTGGCATAGGAGACCACTTTCTAAATAGAACACCAGTAGCACAGACACTGAGAGAAACAATCAATCAGTGGGACCTCTTGAAACTGAGAAGCTTTTGTAGGGCAAAGGAAACGGTCAACAAAGCAAAGCGACAGCCTACAGAATGGGAAAAGATCTTCACCAATCCCACATCTGACAGAGGACTGATATCCAGAATATATAAGGAACTCAAGAAATTAGACATCAAAATGCCCAACAGTCCAATTAAGAAATGGGCTATAGAACTAAACAGAGAATTCTCAACAGAGGAAACTCAAATGGCTGAAAGACATTTAAGGAATTGCTCAACATCCCTAATCATCAGGGAAATGCAAATCAAAACAACTCTGAGATACCACCTTACGCCTGTCAGAATGGCTAAGATCAAAAACACTGAAGACACCTTATGCTGGAGAGGATGTGGAGCTAGGGGAACTCTCCTCCACTGCTGGTGGGAATGCAAGCTTGTACAACCACTTTGGAAATCAATATGGCGATTTCTTAGAAAATTGGGAATCCATCTCCCCCAAGATCCAGCTATACCACTCTTGGGCATATACCCAAGGAATGCTCAACCACACCACAAGAGCACTTGTTCAGCTATGTTCATATCAGCGTTGTTTGTAATAGCCAGAACATGGAAACAACCTAGATGCCCTTCAACTGAAGAATGGATAAACAAAATGTGGTACATATACACAATGGAATACTACTCAGCAGAGAAAAACAATGACATCATGAGGTTTGCAGACAAATGGATGGATCTAGAAAAAATCATCCTGAGTGAGGTATCCCAGACTCAGAAAGACAAACATGGTATGTACTCACTCATAACAGGATACTAGATGTGGAACAAGGATGACTGGACTGCTACTCACATCACCAGGCAGGCTACCTGGAAAACAGGACCCCAAGAAAGACACAGGGATCGCCCAACGACAGAGAAATGGAATGAGATCTACATGAACAGCCTGGACAGGAGTGGGGGTAGTGAAGGGCGAGGGTTGAGGGAAAGAGAGCTTGGGTGAGTGGGAGATCCCAGCTGGATCAAAAACAGAGAGGGAGAACAAGGAATAGGAGACCATGGTAAATGAAGACCACATGAGAATAGGAAGAAACAAAGTGCTAGAGAGGCCCACAGAAATCCACAAAGATACCCCCACAACAGACTGCTGGCAATGGTCGAGCGACAATCCGAACTGACCTACTCTGGTGATGGGATGGCCAAACACCCTAATTGTCGTGCTAGAAACCTCATCCAACTACTGATCGACCTGGAGGCAGAGATCCATGACTAGGCCCCAGGTGGATCTCTGGGAGTCCAATTAGCGAGAATGAGGAGGGTTTATATGAGAGAGAATTGTTGAGACCAAGGTCGGATAAAGCACAGAGACAAATAGCCAAACAAACGGAAACACATGAAATATGAACCAATGGCTGAGGGGTCACCAACTGGATCAGGCCCTCTGAGTGGGTGAGACAGTTGATTGGCCTGATCTGTTTGGGAGGCATCCAGGCAGTGGGACCGGGTCCTGTGCTCATTGCATGAGTTGGCTGTTTGAAACCTGGGGCCTATGCAGGGTCCCTTGGCTCAGCATGGGAGGAGGGGACTGGACCTACCTGGACTGAGTCCACCAGGTTGATCTCAGTCTGTGGGGAAGGCTTTGCCCTGGAGGAGATTGGAATGGGGGGCGGGCTGGGGGGAAGGTGAGGGGGGTGGGAGGGGGGAGAACAAGGGAATCTGTGGCTGATATGTAGAACTGAATTGTATTGCAAAATAAAAATTAAAAAAAAAAAAAAAAAAGAGCAAGCACATAATTATTAATCGGCGCTAGACATATCCCTTTACCTACAAGAACTTTATGACCCAAAGAGCAGTCTGTGTTTTTTAAACTTAGTACAGTTTTTAGACTTGTGAAGGCTTTTTTGTGGTTGTGGCTGTGTCTTTTATCTTTATCTCAGTCGTTCGTAAGTTTATTATTTATTTTTATTTTTTTGGTTCTCATGACCCACTTAGCCAATTTGGATGTTGTAGATCCTCCCTAAGATTTTTTTTAGTTTTTTTTTTTTTTTTTACCATATATCTCTTTAATATAAAACCTTTTTACCTGTTGAAATATGGACTCTTATACTTTTACTCCTGTAAGGGGAAGGAGTTCTGTTGTAGTCCTTAAGTTTTCCATGTTGAACTTCCTCAACAGAGGGACCCATTATCTGTCTCCTATGAGATAACGTTTTCTGTCATAAATCACTTTAGTTGGGATTCCTAAAGGATTCCTAGTGGGTGAGTGTTTATTCCCTAGAAGTGCCTGAACTATTATACTTTCTATTATCTAGCAGCTTGAGGTCTTTAAGGAATAGCTCATTCTGCTATATCTAAATAAGGTCCATGTCCAGCTTCCCCTTTCCTCCATAGTTCACAACCCAAGCATTCATTAGTTTTGGTTGTGCTTCATAGATTAATTAGAACATTATCAGAAAAGCAGTTATACAGAACCCATAGCCCAAGGAGCTCATGATCCATGAAGCACGTCTCCTTCAAGAAGGAGGCATAACACGGGCACTCTGCCAGGGACCTACAGGGAACTTAGTCCCATGTGACACGTATCTCCCGTCCGCTATTATTGACACAATTGTTCATGTCACATGGATGACACTGGAGTTGGTGTGGCAACTAGCAATGGTTGAGAGAGCACGAACTGACCTACTCTGGTGATCAGATGGCCAAACATCCTAACTGTCATGGTAAAACTCTCATCCAATGACTGATGGAAGCAGATGCAGAGATTCACAGCCAGGCTCCAGGTGAAGCTCTGGGAGTGTAATCGGCAAGAAAGTGGAGGGATTGTATGAGTGAGAGGTATTGAGACCATGATTGGAAAAAGCACAGGGACAAATAGCCAAACTAGTGGAAACACATGAACTATGAACCTATAGCTGAGGAGCCCCCAACTGGATCAGGCCCTCTGGATAAGTGAGACAGTTGATTAGCTTGAACTGTTTGGGAGGCCCCCAGGCAGTTGGACCAGGATCTGTCCTTAGTGCATAAGCTGGCTTTTTTGGAGCCTGGGGCCTCTGCTGGGACACTTTGCTCAGCCTGGGTGAAGGGAGGAGGGGACTGGACCTGCCTCGACTGCATCCACCAGGCTGAGCTGAATCCCCAGGGGAATCCTAGCCCTGGAGGAGATAGGAATGGGGGGTGTATTGGGGGGAGATGGAGGGTGGGTGCGGGGGGAGGGAGAACAGGGGAATCTGTGGCTAATATGTAAGATTAAATTAAATTATAAAAAAGAAATATGGGTTAATTTAAATGTAAGAGTTAGGTAGTAACAAGCCTGAGCTATCAGCTTAGCATTTATCAGTCATCTTAGGTCTGTATGTTTGTTATTTGGGAGCAGGTGGTTGGGACAGGGAAACTCTCACCTACATACATTTTCTTCAAGTAGCTTAGGATCTCATTAAATGGTGAAGATACTTAGAGAAAAGGATGGGTTTGGTTGCTTGTGTTATTTAAAAAGAAATAAATGAAATCAAAGAATTTAAATTTTCTGAAAAGTGTGGACAGTAAACTACACTGATAGAAGCCACTAGTTGAATTTAAACATAGAAGTAGTTACTGGATAAAATATTCAATAAATGTGATCTAGAATGTCCGTCTTCATTCGAGACTATGTGACTCTATGGAAAGAAATGATCAGAACAGAGTATAGGAAATGGTATCCAGAACTCTATGATGAAGAGGAGAATGATAGAGTGAATGAAAAATGAAGGCCAAACTATTTTAGAGAAACTCAAGCAAAGTGAAGCCATGATGTTTCAAAAGAGCAATTAATTGAGAGAAATGTATCAGGAGCTGATTCAATGTCACAGGAGCCATGTGTGGTACTGCTGCAAGTGCGCATGGAGGAGTCCATGAAAATAATTTTTTAACTGAAGCCCACATCTGTAACTGTTACATCTATGATAGCATTCTATATTCTCTACATTTTTATGTTTAAGGGGTTTCCTTTTTAGCAATAATCTGGAGGAACTAAATTCAGTAATAATCTTGAAAGAATAAGCTTTTTAAAATTGTGTCAGTAGATTCCCCAAGGAATATGTCCTAATTTTTGGGTTTTGTAGCTTGCTTCTCTGAAAGCCCAAATTCACCGGTTGCTGTTTCCAATGCTCCATTTTTACTTCTACTTGGATACTATGTACAATTTTAAAGAAAACTGTGTCTTAATTTCTTCTATTTGAAAGCTGTGTTTTTGAGAGTTCTTTGGGAGGTTGGAATTTTGAGATAGGGTCCTACTGTGTGGTGTGTGATGGACTCCAACTCACAGTAATCCTCAGGCCTCCAACCTGTCAGTTCTGGAATTTCAGGCATGAGATCATCCTCTTGAAGTACCCTTAGTTAAAGTATCCCTGTGCTTTATGTTCAAGCCCAGGAAAAGTTACCTTTGCAGATAGCTTGGGGTTAAAAAGTAATGTACAATCAATTTTATGTCCTTCTCAAATTTTACTCTCATGGTCTGATTTATCAAGAATTTAAATTCTGCTAACCTGTTTCATTGGCATTTTCCTGAGACATGAAAGTAAATTTGCAGGGTGGATTGGTGTGAAGATGACTGTTATTTATCTGAATGTTATAAATGAACATTGTACGTCACTTTTTCAGAAGTCTAAGCTTTTCTGTTTTTGTTTGCAGGATTTGGATGACATGTTCAGAAGGTGAGTTTAGCTACCAGTGAAAGCCAGAATACCTCAAAATATGCTATATAATTGACCAAGCCACCTTAGCGAAGTACAGATATACTTTATACAGATAATATTCAATTGTTTGTGTATATTGTATTTGGATTGTTTTCATGGATATTTGACTTCTGTTCTTCTTTACCAGAAAGTGTCCTTTATTTCTACTTATGAATGAAGGATTATATGTGTTTTAGTTAGGGTTTTTTTTATTGCTTTGAAGAGACATCATGACACAGAAAAGATTGAATTGAATGGGCTCGCCTACAGCTTCAGAGGTTTAGTCCATTGTAATCATGGTGGGGAACATGTTGGAGTGTAGGCAGAGCTGGTGCTGGAGCTGAGAGTCCTTACATATTGATAGGTAGACAACAGGAAGTCAACTGACTGTCACATTGAGGGATGCTTGAGCAAAAAAGAACCACAGGCCTAGAGTCTCTCATTCACTTTTTTTTGTGTCCTATAGAATGTCTGGCAGTTTCCTCTGCAAAGCAGGAACCTGAAGGACCATTTTGTCAAGCAAAGTTCAGTGGTCACCTTCCTATGGGTCCTGCATGTCCAGTTGATCATGCAGTTCAGGGAAGTTTCTTGCCCAAATGGCTATTTTTGTCAAGGTGAAGATAAACTCCATATGGAGTGTCTTTGATGCCCATACTCCTCTCTGAAGTAAATCAGTGCTGTCAGGAGCAGACATGTCTCACTGTCCAGAAAGCCTAAATTTTTAAAACATTTTAAATGTCATATTCTGTAGGTCTTTGAAGTGTTTGAAGACTACCTATTTATCTGAAATATATCTATGTATACCTAGAAGACTTAAATAACATGGCTACACATATGATTGTCATAGATGACTAATTATCAATCTATTTTTAATTATCCATTACAATTTTAAATGAGTTACATAAACATAATACCTCAAACAAGAATAGAAATATATATACAGTATAACAAAATTAAGTTTAAATTTGTATCAATAAACTAAAATCTATAGCAATGTAAAACATTTTAAACAAGTTGTTACTCTTTAAAAGTAGGTTCATTAATCTACCCTTTCATCCTATCGTATCTAAACTATCCCCTTTCTTTCTTTAGAAAGAGATTGTATTTATAATCAACCTGCTTTAAACAAAAATATTGGTTTTTCTCTGTCCCACACCAGAGGGCTCTTCTGATTTGGGACACAAGAATCTCTTAACCATTTTTTTTTTAGCAATATGTCAGGGTTTAGAGGGGGAGTGAGCCAATTCCATCTCTAAAGCCAGATTGGTATATTTGAGAATTTGGGCATTGCTTCTCTTACTACTTCCTGCTGGAGGGAGGTGCTGTATCTTATGGGGACACAAAGAAAATGTTAGGATTATGGAGTAGTCCATGAGGGTGTATTATCTGAGCCAGTTTCCTGAAACCGTTCTGAATGTTGGATCATCTGGGCCATGGTGTCATTGGAGACCTTTCAGGGGTCTTGGCTGGTCAAACCTGATGTATCTTAATCTGGAACAAATCCATAGCCTCTGGCTTTCTGTGGAAACAAAAGCAGAGACTCTTTTTCCAAAGCAACATATCCTTATATCCAAGTTTTGAAGTCAAGGTACCTTTAAAATTTACATTTTGGCATAACTGAACAGCTTTTACAATCAAATGTTTTTCTTCAGTTATGAATATCAAAGACAACATAATCCAGATTTTCTGTGTGATAGCCATCTTTACGTGGCTTATTACCTTTAATATTTCTTTAAAGACTTTATTTTTAAAAACTATCTATTTGTTTATACAACTGTATATATACCTTTTTTTCTCTCTTTTAAGCCTACATACATTTTATACACATTGTAAACTATTTCATCTGATTCAGTCTTATTGTGAACCTATTGCTTTAAATTGCAGCATTCTAAGACTGAAACTGTGGATGCTGGCTCCACCCACTTTAGCTTCCCAACATGTTGGTGGTACATTTTTCGCTAGCTCTGGGAGTTATCAAGTCTCAGAAATAGTGGGTCTATGCTTTTATCAAAGTAGCATGTAGCCCAGAAACCTCTTTTTTTTTTTTTTACTAGTAAAGACTAAATCTATGGCGGCTCCAGGCAGTCCTCTTTGTCTTCCTGTTTTCTCTTTTTTCCTCCCTCTTAGTCCTGCCTATACTTCCTGCCTGGCCACTGGCCAATCAGTGTTTATTTATACAGAGCGATATCCACAGCAGTTTCTATTTTTATTGATTTTTGCTCTTAATTTGATTATTTCCTGGCATCTCTTCCTCCTGGGTGACTTTGCTTCTTCTTGTTCTAGAGCTTTCAGGTGTGCTGTTCCATCACTAGTGTGAGATTTCTCCAACTTCTTTATGTGGGCATTTAGTGCTATGAATTTCCCTCTTAACACTGCTTTTATAGTGTCCCATAAGTTTGGGTATGTGGTGTATTCATTTTCATTGATCTCTAGGAAGTCTTTGATTTCTTTCTTTATTTCTTCCTTGACCCTCTGGTCATTCACTTGAGCATTACTACATTTTTATGAGATTGTAGACATTCTGTAAGTTCTCTTGTTATTGAAATCTAACTTTAAACCATGGTGGTCTGATAGAACACAGGAGATTATTCCAGTTTTTTTTGTATCTGTTGAGATTTGCTTTGGTCAAGTATGTGGTTGATTTTAGAGGTTCCATGGGGTGTTGAGAAGGAGGTATATTCTTTTTTGTTAGGATGGAATGTTTTGTAGATATTGATTAAGTCCATTTGAGTCATAACATCAGTTAAACCTCTTATTTCTCTGTTAAGTTTTGATGTTGCAGATAGGTCCAGTGGTGAGAGTTGGGTGTTGAAGTCTGCCACTATTAATGTGTGGGGTTTTATATGTGATTCAAGCCTTAGTAATGTTTCTTTTATGTATGTGGGTAGCCTTGTGTTTGGGGCATAAATGTTCAGAATTGAAACTTCATTTTGGTGGATCTTTCTTGTGATGAGTATGTAATGTCTTTCTTGATCTCTTTTGATTGATTTTAGTTTGAAGTCTATTTCGCTGGATATTAGGATGGCTACACCACCTTCCTTCTTAATACCATTTGATGAGAAAGACATTTCCCAGCCTTATACTCTGCCAGGTAAATGTCTATCTTTGAAATTGAGGTGTGTTTCTTGTATGTAGCAAGAAAGATGGGTTCTGCTTTCGTATCTATTCTGTCAGCCTGTGTCTTTTTATAGGTAAATTAATTCCATCGATATTAAGGGATATTAATGACCAGTGATTGTTAGTTCCTGTTATCTTTTGCTGGTAGTGTGTGCGTACTTCTCTTCTTTGTGGTTTACTGCTGTGGGGTTATCTATTGCCTATGTTTCTGTGGGTGTATCTTCCTTCCTTATTTGGAATTTTCCTTCTAATGCTTTCTGTTGGGCTGTATTTGCCGATAGATATTGTTTAAATCTGGTTTTGTCTTGGAATGTCTTGTTCACTCCATCTATGCTGATTGAAAGTTTTTCTGAGTATATTAGTCTAGGCTGGCATCCATGGTCTCTTAGCATCTGCATTACATCTTTCCAGACTTTTGGCTTTCAAAGTCTCCATTGAGATTGTGGGTATTATTCTGATGGGTTTGCCTTTATAAGTCACTTTGCCTTTTTCTTTTACTGCTCTTAATATATTTTCTTTATTATGTAGGTTTAGTTGTTTACTTATTATATGGCAAGGGGACTTTTTGGGGGGTCTAGTCTGTTTGGTGTTCTATAGGCTTCTTGTATCTTCATAGGTATTTCCTTCTTAAAGTTGGGAAAATTTTCTTCTATGATCTTGTTGAATGTATTTTCTGTGCCTTTCAGTTGGTATTCTTCTCCTTCCTCTATCCCTATCACTCTTAGGTTTGGTCTTTTCATGGTGTCTCAGAGTTCTTGGACATTTTGTGTTATGACTTTTTTGGCTTTGGTATTTTCTTTGACTGACGAATCCATTTCCTCTATTGTATCCTCTACACCAGACATCCTCTCTTCCATCTCTTGCATTCTGTTCATTATGCTTGCATCTGTGTTTCATTTTAGTTTTTAGAAATATTTTGTACAACTAGTTTTGAGCATAAACATCTGAACTGCAACTCCTTCCAGATCCATCCCCTTTTCCTACTTACTCAACTTTCTGTCTTAAAAAAAAATTCATTAATCTCATTCTATTTCATTTTCAACTGTTTGTAGTTGACAATAGAGACAGAAGATGCCTTGCTCCTTAGCTTCTGGAGATCACAGTATCCAGACAGAAAAATGTACAGAAATGTTCTTGATATGAAATATTGAAGAACCTTCTGAATCTCAATCAAGTGCTGTAGATCGCTTTGCACCTGGATGCTGTGGGATTTTCTTATTTCTAAAATGTTTTTAGGTGAAAGAAAACTGAACCACTTTGTCCTACTTTTCCTTCTTACAAGTCCTTTGTATATAGCCTACCAGTAGACCATGTGAGCAGGATATAAGTTGATCTGAACAGTACAGAAGATCCAGATTTTGATGGGTCTTCCTGCTTTAAATGATTCAATCAAGAAAAGTTGCTAAGAAAAAAAATCACAGCCTCTTGCTTTAAGTTAATTCCAGATGTAGTCAAATTAACAGCCAAGAATAGCCATCTCAAGGGATGACCACTTTGTATTAGTGATTCTTTGGGAGCTCATTGCTAATAGAGGCTAATTCTGTGTCTAGAGGTGAGACTCTTTCAAACCTTCCCACATTCATATCAATATATTCATTGTCCTGATTTTGTTTATGCAGCAATTTCTAGGAGAGACTGTTTCACAGCACACTTCCTGGTCTTCTGGTTCTCACTGTCTTTCTGATCCCTCTTCCACAATATTTCTGGAGCCACTGATGTAGGATATAAATGTATCTATTGGGGTTCAGATCCCCATGATCTCTTGATATTTACATTCTGTCCAGTTGTGGTATTCTGTGAGTGTCTGCCTGCATGCCTGAGGGATCCTTTTCTATGTTCTTGTAAATGAGCATGACTAGGCTTTTCTTACTTGATCTGAAATCTAATGTATTTTTCAGTTTAATAGTAAACCAAATCAAGGATAAATTATTTCAGGGATTGTGAGATCAAGGCAATGACAGGAGTAACTAATAAGGATAAAGGCAGGAAAATTGTGCTTTGTATTCATTGACATGCAAGTTGTCAACATGGAGATGTGTTTAGTATTTAGAGAGTACAAGGAACCATAATGAGTATCTTAACACAGCTTCCAAAGAGTATGTAAAACGATGATGAGAAAGACGATAATATTATATGTTACTTACCCATTAAATCCTGGGTGAGGGAACTGGTGTTGTCAGAATGGTAGGATTTTCTGTATGTGAAGCTTATTTAGACTTCTAGCTATAAATATGGTTCAGATAAGGATTATTCCTAACTGAGTTAGTAGGAATCCTATTGATGGAGTCATGACCTGTGCTATCATTCATGCTATGGCTTTTATGTAGTATCTTTCTGGTGTTTGAATCAATATCACTACAGTAACAGGTGTTACCTCATAGGGGACCAGGAGATGGAGCCATTCACTACCCCTTAAGAAAATTTCACTGCCTCTAAAGTGGTAGCCTTAACCATAGTTGAGCAGATCATAGAAGCCATGTAGAATCTACTTTTGACAATATCAGAGTAAAAGAAGTTGGATGATTTGGTTCATTTAAGGAAACCTCTAGGGTGTAAACTAAGCTTTATATGGAGCTCCCTGATCCTTCTGTTTGGTGGGTTCAGGATTAGGAAGGGAGGCTATAGGATGAAGACGTCCTGAAGTGGATGATGATGTGTTTCCTCCTTTGGGAATTCTCTATACTCCATTTTCTATACTCCATTTTTAACTGGGTTAATTGTTTGCTGGATGTCCAGTTTCTTGAGTTCTTTATATATTTTTGATATTAGCCCTTTATTGGTTGTGTAGTAGTTAAACCTCTTTTCCTATTCTGTAGGCTGCCACTTTGTCCCAATGATAGTGTGTATGCCAAACAGAAGCTTTTCAGGTCTGTGAGGTCCTATTTATTAATTGTTGTTCTTAGTGCCTGTGCTATTGGTGTTCTGTTAAGAAAATCTTTTCCTGTTTCTCGTGAGTTCAAGGCTGTTCCTGCATTTCCCTTCTATCATATTCAAAATATTTTGCTGAGGTTTTTGATCTACTTAGAGTTGAGTTCTGTACAGGGTGATAAATGTTTATGTGTTGGAATCTTCTACACAAAGCAGTCTAGTTTGTTCTTGTACATTTGTGGAAGATGTTGTCTTCAATTTATTTTGTATTTACCACTTTAAAAATAAAAAATCAGGTATTCATAAGTGTGTGAATTTATGAATTTATGTGTAGACCTTTAATTTGCTTTCATTGATCAATGCATCTATTTTTATTACAACAAGTTTCTCCTTCCATCAAGGGTTCCAAGGATTGAAGTCAAGTTGTCAGGCTTGTGTAACCTGAGGTGTTTGGCTGAACTTGGAATGAAGTTTTTCCTAATCACTGTGTGATATCTTTAGCACCACGGAGGTCAATATTTTCTTTTCCTTGCAGAAGTGAGTCAATGCAGCTGAGCATGCCACAGGCTATTAAGCTAGAACTCAAGGCCCTACCCATCACTGGACTGACTGAAAGTTACAACCAGTTCCAAGGTGAGTGTCTCCACTGATAAAGTAACCAGAGGTAGCCTTCAATAATGAGATAACCTTTGCAAATACAATATTTTAACTCCCCAGAAATTAATAAATTAATTTCTTACATTGCATTTGACTTCATGGATTAAAAAATACACAAGATAAAGAGGTTCACACTATTAATCCCAGCATCAAAAACCTAGTGTGTGGAGGACTTTCAATGAGTTTGAGGACAGTCTGGTCAACATATTGAGTTCTATGCCAGTCTAGGACAAATAGAAAGACCCTATCACCAAAGGAACAAAAAAAAATCATAAAATAACTTAACAGACAAAGCCATGTATCATGAGCAATGAAAATGAAACAAATTGATAAGACGTGAGGCAGTGTCTAAATCCCCCTTGTAGATCTAAAAGTCAATTGTAACCTTACAGAGAAAGAATATCAGATGAACCAGAAGTTTAAGGAGGACAGATACATTCAGGGATCTACTTCTAGAGCATATTTAGATTCTCCTTGAGTATAAATATGCTCAGTTAGATGCAAATGAAAACACCAATATGAAAGTTATCACTACTTATATCTACATAAAAATAACTTTTCATGTAGATCCATGAGCACAGCCTTTGCTCTGGCCCTTGTTGCAATGCACACATCTTCCCTGAGGCATGTGTAATTTAAATCTTTTCAGCATGCTACCACTCTTTTCTTGTGGAAATCCTTGACATTGGTGTATTTGAGCCAAATTTAACCTCAGGTCTTATCCTTCTCTTTTTAAAATCTTGAAGACTCTATGGACCTTTCTCACCTGAGAAATGTAAACAGTCATTTTACCTAAATGTTGTTTCTTCCCACAGTGCGCATTTCCTTACCAAACATAACGAAAATCCATCACAAGATAAACCTGTTTAATGCCATGAGAAGATTGAGCTTCAGACCTCACTGATTGTTGCCTGGAAACCTTTTCCCAAATTGTACTGTGTTTTAAATATGCTGACAATGAATATCTGGCATTAGACTCCCCAAAGTCTGATCCAGGTTGACAAAGTCAATCTGCACCAGGTTTTTTTCTCTTTCTTTCTTTCTTTCTTTCTTTCTTTCTTTCTTTCTTTCTTTCTTTTCCACCCTCCCTCCCTCCCTTCCTCCCTTCCTTCCTTCCTCCCTCCCTCCCTCTCTTTCTCTCTCTCTCTTTCTGTCTTTCTTTCTTTCTTTCTTTCTTTCTTTCTTTCTATCTTTTCTTCCTTTCTTTGAGATAGAGTTTGTCTGTGTAACCTTGTCTGTTCTGGAACTTGCTCTGTAGACTAGGCTGGCCTCAAACTCAGAGATCTACCTGCTTCTGCCTCCCAAATATTAGGATTAAAGGCATGAGGCACCACTACCTGGCTCCATTTTTCATTTTTTTTTTTTTTGAGCTGAGGACCGAACCCAGGGCCTTGTTCTTGCTAGGCAAGTGCTCTATTACTGAGCTAAATCTCCAACCCTCAGTTTTTATTCTTATCTCTTCAGTGGTTTGCTTCCCTGTATGACACCTGCAGGGACCCCCTCACTGTGTGACTTTTTGCAGCCTTGCCTATGAATTTCCCAGATGGTACCTTTGCCATGTTTCATTGATCAAACCAGTTGCTACAGATAAGGCCTAAGAGGATTTAGTTTCCACCAAAGATGGAAGAATTGCCTAGTAGTTGTGGTCCACTGCCAAAAGTCAGCATCCAAGTTCACTTCAGTATTCTTCATGTATACTTGCTTAGCTCCAAGGTTATTTCAAAGTATAGTATTTAATTTCTGAATATTGAGTCATTCCTAGACTCTTGATTTGATACTAGTTTCTCTTTTTTATTTTATTTTATTTTGCAATACAGAACAGTTCTACATATCAGCCACGGAATCCCTTGTTCTCCCCCCTCCCACCTCCAACACCTTCCCCCCAGCCCACCTCCTATTCCCACCTCCTCCAGGGCAAAGCCTCCCCCGCGGACTGAGATCATCCTGGTAGAATTAGTCCAGGCAGGTCCAGTCCCCTCCTCCCAGGCCGAGCCAAGCAACCCTGCATAGGCCCCAGGTTTCAAACAGCCAACTCATGCAATAAGCACAGGACCGGATCCCACTGCCTGGATGCCTCCCAAACAGATCAAGTCAATCAACTGTCTCACCCATTCAGAGGGCTTGATCCAGTTGAGGATCCCTCAGCCATTGGTTCACAGTTCATGTGTTTCCATTCGTTTGGCTCTTTGTCCCTGTGCTTTATCCAACCTTGGTCTCAACAATTCTTGCTCATATAAACCCTCCTCTTTCTCACTAATTGGACTCCCAGAGCTCTACCCGGGGCCTAGCCATGGATCTCTGCATCCAGATCCCTCAGTCGTTCAATGGGGTTTCTAGCACGACAAGGCAATTTACTGAAAGCCAACAGCCAACATCAAATTAAATGGAGAGAAACTCAGAGCAATCCCACTAAAATCAGGAACAAGGCAAGGCTGTACAATCTCCCCATATTTACTCAATATAGTACTTGAAGTTCTAGCCAGAGCAATAAGACAACATAAGGAGATTAAGGGGATACAAATTGGAAAGAAAGAAGTCAAGCTTTCCCTGTTTGCAGATGACGTGATAGTATACTTGAGTGACTCTAAAGATTCCACCAAGGAACTGATACAGCTTATAAACACCTTCAGCAACATAGTAGGGTACAAGATCTACTCAAAAAAATCAGTAGCCCTCCTATACACAATGGACAAAGATACTGGTTTCTTATTTAAAGGATTTATATTCAGAGCATATATGGGATTTTATTTTGGGGATTTGTGTTAGGAGTCAACATAATGTTCTGTTTTGGTGACTTTTCTGTTTCTTCTTTAACACTAAAGTCAAGATTTTTTGTCATCAATATCTGCCTTCTTCTTGACTTTGCAGCCTATGTCCCATTAATTTCTTTTCTTTCTTTTTTTTTTTTTTTCGAGACAGGGTTTCTCTTTGTAGCTTTGGAGCCTGTCCTGGAACTCACTCTATAGCCCAGGCTGTCCTTGAACTCACAGAGATCCGCCTGCCTCTGCCTCCCGAGTGCTGGGATTAAAGGTGTTTCTTTTGATTTCTACCTGAGAACTGATCTCAGGTCCAGAATAGTTCCACCCCTCAATTGTTGAGCAGAGTGTGGTGTGTGTGTGTGTGCTCTCTATGCTAACTTTTTATTTTAATTTATTGATTTATTCTTTGATTCTTTTTCTTCTCCCATTGCTGTATTCAATTTTTGTTTTTTGCTCTCAAAAGGCACAAACTTAGATTCCCGATCTTAGCTTATTTTTCCTAGTATTTTATTTCATGCATCAGTTTCCCTCTAGTAGTAGTTTATGCCATGGTCTACAATTTTTATCTTTCTCATTTTTTAAAAATTTAGTTCAGAATATAATTTTTTACATTTATGTGTGTGTGTGAGACACTCCCATGTCTCACTCTCTTTTCTTCCTTCTGACTCTCCCATAAGCCTTTCAAGTTTTTCCTGGGGATGGCTGTTGAAATCCAGATCTGCTCAGTTCACTTACCTGTTCTGATACAACTTCATAGTATTATACTATAATTTTGGAATTAGTAGGTCTTACAAATAACAAGTAATAAGCAGTTATTTGTATGGACAAGGAAATATTGGAATGTCAGAGTACACACCTTTAATCTGTAAGGAATACCAGTCGGCATATAAAGCTTACCTATTGCTGCCATGAGGACCAGCCTCCAGCAACTCAAGGATTGAGGGGGAAGCCACAGAGTTGGTGAACTAATAAAGTATGCCTTTAAATCATTTTCCAAGATGTTTTTACCTCAGAGCCAATTAACACATCTTTTTAACCTAACCTCAAGTCATTATTTATTTAAAGCATTGCTTTAGCTATGATGTACACCAAAACCTGTGAGCACATTTTCCAACATTAAGGTTAAAAGAATTTAAGCTATCTGGGCTACTGGGACTCAATTGTTTTTCTTTCTTTCTTTCTTTTTTCTTTTCTTTTTTTTCTTTTTTTTTTTTTTTTTTTTTTTTTTTGGTTTTTGAGACAGGATTTCTCTGTGTAGCTTTGGAGCCTGTCCTGGAACTCACTTTGTAGCCCAGCCTGGCCTTGAGCTCACAGAGATCCACATGGCTCTTCCTTCTGAGTGCTGGGATTAAAGGCATGCACTACCACTGCCTGGCTTCAATTGTTTTTCTTAATCATTAACCTAAGTCACTAGTCAATGTCTATAGGGCTCCTCATGAGACATTTTCTTGTTCTTATTTTTTATCTTCTGTAGCCCCTGCTTTATTAGGGGCAGGGGCAACTTTGTATCTTACTTTTACCTATTTTAGTTTTCCCACTAAGATAACCTTTATCCTAATCTCTTACTCTATTTCTTAAAGACTGTCAATTGTCAAAACCCTATTTAAGCCAGGTGGTGTTGGCGCATGCCTTTAATCCTAGCACTGGGAGACAGAGCCCGGCGGATCTTTGTGAGTTCAAGGACAGCCTAGTCTATAGAGTGAGATCTAGGACAGGCTCCAAAACTACACAGAGTAAACCCTGTCTTGAAAAACAAACAAACAAACAAACAAAACAACAAAACAATCCTATTTAAACTAACACTACTATTGTGTAAAATCGTTGCTTTAGTTACAGTCCAGTTTAGGAGGAAATCATCTTCACAGTAATCCACAGGTAAAAATGCCCAGCAGAGCAGGATATTTCCATGAGGTAATCACACTACATTAAAGGCAATGGGGATCCTCCCATGCTGATTCACACCATGCCAGATACCAGTGAAAAATGGCAGCAGCAAACATATAAAGGCACAGCAATAGGAAGAGACATTTTGGGGCTGAAGCCCTTGGGGCCTTTCCTATCCAAGATTCACCTATCAAAGCTTTGCTTCCTGGTGGGCTGACTTCTCTCACTTCAATTGCCACCTGCTGCTCCTCTGACATGTACTTACCACTGAAATCAGTCTAGATATATCTAGCTGGGTGGTGGTGGTATACACCTTTAATCCCAACAGAGGTAGGTGGATCCCTGTGGGTTCGAGGCCAGCCTGGTTTACAAAGCGAGTTCCAGGACAGCAAGGACAACTACACAGAAAAACCTTCTCCCCCAGTAGTTGTCAGGCTGTGGTGGCCCATGCCTTTAGTCCCAGCACTCAGGAGGCAGAGGCAGGTGAATCTCTGAGTTTTAAACCAGCCTGGACTGCATAGTGAGTTCCAGGACAGCCAGAGCTTCACAGGGAAACCTTGTCTGAAAACCTTGTTTGAAAAACCAAAACCACCCACACCAAAGTAAAAAACAAACAACCTGACTCTCCCCCATCCCCTTCAAAAAAAAAGAAAAAGAAAAAAAGGAATTAATCTAGATATGTAAATACAGAGTCATTCACTTCACAATCAGTTCCTTCAATTTTATGTTTTCCTGTTGTCACAATATGGGGAGGTTCATTCACCTATATATGACACTATGTATAGGGCTATTACTATGGTGTGTGGTTGCTTGTGTGATTGAGACAGGGTGCTGAAGGAGAGTTTCAGCCATGCCAGGTGAAGCAAAGGTTATACTTTCAAAGGTTCCTGAGGAAGGGGAGGTCTTTCAGGAAGCAGGTTTGGTTAACATATGACTTAAGCTGCACGACTTAGTGACAAGGGTCACTCTTTCTTTGGGAGTGGCGATTATTATTGCATGAGCCATACAACATGACAGTAGTGAGGCTGCCTCCAACCCCTAAGAGGGAAAGCGAGGCCTGGGTATGTTCATGCCTCACATGCAGCCCTATGTGATTAAGGCCTAGTTACCTGAATAGCCTTGGTTCTCTTACACCAACAGTGAAGGTTTTAATCTATAAGGTAATCATTGTAGTCCATTCATAAGACAATAATATCAGAATAGTTCTTTGATATTTCTTTTTCTTCACTATATAAGCAGGGAAAATTATAATGTAAAATACACATGAGAGCCTTCCACTCCTTAAGACAAGCTGGGTCTTCAGGTTCCTGTTTATAAGCATAGAGTAATTGACTGAGGAGAAATGTGCTGTTACAGGATTTGGTGTCATTTGAGGATGTCACTGAACTTCACCTGGGAGGAGTGACAGAATCAGAGGGTGCTGTACAGGAAAGTGATGCTGGAGACATACAGCAGCCTGGTGTCACTGGGTAAGTAGTCTCAGGAGCAAGCACTTTCAGTGTAGTAAATATATGAACGAATGTGAGATCTAAAGCTGTTTAGGGGTAAGGTTCTAGGCCACACATTAGGATTGTTCAGTGCTCTCTAGTGAAAGGTCCACATTTGCACTTTGGTTGCACAGATCTTAAAACCTGTTTTTGTCTTTCTTCAAAGAACGTTATTAGCAGAAATTTTCTCTAAGTCCTACATTATTTCTTATTAACAGGACAATGTATTCCTAAACCTGAGTTGATCTTCAAATTGGAACAGGGAGCAGAGCCATGGACAGCAGATGTCATTTTTTTAAAAGTTTAGTAATATTCTATTGCATGAATATTCCACATTTTCTTTATACAGTCTTCAGTTGAGGGATATCTAGGTTTTTTTAGTTCTTGTCTATTATGAATAGAGCAGCCATGAACATGACTGTGCCAGAATCCTTGTGATATGAGGCAGGGAGGCTGGGAACAGAGGATCAGATTGGGAGAGGGAAGGTAGATGGGGTTGAGGGAGAGAATGCATGGAAAGAAAGCTAGAATTTAGGGGCATTTGTGGGGTGGTGTGGAAACCTAGTGCAGTGGAAACTTCCTAAAATATATGAAGGAGATCCTAATGAAGTCTTCAAATAATGGGAAGATTGAGTCCCAACTGGCCATCTCTTGTCACCAAATGAAGCTTCCAGTACTAAGACTGGATTGCATTCAATTGAGTTATTGGCCAAAGAGGTCCCATGGAAATCCCCAAATGACTTAGGCTGTTGCCTAGACAATAGGCTGCTCTCCACAAACTGACAGTGAGGCCCCACTATAGAAGACATCACCCATACAACTCTTTGAACATGGAGGGGTCGAGCTGGTTCCTACACAGAACCTTCACTCCTACATTCTAGTGTCTTTTGTATGGGAAGGTACTCTGTAGGTTACCAAAAAGAAAAATGTAAACACCAATCCCGTCACAAACCCTTTGATCTACAATGCTGTCCTGCCTGTGAAATATATTAGGGCAATGGTGGCACAAAGCTTGTGGGAGTAATAAACCAGTGTCTGATTTGACTTAAGGCCACTTCACTAGTAACCATCTTATTAAATAAGAAACACAGAGCCAATACAGAGATGAAAGCCCAAGAGGTCAGAGCTAAGAGCCTTACCTTTCACTGCTGCAGCTCTCCTCTTCAGCCAAGAGACCTGCTTCCTGTGTATTTGTCTTTATATAGACTTTCTGTTCTGTCTTCTCATTGGTTGTAAACCCAATCACTGCCTATCTGTACAGACCTCCAGGTCTTCTATGGTTGGCATTGAGATTAAAGGCATGTGTCTCCATGCTGGCTGTATCTTTGAACACACAGAGATCCGTCTAGCTCTGCCTCCCAAGAGCTGGGATTAAAGGCATGCACCACCACCACCCAGCTTCTGCTATGTCTTGCTATTAGCTCTGACACTCAGGCAACTTTATTTATTAACATACAAATAAAATCACATTTCAGTACAAATAAAATATCACCATAAGAGAAAAAGGTTTTTTTTTTTTCAGGTATTGGTAGTACACAACTTTAATATCAGTGTTTGGGGTGTGTAGAGGAGAACCAAGACTACACAGAGAAACCATGTCTCAAAAAACCAGAATAGCCTGTGTCAAGTTGACATTAAATTAGCATGCTTGACACCATTAAATAGGATCCCGCAGGTACATCATATTTTTATGGTTCTAGATCCAACTGAGGGCCCTGAGGATACTTAAAAAGAGCTTTCTAACTCTAAACTAGACCCTTAGTTCCTAAGACTAGTCTCTTCTCTGTTTCATACTCTAAGTCTAATTACTAAATGAGTACTTCTAGCAAATATGCAAAAATAAATAAACAAAGAAAAACTACATTGAAATGAAGTGCTCTTTGGGGAATATGTGAACCATTGATGAAAAGGAAACATAGTCTACCATCTTTTTCATTTAACAGCATTTTAATATTTAATAGCAATAAATGGGGTAACATTACATCAGGAAATACTTTAAAAACACTAAAGTACTGGATTACAGCTTCATATGCTCATGTTTGGCCCCTGGAGAAGTAAGGCTTGACAGGATAATTGAAGGTGTCAGGAGGATACCTGTATATGAGGGAACTCTTGGCAACATTCATGAAACTTAAACATCCATCCTCACAATCAAGGAATACACCAACTCGGCCCAGTGGCTTCTCTATGTAGTGTTGGAAAACTGGGCATGTGGTGAGGAGACTGTATTGATTATCCTCCTTCACACACACAAGAAGAAAGGCACCTTCACATTCATTCATTTGGTTTCTACTCCTTAACCAGGAATCCTTACAGACCCCCACAGCCCAATCCCAAGAGTCCTTCAATTCCAGCTCCCAGTAATATTTCCCTGAGATGAAGCTCTGTGATCCCCAGGAAGCCAAGCAGGATCCAGCAGAATTCACAGATGTATCCTTATGGTGAGGTCTGAAGATGAATCTTCTCATAACATTAAATAGGTTCATCTTGTAATAGAGTACAATTATATTTTCAAAGAAGATGTGCACTGTTGGAAGAGTCAATATTTTAGTTAAACTGACTGTTTATATTTCTCAGTTGAGAAAGTTCCATAGAGTCTTCTTGGATTTAAAAAGAGAAGGCTAAGACTTGAGGTTAAGTATTGCTCAAATACATCAAAATAAAGGATTTCCACAAGAAACAGAATGTTAGATGCTGTAGAGGAGGGAGCCTTTTTTAATCTATGGAGTTAAATCCAGAATAAGAAATTAATTGCTGCTGAGCGGTGGTGGTGCACGCCTTTAATCCCAGCACTCAAGGGGCAAAACCAGACAGATCTCTGTGAGTTTGAGGCCAGCCTGGGCTACAGAGTGAGTTCCAGGAAAGGCGAAAAGCTATACAGAGAAACCTGGTCTCAAAAAAAAAACCAAACCAAAACAAAACAAAAACAAAGAAAAAAATTAATTGCTAAAGAGTTTACAGGAAAATAATCAAATATCTCCATTACTGAGTACACTAAAATTGAATTAGGCTGTCCTGAGTTACTTAACCATCCTTTATGTCTCAAGGAACAATTGATGCTCTCTTTCAGCCACTATATCATACAACATGATATTGGTATTCATTTATGTTTGTTTATTTGTAAGATGACCATGTGATTAAATAGGATTAGAATGTGACTTACCTAGTCATGTTTCTGTAAAGTTAAAATATTTTAATAATTGCAAAGGTTATCACATTATTGAGAGGGACCTCTGGTCATTTTATCAGTGGAGACACTCACCTTGGAAGTGCTTATAATTTTCAATCAGTCCAGTGATGGGTAGGGCATTGAGTTCTAGTTTCACAGCCTGGGGCATGCTCAGCTCCAATGACTCATTCCTGCAAGGAGAAGAAAATATTGATCTACCTGGTGCTAAAGATATCATCAGAGTGATTAGAAAAAACCTCACTCCAAGTACAGCCAAATGGCTCAGGGAATAAATAAATCCCTAATTACACAAGCCTGACAACTTGAGTTCAATCCTTGGAACCCTTGATGGAAGAAGAACACTGTCTCCTGAAAGTTGTCCTCTGACCTGCACATATGTGCAATGGCACAGGTGGATGCACACTCAAACACACATAAATATAACAAATCAAATTAAAAAATCCCAAACACATCATACACAAAAAATTGAGTATTTTCTATGTGAAAGTTATCTGCACATTGCTAAGGCAGATTGGTCTATTTTATAGCATATTTCAGGGTATCCTGGTTTGCACTGATGGCTAAACTCACCTTCTGATTATGTCATCCAAAACCTGCAAACAAAAAAGAAAAACTCAGATTTCTGAAGAAATGGCATACAATATTTGTTTATAAAGTTCTCATAAATGTGAGTCACCATCACACCTATCTATCCTGGTAAATTATATTTATGTCTCAGGATAACGCCAATGAATCAGATTGACAGAATTTGAATTCTTGATGAAATCAGATGAAAGTAAAATTTGAGAAGGACATAGGTGTTGATTGTGCATTGCTTTTGAACCCCCACCTGTCTGCAAAGGTAACTTTCCCTGAGCTTGCATGGTTAGAGGCCTGAGAATTACTGTGAGTGGGAGGCTATCATGCATCACCAAGTAGGATTCTTCCTCAAAATACCAATCTCCTAAAGAACTCTGAAAAACACAACTGCTGTGGGATGTTCTGTATGGCAAATGTGTTGCTAATTAGTCAATAAATAAAACACTGATTGTCCATTGGCTAGGCAGGAAGTGTAGGCAGGACAAGGAGGAGAATAAAGCTGGGAAGTGGAAGGCTGAGTCAGAGAGACACTGCCAGGATGTGAAGATGGCGGTAAGCCACGAGCCACGAGGCAAGGTATAGATGAATGGAAATGGATTAATTTAAGCTGTAAGAACAGTTAGCAAGAAGCCTGCCAAGGCCATACAGTTTGTAAGCAATATAAGTCTCTGTGTTTACTTGGTTGGGTCTGAGTGGCTGTGGGACTGGCGGGTGATAGAGATTTGTCCTGACTGTGGGCCAGGCAGGAAAACTCTAGCTACACACAACTTTAAAACAGAAGAAATTAAGTAATAGCTTTCTTTACAATTGTGTATAATATTCAAGTAGAAGTAAAAATATTGAATTTGGGCTTTCAGAGAAGCAAGGTACAAAAGCAAAAATTTAGTATGTATTCTTTGGGGAATTTACTACAACAATTTCAAAAAGCTTGTTCTTTCAAGATTATTGCAGAATTTAGTTTCTCCAGATTATTGCTGAAATGAATCCCCCTAACATAAATGCAGGGAATACTGAAAGCTGTCTTAGAATAACAAACACCAAGTGGGCCTAGAACAAAAAAGCCTTTTCCTGCACTCCTCCATGCTCACCTGCAGCAGGACCACATATGGCTCCTGGGACATTGCCATCAGCTCCTGATATGTTTCTCTTAGTTCTTTGCTCTTTTGGATCATCATGGCTTCACTTGTCCTGAGTTTCTCTAAAACACGTTGGCCTTCATTTCTCATAGACTCAATATGTTTCTCTTCCTCTTCACAGAAGAGTGGATGTAGCTTTCTATACTCTGTCCTGATCATTTCTTCCCGGAGAGTCAAGTAGTCCTGAAGAAAAAGGAACATTCTCAATCATTTTTGCAAAGCATTTTATCCTCTTTCATTCCATACTCCTATGCTTAAATTTCACAAATGACTTCTAGAACTCTGCTACATAGACTCTGATTGACTGTCTCCACATTTCAAAAAAATGTAAATTCCTTGGTTTCATTTATTTCTTCTTCATTAATTATACAGGCAAACAGATCCTAAGCATTTTCACCTATATTAGAGGTGCAGAACTGCCTGAAAAAAGGGTATTGATTGATAATTCATATGTTCACAAATATATGAAACTCTGCATGTAGTAATTAGAATTCATGGTGTAGTCATTGAGTCTAATGCAGTGTGCTGAACTGTCATCAATTCACTCATTAGTTTCAGGCTTTTCTGCCACAGCCAGACCATTCTTTCCATGTACAGTTATACTAATACTCAGAATTAGAGGCCAGCAAGACACCTTTTCCTAGTATTATATCCCATGTCTTATACTCAAATCTTGAATGATGAATTTGAAAAATACTTGCCTCGACCAGATTTTGGGCATGAATCTCATACTCACCATCCACAGAGTTGTCATTCTGTTCTCTGCCTTTAAATTCTCTTGATTTTCTAGGATCTTTTCCCATAAAGATGCCATTTGCTTTAGAAGTTGTTCCTGTAACAATAAATATCAACTTTTCATTAATAGTACTGATGGACAGACTCTTAGGCAATAAATACAACTGCTTTAGTGAGAGTAAAAGGATCACATTGCTCTTTCTTTTTTTTTACTTTTGGTAACTATGACTTTTACATTTCAGAACACAGAAATAGAAAATACAGCATACCCCTTTGTTCAGGTATAGTGATTAATAATTATGGCTAATGTCTGGATAATTTGCCTAAGACTGGGAATCCCAGATGCTTCTCTCTAGCTGAGTCCAATATACATTTTCTAATTTAGTCTCCAGACATAGACACTTTTAAAAGATAGGAATTTAGGCCGGCTGGTGGTGGCGCACGCCTTTAATCCCAGCACTCGGGAGGCAGAGCCAGGCGGATCTCTGTGAGTTAGAGGCCAGCCTGGGCTACCAAGTGGGTCCCAGGAAAGGCACAAAGCTACACAGAGAAACCCTGTCTTGAAACCCCCCCCCAAAAAAATGATAGGAATTTAGTATTGCAGTTTCCAGTGACGTGGGCATAATGTATCATAAAATACAAATGATCTTTACACTCATGGGTCTCCCAAGGGATGCTTATACTTATAGTCAACTTTTCTTAATTAGATGATAATAAAGTGCCACCATTCTGACAACAGTGCCTTTGTCATAATGAGGACCAGCATCTTCCTGGGGTTTGCTAAGCCTACCTATCTCCAGCTTTGAAGTTCTCTCAGCAGCATCACTTACCATTTGACTCTCAGCAGCTGCTTCAATGGGACAGTGTCTGTGTCCTCTGTGCTCATGGGAGTTAGAGCAGGGTTGACAGAGGAAGATCCTGTTCTCAGCACAGAAGATCTTCTTTGTCTCTTTGTGTGTCATACACTTATGCTCCTCAGAGCTCAGGTCCTTCATGAGGCTGGTTTGTCTGACAATGGACACCAGCTTCTTCAGAACAATGTTAGTTCTCAAGCCCTTCTTCTGAGATGGTTTCCTGCACATAGGGCATGGGACAGGAGGTTGGATGTCTTCCCAGGAAAGGTGGAGGCAGGCTCGACAGAAGCTGTGGCCACAGCTTACAGTGACTGGCTCTATAAGGCAGCTCAGGCAGATGAAGCAGGTGAGTTCTTTCTGGAAGGCTTGTGAGATGTTTGTTTCCATTTCTCTGAGGGAAGAAAAGCAGAATTACTATCATTGAACCCCAGGGAAGACAGAAACTTCACAAAAACTGATGCAAGTTATGATTTAATTCTGTGTATGGCAAGACAGACTTCATTTTTTGATGATCAAATAAAACTAGCCTAGGATTTTGGTTGCTAGTCTTCCTGACAACTTGTCCTGACAGAAATACAGACTGATTTGATGTTCTTCTCTGCCCTACCATATGCATATTTCTTGGAAACTCCAAATCAATTAGTACCTTGGTTCAAGGTCAGAAACATGCTCACTCAGTTCTTAGGAAAAAAATATACAATAGATTGATCAAAATCCTTCAAGTCCACATGTTGGTATTTCACTACAGACATAGTAGTGAAACAACTGTACATCTAAACAACTCCTTTTGTTGTCTATCAAGAAAACACTCCCTACTTCACATGGTCTCTAGTAAATGCTTTGCTTGATTTCTGATGTTAGTATCTTAGTGGTTCACATCCCACTGTCCCGCCCCTTGACACTTGAAGGCAACAATATTTACTTATGTTCTTTCTGCTGAAAATACCTAACAAGAATAAGAATTATGTAGGCTCATAATTCAAGGATATGTCTGTCCATCACTGTGGGGAAGAAATGGTGGCAGGAGTTTGAGGTAGCTGGTCTCATTGTATCCAAAATCAGCAAGCAGAAAGCAAGAAGCACTTGCTGCTCAGCTCCTGTTTCCTTTTTTCTTCAGTTTGAGACCTCAAATCATGGAATGGTCAAGTGATCTAATGAGCATTTAGTGTGGATCTTACCAACTGTAGTGAACCTTCCACAGATAATCCATCACAGACATTCCCAGAAGTTTCCAAGTCTTTCCCAAATCCCATCGAGTTGAATACTAGGGTACTCCCTGGTTTGTTAAACAAAGATAGAATTCCTGGGTTGAGTTTAAGGGATGAATCCTTGAAGCATAAATGAGGCTCTAATGACTACTGGAGACTTGGAGATCTAATCAACAGGTGCCTATTGCCCTTCTCTTTGAATATCTAAAGAATCTTGGTTTGATTGATGTAAATATCCTCCATATAACTTAAGCCTCCGGGGTTTGAAGCAAATGGAGTCAATGGCTTTAGCTGGTGGCCCTGTGTACATCAAAATAATACAAATTCTCATTGTCAAGATTAGATTAGAAAAGAGATGGAGACTCCAGTGCTGCCTTCCTTAACTTACTGGATGGCCCTCATTTGGTATTTTTTTCTGTATGTTAGGTACTTCATTCCAAAATTATTTATAAGAACACAGAAATAATGAAAATTGCACACAGAATTGAAAAATTGCACCAGATTTTAACCAGAATCTACTTTCCTGAATAGAATAGTATGATTAGTTTTCTGTAATTTAATCACATGTATATTTCCAACCTAGTAAATCAATAAATAGCAGTAATAGCCAGTTCTACCAAAATGGTAAACTACTATCAGGCATTATTTCACACTGTATTATCTTCCTATAGTTTACAATAGAAAAATAATAAAAATTTTCTTTTGTTTTATCTTGAATTTTCTTTTTTTGTTGTGTTTTTTTGTGGGTTTTTTTTGTTGTTGTTTGTTTGTTGTTTTTTGAGACAGGATTTCTCTGTGTAACTTTGGAGCCTTTCCTGGAGCTCACTCTGTAGCCCAGGTTGGCCTTGAATTCACAGAGATCTGTCTGGCTCTGCCTTTGGAGTGCTGTGATTAAAGGCATGTGCTACCACCGCCTGGCGATTTTCTACTTTTATATATAATATTTATAGAATGTATCTTTAAAAACTAGTAATTTGCAATCCAGTCAAAGCATTTAATTTTTATTTAATGTATATTTCACTTAATTTATAGGTGTTGCTCTTGCATCTGTGAGGTACATACAGAAATTCTCTAAAAATGTTTTTAGAGTTTAAAGAATGATCAAAATTGAATAGTACCATGTAAGTGCCTCTGAACATAAGACATCAGAGCCACAAAAGACTGCTTATGGATAAACTAAAATTAGCTATGACTGTTACATATAGTAGTTTTACAAAGACCGATGACCAAATGTGAGCATAATCTTTCTTGAAAAATTGCAAACTGTCATTGTTAAGCAGAAACCTTAGTTTGGTAATGAATTAATACTAGGAAATATCAAAAACTTCTCACCTGTAAATTGCACACTCACCCAAGGAATTGTCTCTGGCCTCAGCAGCATTTACTGGAGACACAACAATATTAGCTCAGCTGTGGGGTATGAACCTCAATGTGTGGAGTGGATAGATCTAGCAGTCTAGGAGCCAGAAGATATGGAGACTCACTCTGGTGTGGAGAAGAATGAACCTGGCTGGCCCCTAGAATGTCCTTATATACTCTCTAAAGACTATGCCCACTTCCTCCTATATTGCTTTTAATAATGCTTCCAATAGGTGAGCTCTTGTAAAATGCAGTATTCTGAATGGATGGAAGATTGAATTAAATCTGTGGTCAATCTTCACAAGCAATTCTCCACAACAAGATTTCCTGATTCACTGCTTAACTGGGTGTGGTGGTAGCTCACACCTTTAATCCTAGTGTCCTAGAGAATGGGCTGCTGAAGCAGGAAGAGTTTTAGTTCAAGGTCTGCCTAGGATATACAGTGAGAACTTTTCTAAAAAAAAAAAAAAGGAAGTAAATTTCCCACAATATTTTACTGTATCTAAATATTTTGCAGTGTGTTTATTCTTTGCTGTTAATAATTTAACAAATGATGTCATCAATCTCTGATTTTGAAAAATATCAACATTAAAAATTGTTAATAGTTCTTTGAGAATTTTGTACAACTTCTTTTGATCATATTCACCTCAACGGCAACTCCTTCCAGATCCATCCTCTTTCCCTACACACTCAACTCTCTGTTCTTTAACAAAACAAAAAATCCATTCCATATACATCATTCTATTTTAGTTCCAAGCGTGTATAGTGACATTAGAGTTCAAAGATTCCTAGCTCTCCAGCTATCTAGAGTTCAAATGAACCAGTCAGAGAACTGTATGAAAATTCAGATATGAAACGAGTCAGAACCCAAAACACATTTTTTCAGAAACTGGATTTCTCTCTGTGTGGCCTTGGCTTTCCTGGAATGAGCTCTTTAGATCGGGTTGGCCCTGAACTCCCAGAGATCTGCCTGTCTCTGCCTCTGAAAAGCTGGGATTAAAGGCGTGTGCCACCACCGCCACCAGGAGGAACCTGCAATATCTCAGTCAGGTACTGTTGATCGCTTTGCACCTGGATGCCGAGTTTTTAACTTTTATTTCTACTATGTTGTTAGTTGAAGTAAAATTACATCATTTTCTCCCTCTATTCTTTTTTACACTTCCTTTTTCTAGGCTGGCACCAGAAGGTGTGGCCAAAAATTAAGGTAGATCTCACACCCCAAAAGATCCAGATTAAGGTAGAACTGTCCACTTCAAATGATTCAATCAAGAAAAATCTCCCACAAGAATAATCACAGCTTCTTGAGTTTCAGTTAATTCTACATGTAGTCACAACCAAGAATAGTCATCATCAGGGCTGATCACTCTGTATTGTGTGAACAGTGAGTGAGCTCATCCCTGATAGAGGCTAATTCTAGGTGTGAGTCTCTTCAAAAATTTCCCACTTCCCTGTGGTAAGACACTTTGCACAGCATTGGTGCAGTGGGAAGGGGCTTGGACCTGCCTAGGCTCAGTGTGCTGGGCTCTGCTGACTCCCCATGGGAGACCTCGATTTGGAGGATGTGGGGATGCGGGGTGGCTTGGGAAAGAGGGCTTGGAGGGTGAGAAGAGGGAGGAGTGGGGTCTGTGGATAGCATGAGGAGTGAGTAGAAAATTTCTTAATAAAGAAAAAAAATTTCTACTTCCACATCCACATATTCATTGTTTTGTTCTGATTTATGCAGCCATTTCTAGGAGAGACTGTTTCACAGCACACTTCCTGGTATTCTGACTCTTACCATCTTTCTGACCCCTCTTCCACAATGTTTCTGGAACCACTGATGCAGAAGCTAGGATACAGATGTATCATGGGGGTTGGGATCCCCATGATCTGTTGATTTTTTCGTTTTCCCCAGTTATGATATTCTGTGAGTGTGTGACTTAGTGCTTCTTTCCTAAGTTCTTGTAAATAAGTACTACTAGGCTTTTTTCTTTTCTTTTACTACATTTAAAATCTAATGTTTTGTTTATTTTTGTAGTAAACCAAATCAGTGATAAATTAATGTTTGAGTGATCATGATAGGTCTAACTATTAAGGAGGGCTGGAGGGAAAAGCATTTTAATATTATTTATGTGTATATCAGTTTTTAGATTGAGTTGTGTTTAGAATTTAGAAAACATAAAAACCATAATGAGTATGTTAAGATAGATCCAAGGTATGTACAAAATGATGATGCAAAAGACATTAAAATGACTTATAACTTACCCATTAAATTCTGAATGAGGGAGCAGGGTTTGTCAATCTTGTGAGGATTTCCTACGTGGAGAGAATACACCCTGCTTTACCTTCTGCCTGAACAGGTGTGGATAATGGTGTGAGCTCCTAGATCAGTGAAGCCGTTGAGGGTTCTTGTGGTCTTTGGGGCCCTCCTACAGTCCTAAGCTGAGCTTCCATAAGAAAAGGGCTACATGAAAGGGACAAGTTGCCATAACAGCAGCATCTGACTCTACAGGAGCCTGTAGTTCATCAGGCCTTGCAAAACTGGGCTAAACCTCCTCCTGGGTGATGCTGGATAAGTTACAAACCTAAGCAGCCAAATATCAAAATATCAAAAAATGTGCCCTCCACATGGATACTAGAGTTATGACTCAGCGTCTAATTTGTGCAGACCTATGCACACAGCTGCTGAAATTATTCTGGGGCTGGACCCACTGATGTTGCCCATATGCAGTCAAGGTAGCAGGATGTACCCTGGCATATGGCACAGCCTCAAGTTCTGGCTATTTCTCCTTGATTCTGGAGATGTTAGGAAGGAAGTGAAGTTCATGGTAGGCAAAGCTGATGTTACCTGTCTTTCAATTCTTCAGAAGACATCCCTATGAGAAGGTCTAATGGTTCTGTCATTTCTATCTGTCACTTGCTCTCCATTACATCTATCTTCACACCCTGTGTTTCAATGTGTCTGTGCATGTGTGCTTATGTGTTACCATATTCATGTGTATCTATATCGCTATTCCTGTTCACTAGGAAATAGGCATTTCCTTTCCATAACTCAGTTTGCTCAACTCACAAGAGAATGTAAAAACCCCAGATTGTCAGCATCCTTTGAGAATCAAAAAGATAGACTGTGCTATTGACTTCTTAGCCATGTAGTCCTCCTCCTTGCCAGAAGTCCCTGTTCATCCACTTGACTGAGAGAAAGGTTCAGCACAAAGACTTATCCTGCCTTCTGAGGAACTCCTCCTGAGGATAACCTGAAATATACCACCTCCTCCCAAATAACTTTGTCTTCTGCTTTCTGACTCACAGAGTTGCCACTAGAAAATATCTTCCAAGTAGCATTAGGGCTCCATCATACACACTGCAGACCTACAGTTGTCTTAATATTAGAATCAATATTGGTTAGTCTATATCTAGGACTTAATGGGAGTGCATGCTCTATGTTAGCTGCCCAAGTAAGAAGAAGAATTCAGCCTCAACACAATCATTTTCTCTACTTACCATCCATATCATCCACTAGATTTTTATAAAAAAAAAAAAGTTAGAACACCTTCTTGACAGGAAAACTAAAAGTATTGAAATGGTCATACCTACTACCCCCAGGTTTACAATCAAGAAAGTCTGACTGTCTTCCTATTTTATCTGGATTCAATTGATTTATTATCTATTAAAACATCTTAGATAATGATTCTCATTTAATTGGTTGTGACACACTCTCACAGACAGCCTTGAATTCAACAATAGAAAGAAAGCCTGGCTTTAACCCACATGACCTAAGGTGGTCACGTCTTGGAATGAAATTAGAGGACCAAAGGAAAAGAAGAACTCAGTCATATCTACAGATTATATGGATAGGAGAAAGTACTTGGGATTTGTTGTGTAGTCTCTGGATGGAAATAGTGGGACATCATTTCACAGTTAAAGTTCTTCTCCAGATTCAGTATTAGAAATTTCTGTGTCCATTCCCTCACTCCATGTACCACTTCAAATCCTTGGAAAACTGTGGGTGTTGGAGTGATGAATAACATTCCTTCTCCAGTTATTGGGTTTAGAATCTATGAGGAGACAAAACAACGGGCTGTGTCTGTGCAATTGAACTGAAGACCTTCCATCAGTGAGGGCAGCACCATGCCATGGGCTGGTGTAGAGGACTGAGCAAAAAGGGGTGAAACTGAAATCAAATGAGCACAAGCATTCATCTCTCAGTGCTTCCCAGTTACACATGCAATGTGACCTGATGATGCATCCTCCCGTGACCATGATGGATTATGTCCTCTGAAACTGAGGGGAAAAAAACATCACAGTTGTTTTTGTAAGGACAAGATGAAAATTAACCAATATAATTGGTTAGTTTTAAATTTCTTGTCAGTTGCTCTTCTGCGGTGGCTTAGAATGAGGTCTGAAAAGAGGACAGGAACTGATGGCAAAGTCTTCATTTTGCAGATCAAAGTCAAGGAGATGATTATGTTTAATTGACATCCGTGCTGCATGTATGGAAATAACCAAGCCCAAGCCAGTGAGCTCTTTCTTACATCAAGGTATGCCCTTTAGAAATGATTCACAATCACAGAAAACTTACCTGAAATGGGAATGTGGCCAGAGACTAGAAGGCACAGCCTTCCTGTATTATATTCCTAGTTCAAACCAGGGGAGTGACCTTTGATCATCTAATTGATTAGTTTGAATTAACAGAACCAGACTGTTTATTACTCTTTAACTAGTAGAGTTTTGTCCAGGAAATGCTAAAAACTAATTTATATCTCATTTGAGGATGCCACTCTGTGCTGTGGACTAATCCTTCTGTACACTGTGTAATTATGTCACTATGATTGGTTTAATAAACAAGCTGACTGGCCAATATCTGAACAGGATAAAGTTAGGTGGGAAAGCCAAATTGAAAATGATGGGAAGAAGAAGAATGGAGTCACAGGAGACACCAGCCAGCTGCCAAGGAAACAGGTCATGCAGAAGATAAGGTAACTAGCCATGAGCCATGTGGCAAAGTATAGATAAGAAATATGGGTTAATTTAAGTGTAAGAGTTAACTAATAACAAGCCTGAGCTATCAGCCAAAGCATTTACTATTAATATAAGCCTCTGTATGGTAATTTGGAAACAGCTGCCAGTATGTGAAAACTCTGCCTACAACTGTGAACTTGACCTGGGAGGAGTGGCAGAATCTCAAATGATTCTCAGAAGATGCAATACAGCAATGAAATGTTGGAAACCTATAGCAACCTGTTGTCACTTGGCAATTCTCAGGAGCAAGCACTTAAGGCTCTTTAGAAGTAAGGTTCCTTCTGTTTGTTTCTTTTTGTGTCAGGGTTTCTCTTCATAGGCCTGCCTGTCCTGGAACTCCCTCTATAAATGAGGATGGCTATAAACTCACAGAGATCCACCTGCCTTTGCTTCTCCAGTGCTGGGATCAAAGGCAGGCATCAACACTGCCTAGATAGGGTTAAGCATCTAGGCCTCGGATCACATGATTGTTCAATGCTCTCTAGTGGAAGATTTACATTTGCATTTTTATTGCACAGACCCTAAAACCTGGTCTTTTCTTTCTTCAAAGAATCTTACTAGCAGAATTTTTCTAAGTCCTACATTATTACTTATTAACAGGGCAATGCATTCCTAAACCTGAGTTGGTCTTCAAATTGGAACAGGGAGCAGTGCTGGGAACATCAGTAAAATCTCCAAACCAGAATCTACCAGGTTAGTCAGTATTCATGGATGGGGAGCTCATTTCTAGCACACATTGGCCATTTCACGAATTTATCCCAAGTTCCATATCTTAGGGCTCAAAGTTGTACATTACATAGTCTACAAAGAGAATTCTCTCATGTGTGTTCCTACCTTTCACTGATGAGTGTTTTCTTAGATTCTCCAAAGTCTAATCTCTGACTCTGCTATTTGATGTTTTTCTCTGGTATTTCTGGTCAGCTAGTAGTTAGCTCCGCCCTCTGACTCAGGATAAACTTTGTCAGTTTCAGGAGTGTCAGAGTGTGATCAAAACATCCCACAACATTTTCTCATTTTCGTCTAGATAAAAAGGAAGGTTTTAATTCTAGCACATTTAAAGCATATGCAGTAAGGACAATTAGCAGGCAAGGATTATATTCACAATGTCCAGGCCATTTGCATTTGGCTAATTCAGAGAAAATACTCCATTATCTATCCTGTCTTAGTGAGTTCAGTGTTTTTACCTAATTCACTTTCTATCCTAACTTGCATTACCAACACAAAACTATCTTTTTAAATCTTGAAACATTTTCTTTTTTTCCCTGAGGATATTTTATTTAATTATTGCAATCAGTCAGTTTTAATTCTTTCAGGACACCCCACTCTCCAATCAGTTACTACATCCCTGCTGGCGAGATGACCCATGAGGTAAAGTCACTTGCTACTAGTCCTGACAACCTGAGTTCCAACACTAAGGACCCCCAAGGGGGAAGGCAAGGATTGCCTTGTAGAGGGTGTTGTTTGACCTCCACATTGCTGCCTTTTCAAGAGCACAAATGCACAAAAGAAGTAAGTAAACGTAATTAAAACAAACCCCCAACTCATTCATCTGGCGCTGAAATATCATCCGCTATTAACTTAGTCTTTTTTTTTTCTTAAAAATCACATTGTAAAGACCTTTAAAAGGTCTTTTTAATTTAATATAAAGATCTGGCTTCATTTTCATTTTGCTTTAAGACTAGGTCTCACTATATATAATTACTGGCTGGTCTGGAACTCATTGTAGACCATACCAGCTTCAAACTAGAGGCAATCTACCTGCCTCTGCCTCCATACTGCTGTGACAGGTGTGCTCTACCACGCCTAGCTTGGTTGACATTATTTTCCATTTCAGAATCACAAAACACTTCACAAACTAGAATACTTATCAGATGAACTAATGGATTGGCTAACATCAGGGAACATCTGATAAGTCTTAGACAGAAATTGTTTTGTTTCTGTTGAAACTAGAATAGTGTGTGTTGTGGAACTCAGGTGCTGACTGACTCCATTTTGACATTTAGCCTACAAGCCTAGAATATCTGACAGACTTTTTTGTGAAGCAGGAATTTTGAAGGACTTTCTACCTTGTCTTTGCAAAGTTTGGCAGCCATCTTCCGTTGTGCCCTGCTTGGCCAGTTTGCTCAACATACTGTCAACAATTGAGGTAAGGGAAGTTTCTTGTCCAGTGGCTACTTTTGCAAACTCCATATAGAGAGTCTTCAATGCTTATCATCCTTTTTTGAAGTTGATTGGTGCTGCCAGGAGCAGACATGTCTCACTGTAATGAAAAGCCTTATGTTATTAAAAACATCTTAAATGCCATATTATGTGGATCTCTGAAGTGTTTGAAGACCATCTATCTAAAATATATGTCTGTTTAACCTTTAAAACTTAACCAACATGGCCAAAATTTGATTGCTAGATGACTAGCCACTAACCTCTATTTGTTAATTATCCTAAATAGTTTGTAATAACACCTTCAAGGACTAAAAACTTACATTACATTGTTAAATGTGCTGCATAAGTACAATACCTTAAACAAGATTAGAAACATATACATAGTATGACAAAAATAATCTCAAATATGTATCAATATACAAAAATATCTTAAACTAGAATATAATCATATACAGTATCACAAATATAACCTTAAATTTGTATCAACATACAAAAATCCTTACCTATATAAAATATTTGAGACTAGTAGGTTTTTTTTGTTTAAAAGCAGATTCAATAATCTATCCTTTTATCCTATGATTCCTATATCCTCCCTATTTTCTTTTCAGAATGAGATCCCTGAATCTGAGATCTCCTTTGCTTAATTTCCTCCCTGACCATGACCAATAACAACTTGTAACCAACCCCTCTAAATAATGGCAAACATCCATAATGCACGAAGTGACCGAAAACTACTACCCCACCTCTTAGAAATATGGGCATCATATTCTTAAAATTACTTCTTGCTGTCTGGAGGTGATAGCAACTTTAGGGGACCCAGAGAAAATTGAGATAATGGTCAAGTCTTTGGAGAGTTAGCTTTTGTCCAGTCTAGATGTGATGGGAAAGTGCAGTACTTATCTGAAGTCTTGGTTGGAGTAGTCTGTGAGACTGAACCATCTTAGCTAACTACTGAGAAATTGTCCTGAGTAGTTTGTAGTTCAAAGCTGATCTTTGGGTGGTGTTTGTCAGCTTAACCATGCCACCACAATCCAGGTGGAATCATCATTGTGGGGCCCCATCCTTCTTTTGGAGACTTCAAAGGTCGCCAGAAATGGTCACAAGACCAAATTTAGCCATAGAGGTTTTAGAGGATTGAGTACATACAAAGAGACCGGAGAAATAATAGAGAGATGCTCAGCCCTTTTGGACCAAGGAAGGAGAGAGAGCTACAAGTCACTGGTCACTTCTCCATTACTTCACTTCTCTGATCAAATAAGATTTTTACTCCAACATCTGACTCCTAAATTTTTATTGATAAAAGAATAACTAAACACTTCAGATCTGCCTGTTGCTAAAGATATCATCAAAGTGATTAGGAAAAACCTCACTCCAAGTTCAGCCAAATGGCTCAGGGGTTAAATCCCTTGCCACACAAGCCTGACAAATTGAGTTCAATCCCTGGAACTCATCCATGGTGGAAGGAGAGGACTGTCTCCTGAAAGTTGTCCTCTGACCTCCACACATGTGCAATGGCACATATGCATGCACACTCATACACATAGTTATCACAAATCAAATTAAAAAGAAATAAACACTCATCTGAACATGTTTCACAACAAACCATTTCTGATATCATACTGATATCAGGATTCCATGATCAGGAAACAGCATAGTTTCTACCTAGATGCTCTTTCTGAAGCCCTTTCTGTTACCAATCCACTTCTCAGTGTTTCCTGTCTTTCTTCTATAACCAGAAAAATAGCCCATGGGCTTCAATGTTTATGATTTCAAAATTAAAAATTTTAGCATCAAGCCTAATTACATACTGTGATTGTTTTAAGTAAAATAGACCCCAAAGGGAATGATATTATTATTAGGTGTGGCCTTGTTGGAGGAAGTGTGTCACTGTGAGTTAGGGCTTTAAGTTCTTTTTTGCTCAAGCTTCCCTCAATGTGACAGTCAGTTGACTTCCCATTGTCTACTTATCAATATGTAATGACTCTCAGCTCTAGCACCAGCTCTGCCTACACTCCAACATGTTCCCCACCATGATGACAATGGACTAAACCTCTGAAGCTGTAGGCAAGCCCATTCAATTAAATCTTTTCTGTGCCATGGTGTCTCTTCACAGCAATAAAAAAAAAAAACCCTAACTAAAACACATATAATCCTTCATTCACAAGTAGAAATAAAGGACACTTTCTGGTAAAGAAGAACAGAAGTCAAATATCCATGAAAACAATCCAAAATACAATATACACAAACAATTGTATATTATCTGTATAAAGTATATCTGTACTTCGCTAAGGTGGCTTGGTCAATTTTATAGCATATTTGGAGATATTCTGGCTTTCACTGGTAACTAAACTCACCTTCTGAATATATCATCAAAATCCTGCAAACAAAAACAGAAACTTAGACTTCTGAAAAAATGACATACAATGTTCGTTTATAACATTCAGATAAGTAACAGTCATCTTCACACCAATCCACCCTGCAAATTTATTTTCATGTCTCCGGAAAATGCCAATGAAACAGGTTAGCAGAATTTAAATTCTTGATAAATCAGACCATGAGAGTAAAATTTGAGAAGGGCATAAAAATTGATTGTACATTACTTTATAACCCCAAGCCATCGACAAAAGTAACTTTCCCTGGGCTTGAACATAAAGCACAGGGATACTTTAACTAAGGGTACTTCAAGAGGATGACCTCATGCCTGTAATTCCAGAACTGCCAGGTTGGAGGCCTGAGGATTACTGTGAGTTGGAGTCCATCATGCACCACAGAGTAGGACCCTATCTCAAAATCCCAACCTCCCAAAGAACTCTCAAAAAAACAGCTTTCAAATAGAAGAAATTAAGACAAAGTTTTCTTTAAAATTGTGCATAATATCCAAGTAGAGGTAAAAATGGAATGTTGGAAACAACAACCGGTGAATTTGGGCTTTCAGAGAAGCAAGCTATAGAAGCCAAAAATTAAGACATATTCCTTGGGGTATCTACTGACACAATTTCAAAAAGCTTATTCTTTCAAGATTATTACTGAATTTAGTTCTTCCAGATTATTGCTAAAAAGGAAACCCCTTAAACATAAAAATGTAGGGAATATAGAATGCTATCGTAGATGTAACAGTCACAGATGTGGGCTTCAGTTAATAAAACATTTTCATGGACTCCTCCATGTGCACCTGCAGCAGTACCACAAATGGCTCCTGTGACATTGCCATCAGTTCCTGATACATTTCGCTCAATTAATTGCTCTTTTGGAATATCATGGCTTCACTTTGCTTGAGTTCCTCTAAAATAGTTTGGCCTTCATTTTTCATTCACTCTATCATTCTCCTCTTCTTCGTAGAAGTCTGGATACCATTTCCTATATTCTGTTCTGATCATTTCTTTCCATAGAGTCACACAGTCTCAAATGAAGAGGGACATTCTAGATCACATTTATTGAATATTTTATCCTCCTCCATTAACTACTTCTATGTTTAAATTCAACTAGTGACTTCTATCAGTGTAGTTTACTGTCCACACTTTTCAGAAAATTTAAATTCTTTGATTTCATTTATTTCTTTTTAAATAACACAAGCAACCAAACCCATCCTTTTCTCTAAGTATCTTCACCGTTTAATGAGATCCTGAGCTACTTGAAGAAAATGTATGTAGGTGAGAGTTTCCCTGTCCCAACCACCTGCTCCCAAATAACAAACATACAGACCTAAGATGACTGATAAATGATAAGCTCAGGCTTGTTACTACCTAACTCTTACATTTAAATTAACCCATATTTCTCTTTTTATAATTTAATTTAATCTTACATATTAGCCACAGATTCCCCTGTCCTCCCTCCTCCCACACCCTTGCCCCAACACCCCTAATCCACCCCCCCTTCCTATCTCCTCCAGGGCAAGGACTCCCCTGGGGATTCAGCTCAGCCTGGTAGATGCAGTCGAAGCAGGTCCAGTCCCCTCTTGCCTTCACCCAGGCTGAGCAAAGTGTCCAAGCAGATGCACCAGGCTCCAAAAAGCTAGCTCATGCACTAAGGACAGGTCCTGGTCCCACTGCCTGGGTGCCTCCAGTTCAAGCTAATAAACTGTCTCACTTATCCAGAGGGCCTGATCTAGTTGGGGGCTCCTCAGCTATTGGTTCATAGTTCATGTGTTTCCACTAGTTTGGATATTTGTCCCTGTGCTTTATCCAACCTTGGTCTCAACACCTCTCACTCATACAATCCTTCCTCTTTCTCACTGAATAGACTCACAGAGCTCCACCTGGGGCCTGGACGTAAATCTCTGGATCTGCTTCCATCAGTCATTGGATGAGAGTTCTACCATGACAGTTAGGGTGTTTGGCCATCTGATCACCAGAGTAGGTCAGTTCGGCTTTCTCTCAATCATTGCCAGTAGTCTATTGTGGAGGTATCTTTGTGGATTTCTGGGGAACCTCTCTAGCACTTTGCTTCTTCCTATTCCAATGGGGTCTTCATTTATCGTGGTCTCTCTTTCCTTGTTCTCCTTCTTTGTTCTTGATCCAGCTGGGATCTCCTGCTCACCTAAGCTATCTTTCCCCTGACACTTGCCCTTCATTACCCACCCCCCATGTCCAGGTTGCTCATGTGGATCTCATTCATTTCTCTGTCATTGGGTGATCCCTGTGTCTTTCTTAGGGTCCTCTTTACTAGGTAGCGTCCCTGGAGTTGTGAGTAGAGTCATCCTTTGTTTTACATCTAGTATCCTCCTATGAGTGAGTACATACCATGTTTGTCTTTCTGAGTCTGGGTTAGAGCCATCATTTTGCCTGCAAAACTCATGATGTCATTGTTTTTCCCTGCTGAGCAGTACTCCATTTTGTATATTGACCACATTTTACTTATCTATTCTTCAGCTGAAGGGCATCTAGGTTGTTTCCAGGTTCTAGCTATTACAAACAATGCTGCTATGAACATAGCTGAGCATGTGCCCTTGTGGTATGATTGAGTATTTCTTGGGAATATGCCCAAGAGTGGTATAGCTGGGTCTTGCTGATGATTGATTCCCAAATTTCTAAGAAAGTGACATATTGATTTCCAAAGTGGCTGTACAAGCTTGTATTCCCACCAACAGTGGAGGAGAGTTCCCCTTGCTCCACATCCTCTCCAGCATAAGGTGGTATCTCAGAGTCTTTTTGATTTGCATTTCTTTGGTAATTAGGGATGTTGAGCAATTCCTTAAATGTCTTTCAGCCATTTGAGCTTCCTCTGTTGAGAATTCTCTGTTTAGTTCTATAGCCCATTTCTCAATTGGACTGTTGGGCATTTTGATGTCTAATTTCTTGAGTTCTTTATATATTTTTGGATATCATCCCTCGGTCAGATGTGGGGTTGGTGAAGATCTTTTCCTATTCTGTAGGCTGTCACTTTGCCTTGTTGACTGTGTCCTTTGCTCTACAAAATAATCTCAGTTTCAAGCGGTCCCATTGATTGTTTCTCTCAGTGTCTATGCTACTGGTGTTATATTTAGGAAGTGATCTCCGGTGCCAATGCATTCAGGACTACTTTCTGCTTTCTCTTCCTTCAGGTTCAGAGTAACTGGATTTATGTTGAGGTCTTTGATCCACTTGGACTTAAGTTTTGTGCATGGTGACAGATATGGATTTATTTGCAGCCTTCTACATGTTGACATCCAGTTTTGCCAGCACCATTTGTTAAAGATGCTTTCTTTTTTCCATTGTACAGTTTTGGATTCTTTGTCAAAAATTATATGTTCATAGGTGTGGGGATTAATGTCAGGGTCTTCAATTTTATTCCATTGTTCCACATGTCAGTTTTTATGCCAGCACCAAGCTGTTTTTATTACTGTAGCTTCATAGTAGAGCTTGAGGTCAGGGTTTGTGATGCCTCCAGAGGTTGTTTTATTGTACAGGATTGTTTTGGCTATCCTGAGTTTTTTGTTTTTCCATATGAAGTTGAGTATTGTTGTTTCCAGGTCTTTGAAGAATTGTGTTGGTATTTTGATGGGGATTGCATTGAATCTGTAGATTGCTTTTGGTTAGATTGCCATTTTTACTATTTTAATCCTGCCTATCCAATAGCATGGGAGATCTTTCTATTTTCTGATTTCTTTTTCAATTTCTTTTTTGAGAGACTTAAAGTTCTTGTCATATAAGTCCATCACTTGCTTAGTTAGTGTTACTCCAAGGTATTTTATATCATTTGTGGCTATTGTAAAGGGTGATGTATCTCTGATTTCCTTTTCAGCCTGTTTGTCAATTGTATATAAGAAGACTGCTGATTTTTTTTTGAGTTAATCTTGTGTCCTGCTATGTTGCTGAAGGTGTTTATAAGCAGTATGAGCTCCTTTGCTGAATTTTTGGAGTAACTTTTGTATACTATCATATCATCTGCAAATAGTGAAAGCTTGATTTCTTCCTTTCCAATTTGTGTCCTCTTGATCTCCTTATGTTGTCTTATTGCTCTGGCTAGAACTTTAAGTACCATATTGAATAATTATCAGGAGGCTGGACAGCCTTGCCTTGTGATTTTAGTGGAATTCTTTTGAGTTTCTCTCCATTTACTTTGATGTTGGCTGTAGGCTTGCTGTAAATTGCCTTTATTATGTTTAGGTATGTTCCCTGTATTCCTGAGCTCTCCAATACCTTTTTTCATGAAGGGATGTTGGATTTTGTAAAAGGCCTTTTCAGCATCTAGTGAGATGATCATATGTGTTTTTTTTCTTTCAATTTGTTTTTATGGTGTATTACATTGACAGACTTTTGTATGTTAAATTACACTTGCATCCCTCAGATGAAGCCTACTTGATCATGGTGGATAGTTGTTTTGATGTGTTCTTGGAGTCTGTTTGCCAGTATTTTATTGAGTATTTTTGCATCAATGTTCATAAGAGAGATTGGTCTGTAGTTCTCTTTCTTTGTTTGCATCTTTGTTTGGCGTGTGAATCAGAGTAGCCTGGGAATCAATTGTAGCCTCATAGAAGGAGTTTGGTAATGTTCCTTCTGTTTCTATTGTGCGGAGCAATTTAAAGTGTATTGGTATTAACTCTTCTTTTTCCTCATAGCTCAAGTTTGTTGTTTTTTTTTTTTTTAAGGTTTTTCGAGACAGGGTTTCTCTGTGTAGCTTTGCACCTTTCCTGGAACTCACTTGGTAGCCCAGGCTGGCCTCAAACTCACAGAGATCCGCCTGGCTCTGCCTCCCGAGTGCTGGGATTAAAGGCGTGCACCACCACCGCCCGGCTTAGCTCAAGTTTTTATATTCATCAAAGAATACATACAGGAGTAAAACCTTAGAGATGTAAAGAATGTGACAATTCTTTAGGCAGATCTCACATCTACAAAGACATCCCAAACTCCACACAGGAAAGAAACATTACAGATGTAAAGAATGTGGCAAATTTTTTACCAGGGCCTCACAACTTCAAGTCCATCAAAGAATCCAAAATGGAGAAGAAAGTTAAAAATAGACTGATCATGACAAGTCCTTTGCCCACTATTCACGTGTTTAAGGCCACTGAAGACCCACTGAAGGCAGAACCCTTAAAATTGTAATAAATGTGTCATGTGTTATGTCCTTTTCCCATGGATCATCTCTGCATAAACTCACTAAAACCATACATTAGGTAAAGCTTACAAATACAAAGCATGTGGGAAAACCTTATCTAGTTTTTTAAATCTTGAAGATCATCACATAATCCATATTAGAGAGAACCCATACAATATCAAGAATGTGGCAAGTGTTACAGAGTCCTCAAATATTCAAGCCTAACAGAGTATCACTAATGGGAAGAAACTTAACACGTTCAGAATTTTAAAAATTTCTTTACAAGTAGCTCAAAACTTAGAACATGTAAGAAAAATTCATGAAAGAAACAAACTCAATTGATAATTATTACCCAAGTACTCATGCAATAAAAGGATTCTCTATAATATGGGTAGGGGAAGGAAACCTTTAGCAGATGTTCAAACCTTATTCAGTGTCAGAAGAGTGACATCAAGAAGCCTTATGCTTGCTGTGGTTTTAGAAACATTTTACCAAGAAATAAAATTTATGTTCATAAAAGTTCCTTGGAAAACAATCTACATATACAGCAATATATCAAACAGAATTACACAATAATCATACATTAAAATGACATAGGATCAATTTCACAAATACGAAATAAATACTAATTTTAAATGTGAAGACTTATGCCAGGATAATTTTATGGATAACTATATCAAGTTGAAACCTCCACACAATTTTCTGTATATTTTATTGCACAGGATATTGATCTGAGACTGCTATAGCTTTTATATAAATATTTTGTGTTGTTAATATTTGAGATTTTATGGAATCTAATATAGATTGTTTTGACCCTCCAATCAGTTCCAAATTTTTCTGATTATTAATAAATACAATTAAAATTTTGTTCAATTTCTGTTGCTTTGAAATGTTGGATATTCATTTTATACTGATATTGTGTAATTAATGCTAGTTACTGCATTATAGAACATGTCCAAAAAAGCATATCATGAAAATACAAAGTATATTGTTTTAGAAAAACTATAACAGATTCAATCATTAGAAGTATATATGGGGAACAAAATAAGGCCTGAGTAGGTCTGTAAGTGAACTAGAGCTGGGTATTAACGATACTTTGAAGATCTGGTAGAATTCTGTGCTGAAACCATCTGGTGGGTTCTGGGCATTTTTTTATTGGGAGACTTTTAATGACTGATTCTATTCCCTTAGGGGTTATTGGACTATTTAAATAGTTTATCTGGCCTTGATTTAACTTAGGTATGTGGTACCTATCCAGAAAATTATCCACTTCTTTTAGATATTCCAGTTTTGTGGAGTAGAGGTTTTTGAAGTATGACCTGATGATTTTCTGTATTTCCTCAGTGTTAGTTGTTATGTCTCCCTTTTCATTTCTGATTTTGATAATTTGGATGTTCTCTCTCTCTGCCTTTTGGTTAGTTTGCATAAGGGCTTGTCTATCTTGTTGATTTTCTCAAAGAACCAACTCTTTGTTTCATTAATTTTTTTTTTTTTTTTTTGGTTTTTCGAGACGGGGTTTCTCTGTGTAGCTTTGTGCCTTTCCTGGGACTCACTTGGTAGCCCAGGCTGGCCTCGAACTCACAGAGATCTGCCTGGCTCTGCCTCCTGAGTGCTGGGATTAAAGGCATGTGCCACCACTGCCCGGCTCATTAATTTTTTGTATTGTTCTCTTTGTTTCTATTTTATTGATTTCAGCTCTCAATTTGATTATTTTCTGGGGTCTATTCCTCCTGGGTGACTTTGCTTCTTCTTGTTTTAGAGCTTTCAGGTATGCTATTAAGTCACTAGCATGAGATTTCTCCAACTTCTTTATGTGGGCATTTAGTGCTATGAATTTCCCTCTTAGCACTGCTTTCATTGTGTCCCATTAGTTTGGGTATGTAGTGTCTTCATTTTCATTGATCTCTAATAAGTCATTAATTTTTTTCTTTATTTCTTCCTTGACCCATTGGTGATTCAATTGAGCATTATTCAGTTTCCATGAGATTGTAGGCTTTCTATAGTTTTTGTTGTTGTTGCAATCTAACTTTAAACCATGGTAGTCTGATAGAACACAGGAGGTTATTCTAATTTTTTTGTTTGTGTTGAGATTTGCTTTGTGGCCAAGTATGTGGTTGATTTTAGAGAAGGTTCCATGGGGTGCTGAGAAGAAGGTATATTATTTTTTGTTAGGATGGAATGTTTTGTAGATATTGACTATGGATATGGATTAATCAATATGGATTAAGTCCATTTGAGTCATAATATCAGTTAAACCTCTTATTTCTCTGTTAAGTTTTGATGTTGCCAATCTGTCCAGTGGTGAGAGTGGGGTGCTGAAGTCTGCCACTATTAATGTGTGGGGTTTTATATGTGATTTAAGCTTTAGTGATGTTTCTTTTTTATATGTGGGTGCCCTTGTGTTTGGGGCATAATTTTTCAGAATTGAAACTTCATCTTTGTGGACCTTTCCTGTGATGAGTATGTAATGTTCTTCTCAATTTCTTTCAATTGATTTTAGTTCAAAGTCTGTTTTCTTGGATATTAGGATAGCACACCAGCTTACTTCTTAAGACCATTTGATTGGAAAGACTTTTCCCAGCCCTTTACTCAGAGGTAGTGTCTATCTTTGAAATTGAGGTGTGTTTCTTATATGTAGCAGAAAGATAGGTCCTGTTTTAAAATCCATTCTGTTAGCCTATGTCTTATTATATGTGAATTAAGTGAACTGATATTAAGAGGTATTTATGAGCAGTGATTGTTAGTTGCTGTTATGTTTTGGTGATAGTGTATGTGTATTTCTCTACTTTAAGATTTACTGCTGTGGGGATATATATCTATTGCCTATGTTTTTGTGTGTGTATCTAACTTCCTTAGGTTGGAATTTTTTTCTAGTGCTTTCTGTTGGGCTGGATTTGTGGTTAGGTATTGTTCAAATTTTGTTTTTTTCTTGTTCACTCTGTCTATGGTGATTGAAAGTTTTGCTGGGTATATTAGGATAGGCTGGCATCCATGGTCTTTTAGTGTCTGCATTATATCTTTCCAGTCCTTCTGACTTTCAAAAATCTCCATTGAGAAATTGGGTGTTATTCTGATGGGTCTGCCTTTATAAGTCACCTGGTCTTTTTCCTTTGCTGCTCTTAATATTCTTTCTTTATTCTCTAGATTTAGTTGTTTAATTATTAGGTGGCAAGGAGATTTTTGGGGGGGTCTAGTCTGTTTGGCGTTCTATAGGCTTCTTGTATCTTCATAGATTTTTTCTTTTTTTTTCTTTTTTGTTTTTTTTTTGACAAGGTTTCTCAAACTCACAGAGATCCACCTGGCTCTGCCTCCCCATGCTGTGATTAAAGGCATGCACCACCACCACTGGGCTGATATTTTTTTCTTTAAGTTGGGAAAGTATTATTCTCTGATCTTGTTGAATATATTTTCTGTGCCTTTGAGTTGGTATTCTCCTCCTTCTTCTATCCCTATTATTCTTAGGTTTGGCCTTTTCATTGTATCCCTGATTTCCTGGTCGTTTTGTGTTATGACTTTTTTGGTTTGGGTATTTTCTTTGACTAACGAATCTATTTCCTCTATAGTATCCCCCGCACCAGAGATTCTCTCTTCCATCTCTCGCATTCTGTTGGTTATGCTTGCATCTGTGTTTCCTGTTCATTTACTCAGATCTTCTATTTCCATCATTCCCTGTGTTTGTGTTTTCTTCATTGTTTCTACTTCCCTTTTCATGTTTTGAAACGTTTCACTCATATGTTTAATTGCTTCTTTATGTTTTTTTTTTTTTTTTTTTGCTTTCTTGAAGGGATTTATTGATTTCTTCCAATTTTTGTTTGTCTTTTCCTCAATTTCATTTTTTCTTTTTTCTTGAAAGGCCTCTAACATCATCATGATGCTATTCTTAAGGTCACTTTCTTCTACTTCTTCTACATTGTGATGTTCAGGTCTTGTTGTTGAAGGAGGGCTAGGTTCCAGTGATTCCCTATTGTTCTTTATGTTGTTGTATGTATTTTTGCATTGAGTTCAGCCCATCTCTCATCTCTTCGTCCAATTCGAGTTCTTGGTCCAATGCAAGCTCTAGGTCTAATGCGAGCTGGTGATTTGGTTTTTGTGCTACAGGAAGTGGCTAGGATCTCAGGTGAATGGATATGGGGGCAGGGAATGTAGATTACAGGGTCTGGGGGGGGGGTCTTGGTATTGCTGTTACTAATGCTTGCTGTAGGGGAGTTCCTGTAAATAGCAGTATTCTAAATGGATGGAAGATTGAATTAACTCTATGGCCAGTATCCACATTCAAATCTTCACAAAAAGATTCCTTAAGTCACAGCTTAGCTGGATGTGGTAGCTCACACCTTTAATCCTAGAGTCCTACAGATAAGGCTGCTGAAGCAGGAGGAGTTTTAGTTCAAGTCATGCCTAGCATATACAGTAAGAATTTGTCTCAAAATACAAAAAAAAATTCTAAAATTCTAATTTTAAAACCATATTTTCTTGTTTCTAAATATTTTGTGGTGTGCTTATATTTTTGCTTTTCCTTTTATAATTTCACAGATTGAAAGACCCTAGCCCTTCAGGCTTACACCCCCAAGCCTCAGGAAGAGAAAAACTTCAAGCACCAGGAAATGAGAAACTAAAAGTCTAGTTCCCAGGGCAGCCACTACTCAATCACCCCTGTAACAATATAACAATGTAAAAAGATTTCTGTTAAGAGATGCGCTCAACTGTGACTGGGATAGTTGCAGGTGTTCCAGGAAGGACCACCATGAGCTGTGTGTAAGCTCCACTCCCGCCCTGATACCCCCCTTGAGGTTTACGTAACTGTACCCCCTCTGTGATCACCCTGTGATCAGGCCATGAAATTGTATGGGAATTGTAATCTTGTGGGGTTTGTAGGATTTTCCTTTAAAAGCCCTATGGGGCTGCAGTAAGATGCAACTCTTGCTCTTGGGAGCAGAGGAGCCCTTCTATATAGAAGCTTAATAAATCCTCGTGCTGTTGCATCAACTGGACTGGAGTCTGCGTTCTTGGGGCACCCACTTGAGACCCTAAACTTTGGGATCCAACAATTGGAGGCCCCACCTGAGATTTTGGGTGCCCCTGGACCCCCACTCAGCCAGTTGGAGGTAAAAACGAGCTCGATCTATGTTTTATGTTATTATGTCCTTGTCTTTTGTCTGGTTGATTTGGCATTTGTATTGGGTGCCTGCAGAAGTGTGCAGGACTTGTTCTGGGACTTAAATGGGAGAGCAGATGTGCTCAAGGGTCCCTGGGTCCCCACTCCAGAGGTATCCTCCAGAGTGATCTGAAGGAGATGAGTCTCTCCTTCCTTGGGGGAATGAGGCTGTTTGAGGCCACTCCCATTTGAATTTGTTCTCTGACGACTGTGGCCTAGAGCCCACAATGGCAGGACTCCTGCTGGCAGGCGGGACTCATGCTCCTGCTGGCCTGGCAGGCAGGATTCAGGAGCTCTCACTGGCACTGCTTCCTGTGCTGAAAAACCCCCTGTTCTTCCAGAGGACTGGGCAGACTCAGATCTGCCCGCCTGGGCAGGAAAAAAAGTCCTCCAAAAAAGGCTCCAAAGGCGAACTCTCCCTGCCTGGATCCCTTCCTTCCCCAAGCCCTGGAAGGGCAGTTAGTTTTCCACCATTCCCATATTCTGAGCTCCTAGAGGCTCCAGCTGCCCTTCCAGGGTCACAGCTGACAGGTCTGTGGGCCCAGCCAGGGCATGGAATCTCTCATGCTGTTGGATGGGACTCCCAGGACCTGCCCTGGAGCTAAAACCTGATCAGGCTCTGGCTCCAAGAATGGAATGTCACTCCCTATATGAGGTTAACTAACAGTTTCTTGTCTGTGGTACAGTGCTGATGCAAATTTAGATTTCTAGATTACTGAGGGGAATCACAAGAAAAACTTTGATATGGAAGGTTATAAAAGGTCAGTAAACTGTTTATACCTGCAAATACTGAATTTGAAAGTTAATTCTGGTTGGTTTTCCTCTTAAAAATGGCTCTGCCTACCAAATACTAGGATTAAAGGCATGTGCCACCACTGTCTTCTTCTCCATGTATTAAAAAAAAAGAACAGAAAGTTGAATGGTGAATGGGTATAGAAAGGGGATGAATCTCAAAGAAATGGATGTTGAGTTGAATATGATAAAAATGAATTCAATACATTCTCAAGAATTATTAAGAATTTTTTAATGTTGATATTTGCTAAAATACAGATTGATATCATTAACTGTTAAATTACAAAAGGAAAAGCAGAGGTTTCTATGTCAGTCCTGAGGGGGCAGTGTTTACTTCATGGCTCTTTCTCTCCAGAAGTTTCTGCCTGCTTCCCCAGCTCTGGGTACAGGGCTTTCAACCGTGCCACCATGATGGACCACAGTCCAGTGCTCATGCTCAGTCAAAATACAAAGCATGAATCTGGAAGAAAAGTTCAATCTGTAAATGTCATTGCTACGAAGAAAATTGCAGACATCATCCGGACATGTTTGGGACCTACATCGATGATGAACAATGGACACAATGGGAGGCATCATGATGACCAAGGATGGCAATGCCGTTCTTCCAGACATTCAAGTCTAGCATCCAGCAGACAAGTCCATGGTTGAAATTAGCAGGTCCCAGGATGAGGAGGTTGGAGATGGGACCACATCAGTAATTATTCTTGCAGGAGAAATGCTGTCTGTGGCTGGGCACTTTCTAGAGCAGCAGATGCACCCAACAGTGGTGATCAGTGCTTACCACATGACACTGGCTGATATGATGAGCACTCTGAAGAAAATCAATACCCCATTGATGTCAATAACCGTGATATAATGCTGAACATCATCAATAGCTCTACTACTGCAAAAGTCTTCATTTGAGGGTCCTCTTTGGCATGCAATATAGCCCTGGATGCTGACAAGACTGTGCAGTTTGGAGAGACTGGCCTAAAGGAAACTGACATCAAGAAGTATGCAGTAGTGGAAGAAAAGATCCCTGAGGGCATCATTGAAGACTCATGTGTCTTACGTGGAGTCATGATTATGAAGGATGTGACCCATTCACGAATGCACCACTATATCAAGAACCCTAAGATTGTGCTACTGGATTCTTCTCTGGAGTACAAGAAAGGAGAAAGCCATACTGACATTGATTTACATGAGAGGAGTATTTCACTCGAATTCTGCAAATGGAAGAAGAGTACATTCAGCAATTGTGTGAGGACATTGTCCACCCGAAGCCTGGCAATGTCATCTCAGAGAAGGGCATCTCAGATTTAGCTCAGCACCACCTCATGCTGGCCAATGACACGGCCATTCACAGAGTACGGATGACACACAATAATCATTGCTAGAGCCTGTGCAGCACAGACAGTAAGCAGATCAGAGGAACTGAGAGGAAAAGATGATGGTACAGGCACAGGCCTATTGGAAATCAAGAAAATTGGAGATGAATACTTCACATTCCTGACTGAGTGCATAGACCCAAAGCCTGCACCATTGTTCTTAGAGGAGCCACCACGGTGATACTGTCAGAAGTAGAAAGCAACCTCTAAGATCCATGCAAGTGTGCCAAAACATTCTTCTGGACCCTCAGTTGATACTGGGTTGTGGAGCCTCAGAGATGGCTGTGGCCCATGCCTTGACACAAAAATCTAAGGCCATGACTGGTGTGGAACAATGGCCATATAAAGCTGTGGCCCAAGCTTTAGGTTATCTCTCGTACCTTGATCTAGAACTTTGGGGCCAGTACCATGCATTCACTTACCTCCCTTCGAGCCAAGCACACACAGGAGAGTTGTGATTCCTGGGGTAGGAAGGGTGAGACTGGTTCCTCAGGGGACATGAAAGAGCTGGGTATATGGGAGCCGTTGCCTGTGAAGCTACAAATGTACAAAACCACAGTGGAGAGTGCAGTTCTGCCTCTGCAGATTGATGACATCGTCTCTGGCCACAAGAAGAAGGCCTGGCAAAGTAGTTCTCCAGATGCTGGCCAGGAGTGAGTGGTGAGCAAGGTGACTTCAATGTGCAGAAACAGCAATCTCCCCCTTTCCTGAGTCAGAGTTCCAGGAACACTGTGGACATCTTTGTTTGCAAAAGATCAAACTGAGGGGCAGCCCTCAGTCTGTCCCATCTCAGTTTCCAAAAAGCACTGACAGGTATACCTTCTCTATTGTAACCTTTCCATTTAGTTTGCTTCCAATGATTAAATCTAAGACATTTGATAGAAGAAAACAAAAACAAAAACAAAAGGAAAAGCAAAAATATAAGCATAGCACAAAATATTTAGAAATAGTGTAATGTTGGAGCAAAATTACTCTGTTTTTTTTTAAAGTCAAGTTATTATTGTATATCCCAGGTGGCCTTGAATTAAAACACTTACTACTTCAGCAGCCCAATCCCTAGCACTCTAGGATTAAAGGTGTGAGCTACCACACCCAGCTAAGCAGGAACTCAGGAAACCTTACTGTGGAGGTTTGCTTGTGAACATTGGTCACAAAGTTAATTTAATCTTCTGTCTATTAAGAATAATGCTATTTTCAAGGACTCACCTATTGGAAGCATTATTTAAAGCAACCATGGGAGGAAGTGGGCATGGTCTTTAGAGAGTATATAAGGACATTCCATGGGCCAGACAGCTTCATTCTTCTCTAGACCAGACAGAGTGAGTTTCTATATCTTCTGGTTCCTAGACTGCTACATCTATCTCCTCCACACATTGAGGATCATACCCCAGAGCTGAGCTAATATTGCTGTGTCTCCACAAAACACTGCTGAGGCCGGAGTCTATTTCTTGGGTGAGTGGACAATTTACAGGTGGAAAGTCATTGATATTTCCTGTTTTTAATTTATTAACAAACTAAAGTTTCTGCTAAAAATGCTTCATATTTTGCTGTTTATCAAAAGAGATTCTGCTCCCATTGGTCATCTCTCTTTGCAAATATACTGTGAGTTACAGCTATAGATAATTTTAGTTTATCCATATACAGTCCTTCATTGCCCTGATGTTCTATTTTCAATTTTGATCTTTCTCTAAATTCTAAAAACATTCTTTGAGCGTGTCTGATGTACTTCATACACGCAACATGGACATATCTAAATTAAATGTACACATATAATATAGAAAAACCCATACTCTGAATGGGTTGAAAATATCTAGTGTTTAGAGATATATTCTATAAATATTATGCACAAAAGTGAAAACTCATGATTTAGCAAAGGAAAACATTTTAGTATTTTTCTGTCGTAAACTTTTTTTTTTTTTTCGGTTTTTCGAGACAGGGTTTCTCTGTGTAGTTTTGTGCCTTTCCTGGAAATCGATTTGAAGACCAGGCAGGCCTTGAACTCAAAGAGATCTGCCTGCCTCTGTCTCCTGAGTTCTGGGATTAAAGGAGTGTGCCACCACTGCCCCGCCTTTTGTAAACTTTTTAGAAAGGTATCACAGTGTGAAGTAATGTGTGGTCATATTTTACGGTCTTAGAAATACTGGCTATTCCTATTAGTCATTCACATCCCACTGTCCCACCCCTTGACACTTGAAGGCAACATATGTTACTTGTTCTATTCATGAAAGTAGATTCTAGTTAAAATCAGGTACAATTTTTCAGGTTTCTGTTCAATTTTCATTATCTCTGTGTACTTATTTATTACTTTGGAATTAAGTATCTAATGTACAGAAAAATAAGGGAAGGAGGGCCATCAAGCAAATTAAGGAAGGCAGCATTGCAGTCTCCAACAATGAGTATTAGTATTGTATTGAAGTATACATATACAGAACCACCAGCTAAAGCCATTTGATGCCATTTGCTTCAGACACCAAAAGCTTAAGTTTTTTGGAGGATATTTACCTCAATCAAATCAAGATTCTTCATTTGTGTAGATATTCAAAGAGAAGGGCAACGGGCACCTGTTGCTGAGATAGACAAGTATCCAGTAGTCATGAGAGCCTCATTTATGCCTCAAGGATTCATCCCTTAAACTCAACCCAGAAGTCTATCCTTGGTAAACAAACAAGGTTCCCCACAGAGTACCCTAATATTTGATTCATTGAGATTATAAGAAACACATGGAACCTCTGGGGTTGTCTGTGAAGGATTATTTGAGGTAGAATCGCTACACTTGGAAAGATCCACACTAAATTCTCATGAGATCACTTGATCACTCCATGGGTTAAGGTCTCAAACTGAAGGAAGGAAAAAGAAAACAGGAGCTGAGCAGCAAGTATTCCTTGTTTTCTGCTTCTTGATTTTGGATGCCATTAGACCAGCCACCTCAAACTCCTGCCACCATTTCTTCACCACAATGATGGACAATATCCTTGAATTACGAACCAAATTAATTCTTATTCTTGTTAGGTATCTTCAGCTAAACGAAGACAAGTAACATATGTTGCCTTCAAGTGTCAAGGGGTGGGACAGTGGGATGTGAATGACTAAGATGTTAAAACCATAAATCAAGCAAAGCATTTACTAGGGACCATGTGAAGTAGGAAGTACTTTCTTGAATAGACAAAAAAGAAGCATGTGTTTAACCTACCTGTGTCTGTAGTGAAAGGCCAGCAAGTGGACGTGAAGAAATTTGATCAGTCCACAGTGTATATTTTTTTTTTCATAAGCACTGGGGAAGTCTGTCTCAGACCATAAACCAAGGTACTAATTTGGATGGAGTCTCCAAAAAGATGCAGGTGGTAGGGCTCAGAAGTTCATCAGATCAATGTGTATTTCTGTTAAGAAGAGTGAAACAGGAAAGATCAGCAACTAAAATTCCATATTATATTGATTTTAGGTCTCAAAAAAATGAAGCCTGTTTTGCAATACACAGATTGAATCACACCTTTAAGCAAATTATGTGCAGTCTCTGGCATCTCTGGGGTCCAATAATAGCAATTTTGCTTTTCTTCATTCAGAGAAATGGAGTCAGACCTCTCACAAGCCTTCCAAAAAGAACTCACCTGCTTCATCTGCCTGAGCTGCCTGACAGACCCAGTCACCATAACCTGTGGCCCCAGCTTCTGTCGAGCCTGCCTCCACCTTTCCTGGGAAGATACTCAACTTCCTGTCCAATGCCCTATGTGTAGGGAACCATCACAGAAGAAGGGCTGGAGAACCAACATTGTTCTGAAGAAGGTGGTGTCCATTGTCAGACAAGCCAGCCTCATGAAGGACCTGAGCTCTGAGGAGCATAAGTGTGTGACTCACAAGGATATTAAGAGGATCTTCTGTGCTGAGAACAGGATCTTCCTCTGTCAACTCTGTTCTAACTCTCATGAGCACAGAGGAGACAGACACTGTCCCATTGAAGCAGCTGCTGAGGATCAAATGGTAAGTGATGATTCTGAGAGAACTTGCAAGCTGTAGATAGGTAGACTTAGGAAACCACAGGAAGATACTGGTCCTCATTATGACAAAGGCACTGTTTTCAGAATGGTGGCACTTTATTAACATCTAATAAAGAAAAGGTGACTAGGAATTTAAATATTCCTTGGGGGAACCCATGAGTGTAAAGATCATTTGTATTTTATGATACATTATGCCCAGGTCACTGGAAAGTGCAATAATAACTTCATATCTCTTAAATGTCTCTATGACTGAGGACATAATTTTAAAAAGTACATTGGAGTCATCTACAGACAAGTACCTGGAAATCCCAATATTATGCAAATTACCCAGACATTAATTAAAATTATTAACCACTATATCTCAGTAAAGGGGTATGCTATATTTTCTTTTTTATTTTATGATTTAATTTAATTTTACATATTAGTCACAGATTCCCTTGTCCTCCCAATCCGTTCCCCTCCTCCCTTCCCCCCAACCCACCCCCCATTCCCATCTCCTCCAGTGCAAAGACTCCCCTGTGGATTCAGCTCAACCTGGTAGATTCAGTCCAGGCACATCCAGTCCCCTCCTCCCAGGCTGAGAGAAGTGTCCTTGAATAGGCCCCAGGTTCCAAACAGCCAGCTCATGCACTAACGACAGGTCCCGGGCTCATTGACTGAGTGACTCCCAAACAGTTCAAGCTAATCAACTGTCTCACTTATCCAGAGGGCCTGATCCAGATGGAGGCTCCTCAGCTACTGGTTCATAGTTCAGGTGTTTCCATTAGTTTGGCTATTTGTCCCTGTGCTTTTTCCAATCTTGGTCTCAACAATTCTAGCGCATACAAAGCCTCCTCTTTCTCGCCAATTGGACTCCTGGTATGCTATATTTTCTATTAATATGTTCTGAAATCTAAAATTCATAGTTACCAAATGTGAAAAAAATATAGCATGGTAATCCTCTGACTTGCAGTAAAGTAATTGTGTTAATTGCCTGAGAGTCTGTGTCTCAGTACTATTTATCAAAAGTTGACATTCATTGTTTTTTAAAGGAAAGAATTCTGAAGCAAATGGCATCTTTATGGGAGAAGATCCAAGAAAATCAAGAGAATATAGAAGCAGAGAACAGAATGACAACTCTGTGGATGGTGAGTATGAGAACCATGCTTAAAATCTGATTGATGTAGATATTTTTCAAAATTTATCAATCGTGAATTGAGTATGAGGCATGGGATATGATAGTTGGAAAATATTTCCTGCTGTCCCTAATCCTGAGTGTTAGTATAACTATACATGGAATGAATGGTCTGGCTGCCCAGAAGAGTCTGGGACTAATGAGTGAATTGCTGACAATTCAACACACTGCATGCATTAGACTCTATGACTATACCATGAATTCTAATTACTACAAGAGGAGTTTCATATCTGACTCAACATATGAATGATCAATCAATACCTTCACTTCAGGCAGTTCTGCACCTCTAATATAGGTAAAAATGCTTAGGGTCTGTTTGCCTGTGTAATTAATAAAGAAGAAACAAATGAAACCAAGGAATTTACATTTTCTGAAATGTGGGGATAGTCAATAAGAGTCTATATAGTTATAAGAGTCATTTGTGAAATTTAAGCATAGGAGAATACAATGGAGGAGGAAAAAATACTTTGCAAATGATTGAGAATGTTCCTTTTTCTTCAGGACTACTTGACTCTTCGAGAAGAAATGATCAGGACAGAGTATAGGAAACTGCATCCACTCCTCTGTGAAGAGGAAGAGAAACACATTGAGTCTATGAGAAATGAAGGCCAATGTGTTTTAGAGAAACTCAGGACAAGTGAAGCCATGATGATCCAAAAGAGCAAAGAACTAAGGGAAATGTATCAGGAGCTGATGGCAATGTCCCAGGAGCCATATGTGGTCCTGCTTCAGGTGAGCATGGAGGAGTACAGGAAGAGGCTTTATTGTCTTAGGCCCACAATGGTGATTGTTATACTAAGATAGCTTTCAATATTCCCTAGATTTATGTTAGGGGTTTTCCTTTTCAGGAATAATCTTGAAAAAACAAACTTTTTGAAATTATGTCAGTAGATTCTTGAAGGAAAGGTCCTAACTTTTGGATTTTTACCTTGCTTCTCTGAGAGCCCAAATTCAGTGGCTGCTGTTTCCAACACTCATTTTCCTCTACTTGGATATTGTGCTCAATTTTCAAGATACCTATGGTTCAGTTTCTTCTCTTTGTAAGCTGTATTTTCAGTGTTATTTGAGAGGTTGGGATTTGAGAAAGGTTCCTACTAGGTGATGCATGATGGCCTGCAACTCACAGTAATCCTCAGGCCTCTAACCTCTCAATTCTTGATTTACAGGTGTGAGGAACAATGCAGGAGTGAGCCCAACCTTTTTGAGTACCCTTAGCTAAAGTACCTCTGGGACTTGTAGACAAGCTCAGGGAAAGTTCCCTTTGAAGACAGGTGGGAGTTCAAAAGCAATGTACAGTCAATACCCATGTCCTCAAATTTGACTCTCCAGTCTGATTTCATCAGAATTCGAATCATGCTAACCTAGTTGGTTGGCATCATCCTGAGACATGAATATAAATTTTCAGGCCAGATTGGTGTGACGGTGACTGATATTTGTATGAACTCTATAAACAAACATCGTATGCCATTTCTTCAGAAATCTAACTTCTTGTCTTCTTCGCAGGGCTTGGATGACATATTCAGAAGGTGAGTTTTTCCATTAGTGCAAGCCAGGAAACCCTCAAATAAACTATCAAATTGAACAAGCTGCCTTAGCAAAGTGCAGATACACTTTATATAGAAAATCCTCAATTGTTTGTGTTTAATATGTTTGGGATTTTTTACTAAATTTGTTATATTTATGTGTGTGTGAATATGTGTGAGTGTGCATGTACATGTGCCATTGCACATGTGTGCAGGTCAGAGGACAGCTTTCAGGAGACAGTCTTCTCCTTCCATAATGGGATTAAACTCAAGTTGTCAGGCTTATGTGGGAAGGTGTTTATCCCCTGAGCCATTTGGCTGAACTTGGAAGTGAAGTTTTTCCTAATCACTGTGATGGTATTGTCAGCACCAGGCAGATCAATGTCTTCATCTCTTGCAGGAGTGAGTCAATGCAGCTGAGCATGATTCACACTATGAAACCAAAACTCCAAGCCCTACCAATTACTGGACTGACTGAAAGTTACAACCACTTGCAAGGTGAGTGTCTCCACTGATAAAGTGTCCTTCAACAATGAGATAACATTTTGTAAACACAGATATTTTAACTCCCCTGCACCTGAAATTTTCAAAAACCTTTTCAGCATGCTACCACTCTGTTCTTGTGAAAATTATTGACATTGGTGTGTATGAGCCAAATTTAGCCGCAAATCTCAGCCTTCTATTTTTAAAATCCATGAAGACTCTATGGACATCTCTCACTCAAGAAATGTAAATGGTCATTTTTCCTAAAATGTTTACTTTTCCCACAGTGCCCATTTTTTTTGATAATGTAACCATGCTGCATTACAAGATGAACCTATTTCATGCCATGAGAAGATTGAGCTTCAGGCCTCACCATAAAGATAAATCTGTGGGTTATGCTGGATTCTATTTTGCTTCCTGGGGATCACAGAGCTTCATCTCAGGGAAATATTACTGGGAAATTAAGTTGAAGGACTCTTGGGACTGGGCTGTGGGGGTCTGTAAGGATTCCTGGTTGAGGAATAGAAACCAACTGATTGAACCTGAAGGTGCATTTCTTCTTGTGTGTGTGAAGGAGGATAATGATTACAGTCTCCTTACCACATGCCCAGTATTCCAGCACTATATAGAGAAGCCACTGGGCAGAGTTGGTGTGTTCCTTGATTGTGAGGATGGAAGTTTAAGTTTTGTGAATGTTGCCAAGAGTTCCCTCATATACAGGTACCCTCCTGGCACCTTCAATTACCCTGTCTGGCCTTTCTTCTCCCGTGGTCATATGTGGGGAACCTGGAATCCAGTACTTTAGTGTTTTTTAAGTGTTTCCTAGTGTAATGTTACCTCCTTTATTGCTATTAAATATTAAAATAGTATTAAAGGAAAAAATGATAGACTATGTTTCATTTTATTCTGTGGTCCACATATTCCACAAAGAACCCTTCCTTTCATAGGGATTTTTGTTTGCTTGATTTACACACTGTGGGATTCCATTTAATGGTGTCAAGCAGAAGCACAGATATGCATTGTGCAGACTAATTTAATGTCAGTTTGACAGAGGCTCCTTTGGTGTTTTGAGACACTGGTTCTTTTTGTAGTTTGGGCTGTTCTCTGCATTCCAGGTGCTGGGATTAAAAGCATATACCACCAACACCTGAAAAAAAACTTCCTTCTTTCTTTCTATCCTTCCTTCCTTCCTTCATATTTTTTTTTTATTTGAGACAAGATTTTTGTAGCCTTGACTGTCCTGGACAAGGCTATGGAAGAGGCTGATCTTGAACTCGCAGATATCCCCCTGACTCTGAATCCCCAATGCTAGGATTAAAGGCTTGTGCTACCACCACAAAAAAAAAGAAACCACTTTTTTTTGGTGATGGGTACATTCCAGACAGGGTTTCTCTCTGTAGCCTTGGCTATCCTAGAATTTGAACTGTAGATCATGCTGGCATAAGAGTCACAGAAATCTGTCTGCTAAGATTAAAGGAGTGCAAATCCACCACCAGGCCATAATTTTTAAACACTTGAAAGGACAATTATCAGATTCGTAGAGAAATACAAAAAAAATCTTGAGGACAACAAAAAATGCAAAAAAATAAAATAAAATGAGAAAGCCAAAACAATCATGAATAATAAAAGAACCGCTAGATATATCACTCTCCCTGAGTTCAAATTGTACTACAGAGCTATAGTAATAAAATAGTTTGATGTTGTCATAAAAGTAGATGCATTGATCAATGGAAGCAAATTAAGATCTACACATAAATTCATAAATTCACACACTTATGAATACCTGATTTTTTATTTTTAAAGTGGAAAATACAAAATAAAATGAATACAACATCTTTAACAAATGTACCAGGTCAAACTAGATGGCTTCGTGTAGAAGATTTCAACATATCAACCTTTATCGCCCTATACAGATCTCAACTCTAAATAGATCAAAGACCTCAGCAAAATATTTTGAATACGATAGAAGGGAAATGCAGGAATAGCCTTGAACTCACTTGAAACAGGAAAAGATTTTCCTAATAGAACACCAATAGCACAGGCACTAAGAACAACAATTAATAAATAGGATCTCGTGGAAATGAAAAGCTTTTGTTTGGCATAGGACACCATCATTGGGACAAAGAGTCAGCCTACAGAATAGGAAAAGAGGTTTAACTACTACACAACCAATAAAGGGCTAATATCAAAAATATGTAAAGAACTCAACTGGACGTCAGGCAAACAATTAACCCAGTTAAAAATGGATTATAGATCTAAACAGAGAATTCCCAAAGGAGGAAACCCACCATCATATACTTCAGGATGTCTTCATCCTTGTAGCCTCCCTTCCTAATCCTGAGCCCACCAAAGAGAAGGATCAGGGAGCTCCACATAAAGCTTAGTTCACACCCCAGAGGTTTCCTTAAATGAACCAAATCATCCAACTTCTTTTGCTCTGGTATTGTCAAAGGCAGATTCTAAATGGCTTCTATGATCTGCTCAACTAGGGTTAAGGCTACCACTTTAGAGGCAGTGAAATTTGCTTAAGGGGTAGTGAAGGGCTCCATCTCCTGGTCCCCTATCAGGTAACACCTGTTACTGTAATGATTATAATTCAAACACCAAAAAGATACTACATAAGAGCCACAGCATGAATGATATAGCACAGGTCATGACACCATCAATAGGATTCCTGCTAACTCAGGAATAATCCTTATCTGAACCATATTTATACCTAGAAGTCTAAATAAGCTTTACATACAGAAAATCTTACCAGTCTGACAACACCAGTTCCCTCATCCAGGATTTAATGGGTAAGTTACATGTAATATTATCGTATTTCTCATCATCATTTTACACACACCTTGGAAGCTGTCTTAACCAGTATGGTTCCTTGTGATCTTTAAATACTAAACACATCTCCATGTTGACAACTTGTATGTCAAAGAATACTAAACACATTTTTCCTGCCTTTACCCTTATTAGTTATTCCTGTCATTGCCTTGATCTCACAATCCCTGAAACAATTTATGCTTGATTTGGTTTACTATTAAACTGAAAAATACATTAGATTTCAGATCAAGTAAGAAAAGCCTAGTCATGCTTATTTACAAGAACATAGAAAAGAATCCCTCGGGGATACAGGCAGACACTCACAACTGGACAGAAGGTAAATATCAAGAGATCATGGGGATCTGAACCCCAATAGATACATCTATATCCTACATCAATGGCTCCAGAAATATTGTGGAATAGGGGTCAGAAAGACAGTGAGAGTCAGAATACCAGGAAGTGTGCTGTGAAACAGTCTCTCCTAGAAATGGCTGCATAAACAAGACCAGAACAATGAATATGTTGATATGAATGTGGGAAGGTTTGAAAGAGTCTCACCTCTAGACACAGAATTAGCCTCTATTAACAATGAGCTCCCCAAAGAATCACTAATACAAAGTGGTCATCTCTTGAGATGGCTATTCTTGGCTGTTAATTTGACTACATCTGGAATTAACTTAAAATAAGAGGCTGTGATTTTTCTTGTTAGCGATTTTTCTTGATTGAATCATTTAAAGCAGGAAGACCCACCAAAACCTGGATCTTCTCGAGTGTTCAGATCACCTTACATCCTGCTCACATGGTCTACTGGTAGGCTATATACAAAGGACCTGTAAGATGGAAAAGTAGGACAAAGTGGTCCAGTTTTCTTTCACCTAAAAACATTAGAAATAAGAAAATCCCACAGCATAGAGGTGCAAAGCGATCTACAGCACTTGATTGAGATTCAGAAGGTTCAATATTTCATATTTAGAATATTTCTCCACAGTCTTCTGTCTGGTTACTGTGATCTCCAGAAGCTGGGGAGCAAGGTGTCTTCCATCTCTACTGTAAACTACAAACATTTGAAAACGAAATAGAATGAGATTAATGGTTTTTTTAAGACAGAAAGTTGAGTGAGTAGATAAAAGGGATGGATCTGGAAGGAACTGCAGTTCAGATGTTTATGCTCAAAACTAGTTGTACAAAATACTTCTAAAAACTAAAAGGAAACACAGATGCAAGCATAATGAACAGAATGCAAGAGATGGAAGAGAGGATCTCTGGTGTAGAGGATACAATAGAGGAAATGGATTTGTCAGTCAAAGAAAATACCAAAGCCAAAAAAGTCATAACACAAAATGTCCAAGAACTCTGGGACACAACGAAAAGACCAAACCTAAGAATAATAGGGATAGAAGAAGAAGAAGAATACCAACTCAAAGGCACAGAAAATACATTCAACATGATCATAGAAGAAAACTTTCCCAACTTAAAGAAGGAAATACCTATGAAGATACAAGAAGCCTATAGAACACCGAACAGACTAGACCCTGTAGCAGGAATCTTAGAGAGACTTATTAATAAAATCAAACCCAGGCACAGTTATTGGGGTGAAATCTTGGATGGTCAGAGAGACAGAACAACTCACAGCTAACCTCACCTGGCCAATTTCTCAGCTGATCTTGTTTCCTCAGTCTGGAAGCCTCTGTGTCCTCATATCCAAATGGCTGTCAGCTGAACTGTGCTGCTAGAAGACTGAAAGCTTAACCAGGCAAATGCTTCTAGTTTCTGGTCCTCATACCTTACATACCTTTCTGCTTTCTACCACCACTCCCTGGGATTAAAGGCTTGCTTTCTGGGATTAAAGGTGTGTGTCACCATGCCTGGCCATTTCCAATGTGGCCTTGAACTCACAGAGATGCAGAGGGATTTCTACATCTGGAGTGCTAGGATTAAAGGTGTGAGTGCCACCATTTTCTAGCCTTTGTATCTAGTGACTGTTCTGTCTCTGAACCCACCTCAGTTTCAAAGATAGACATTACCTGGCAGAGTATAAGGATGGGAAAAGTCTTTGTAATCAAATGGTTTTAAGAAGGAAGGTGGCAGGATTGCTTGGCTCGGCCTGGGAGGAGGGGACTGGACCTACCTGGACTGAGTCTACCAGGTTGATCTCAGTCCGTGGGGGAGGCTTTGCCCTGGAGGAGGTGGAAATGGGGGGTGGGCTGGGGGGAAGGTGAGGGGGCAGGAGGGGGGAGAACAAGGGAATCCTGATATGTAGAACTGAATTGTATTGCAAAATAAAAATAAAAAAAGAAGGAAGGTGTTGTAGCCATCCTAATATTCAGCAAAATAGACTTCAAACTAAAATCAATCAAAAAGAGATCAAGAAAGACATTACATACTTATCACAAGAAAGATCCACCAAAATGAAGTTTCAATTCTGAACATTTATGCCCCAAACACAAGGGTACCCACATATGTACAAAAAACATTACTAAGGCTTAAATCACATATAAAACCCCACACATTAATAGTGGCAAACTTCAATACCCTACTCTCACCACTGGACAGATATGCAACACCAAAACTTAACAGAGAAATAAGACATTTAACTGATGTTATGACTCAAATGGACTTAATTGATATCTACAGAACATTCCATCCTAACAAAAAAGAATATACCTTCTTCTCAGCACCCCATGGAACCTTCTCTGAAATCAACCACATACTTGGCCACAAAGCAAATCTCAACAGATACAAAAAACTGGAATGACCTCCTGTGTTCTATCAGACCACCACTGTTTAAAGCTAGATTTCAACATCAAGAAAAATTACAGAAAGTCTACAATCTCTTAGAAACTTAATAACACTCAACTGAATCACCAACAGGTCAAGGAAGAAATAAAGAAAGAAATTAAAGACTTCCTAGAGATCAATGAAAATGAATATACCACATACTCAAACTTATGGAACACAATGAAAGCAGTGCTAAGAGGGAAATTCATAGCATTAAATGCCCATATAAAGAAGTTGGAGAAATCTCACACTAGTGACTTAACAGCACACCTGAAAGCTCTAGAACAAGAAGAAGCAAAGTCACCCAGGAGGAAGAGATGCCAGGAAATAATCAAATTAAGAGCAAAAATCAATAAAATAGAAACAAAAAGAACAATACAAAGAATCAATGAAACAAAGAGTTGGTTCTTTGAGAAAATCAAAAAGATAGACCAACCCATATCCAAACTAACCAAAAGGCAGAGATAGAGCATCTAAATTATGAATATCAGAAAAGAAAAGGGAGACATAACAACTAACATTGAGGAAATACAGAGAATCATCAGGTCATATTTCAAAAACCTGTACTCTACAAAACTGAAAAATCTAAAAGAAATGGATAATTTTCTGGATAGGCACCACATATCTGGGTTAAATCAAACCAGATAAACTATTTAAATAGACCAATAACAACCCCTAAGGAAAAAGAAACAATCATTAAAATCTCCCAACCAAAAAAGTCCAAGATCAGATGGTTAGACGGTTTCAGCACAAAATTCTACCAGACCTTCAAAGAAGAGATAATACCAATACTTTTTAAATTGTTCCACACAATAGAAACAAAAGAAACATTACCCAACTCCTTCTATGAGGCTACAATTACCCTGATTCCCAAGACAATAAAAATGCAACAAAGAAAGAGAATTACACACCAATCTCTCTTATGAACATTGATGCAAAAATACTCGATAAAATATTGGCAAACAGACTCCAGGAACACATAAAAACAATTATCCACCATGACCAAGTAGGCTTCATCCCAGGGATGCAAGGGTCATTCAACATATTAAAGTCTGCCAATGTAATACACCATATAAACAAACTTAAAAAAAACACCACATGATCATCTCACTCGATGCTAAAAAGGCCTTTTACAAAATTCAACACCCCTTCATGATAAAGGTCTTGGAGAGATCAGGACTACAAGAAACACACCTAAACATAATAAAGGCAATTTACAGCAAGGCAATAGCCAACATCAAAGTAAATGGTGAGAAGCACAAAGTGATTCCACTAAAATCATGAACAAGACAAGGCTGTCCGTTCTCCTGATACTTATTCAATATAGTACTTGAAGTTCTAGCCAGAGCAATAAGACAACATAAGAAGATCAAGGGGATACAAATTGGAAAGGAAGATGTCAAGCACGCACTATGTGCAGATGACATGATAGTATACATAAGTGACCCCAAAAATTTGACCAAGGAACAAATACAGCTTATAAACACCATCAGCAATGTAGCAGGATACAAGATTAACTAAAAAAAATCAGTAGCCCTCCTATATACAAATGACAAATGGGCTGAGAAAGATTTCAGAGATACATCACCATTTACCATAGCCACAAATGATAAAAAATACCTTGGGGTAACTCTAACTAAGGAAGTGAAGGACCTGTATGACAAGAACTTTAATTCCCTGAAGAAAGAAATTGAAGAAGATGTCAGAAAATGAAAAGATCTCCCATGCTCATAGATAGTTAGGATTAACATATTAAAAATGGCAATCTTACCAAAAGCAACCTACAGATTCAATGCAATCCCCATCAAAATCCCAATACAATTCTTCACAGACCTGGTAAGAACAATATTCAATTTCATATGGTAAAACAAAACACCCAAGATAGCCAAAAGAATCCTGTACAATAAAACAACCTCTGAAGGCATCACGATCCCTGACTTCAAGCTCTACTATAGAGCTACCGTAAGAAAAACAGCTTGGTACTGGCATAAAAACTCACCTGTGGAACAATGGAACCAAACTGAAGACCTTGACATTAATCTGAACACCTATAAACATATGATTTTTGACAAAGAAGCCAAAACTATATAATGAAAAAGAAAGCATCTTCAACAAATGGTGCTGGCATAACTGGATGTCAACATGTAAAAGACTGCAAATAAATCCATATCTGTCACCATGCACAAAACTTAAGTCCAAATGGATCAAAGACCTCAATGTAGATCCAGTTATTCTGAACCTAATAGAAGAGAAAGAAGAAAGTAGTCTTGAACGCATTGGCACCGGAGATCACTTCCTAAATACAACACCAGTAGCACAGACACTGAGAGAAACAATTAATAAATGGGACCTCTGGAAATTGAGAAGCTTTTGTAGGACAAAGATCACTGTCAACAAGACCAAAGAACAGCCTACAGAATGGGAAAAGATCTTCACCAACCCCACATTGACAGAGGGCTGATATCCAGAATCTATAAAGAACTCAAGAAATTAGACTTCAAAATGCCCAACAGTCCAATTAAGAAATGGGCTATCAAACTAAAGAGAGAATTCTCAATACAGTAAACTCAAATGGCTGAAAGACATTTAAGGAATTGCTCAACATCCCTAATTATCAGGGAAATGCAAATCAAAACCACTCTGAGATACCACCTTACACCCGTCGGAATGGCTAAGATCAAAAACACTCAAGAAGGCTTATGCTGGAGAGGACGTGGAGCTAGGGGAACTCTCCTCCACTGTTAGTGGGAATGCAAGCTTGTACAGACACTTTGGAAATCAATTTGGGAATCAATCTCCCCCAAGATCCAGCTATATCACTCTTGAGCATATTCCCAAGAAATGCTCAATCATACCACAAGGGCACATGCTCAGCTATGTTCATAGCAGCATTGTTTGTAATAGCTAGAACCTGGAAACAACCTAGATGCCCTTCAACTGAAGAGTGGATAAATAAAATGTGGTATACATACACAATGGAATACTACTCAGCAGACTACTATACTATACTATACTACTCCTTATGACACAATCCACTTTCCAGTGACAAATTTGTTGATTCAAAAAGCAAGATACACATTTTACCTACAAAAATGTTCAAACTAAGTGTGATAGACTTGTTTCTTTGTGCAGCTCTCTGGAGAATCATAGCCTAAGGTGAGGAGATAGGTTATCAGTCTTTCCAGTGATAGACTCAGGAAACATCTTTTACTTCGTCAAGGGCTGGGGAATCCCTTTATGATAGGTCCAGCTTCTCAGCATTTGCCTGCAATAACCTAGCCCTAGGGAGATCCCAGACAATGATGAGCACCAAAGTAAGTAGAAGGCCAGGACAGTGCTCCATACCTGCCTGCAGATACTCATAAGTGTAATAGATGGAAAGTCCATGTGTTTGGTCAGATCAGAGAGTTTGACTATAGGAGACACTATGCTGTGGGATGTATGGCAAATGTGTTGCTGATTAATCAATAAAACACTGATTGGCCGTTGGCTAGGCAGGAAGTATAGGCGGGGCAGGGAGGAGAATAAAGCTGGGAAGTGGAAGGCTGAGTCAGAGAGACACTGCCAGCCACCACGATGAGAAACAGCATGTGAAGATGCCGGTAAGCCACGAGCCATGTGGCAAGGTATAGATTAATGGAAATGGATTAATTTAAGCTGTAAGAACAGTTAGCAAGAAGCCTGCCATGGCCATACAGTATGAAAGCAATATAAGTCTCTGTGTTTACTTGGTCAGGTCTGAGGCTGTGGGACTGGCAGGTGATAGAGATTTGTCCTGACTGTGGGTCAGGCAGGAAAACTCTAGCTACAACACTACACTGAAAAAAAGGTCAGATGTGTGTGATAAATGGATTTATAGTAGGTCAGATCAGAGAGTTTGACTATAGGAGACACTACACTGAAAAATAGGTCAGATGTATGTGATAAATGGATTTATAGTAGAGATGACTCATTCCAATAAGAACTGGTATAAAGACTTAACAAATTAGACAACATTAACATGAGCCTAAAGAACCACACAATTTATGGGCAATGTCCACTAAGGAATCCAATCATCTCTTGGTTTTTGAGTGGCACTGGATCATTCTTTTGGCTATATATACATCTTTAAAGGTGAGCTCGAGTTTGTGTTCCAATATTACTTCTATCACTGGTGGTCAATCTCCATGCTGCCTGCTATGTCTGAGCACTCACTGGAATGATATAAGCAGCAGTGAGTTATACAGGCAGAGTATGGCTGGGTACCATCATTTTGAAGATGCTGTCTGTGTTAGAGTACCCTCACAGTCAGAATTTGTCATAGAAGGTCAATGGGCAGGAATGTAAAGACCAGTTGGTTTAGTGTGCTTTTAGCATATATAAAGTCCTGGATTTGATTGTAATGGCTGTATATAATACGTGCCCATGGAGGCACACTTCTGTAAACCCAATTCCTCAAACCTGGAGTGAGAAGAATCATAAATTCATACTCATCCTTTTATATATAGGGATTTTCAGCCTAATTTTTCATTAGAAGTATTTCTGGAAGTTAAAAAAAAATGTTTAGCATGTGAGCCACACTCATTTCCCCTGTAGAGCCCATGGATGGAAGACTGTAGAAATTGGACTCTGATGAGTCAGAGCAAAGCAGGTATGGTGCACACTTAATGCTAATATAGACTCTGTCATTCTACCTACTTTTTATCTGGGTTGTCCATATAGTGGCTGAGGATATTTGTCATCTAGAAAGCCTTTTGCATACATATTACCCAAATGCCAGACTGCTTTTCTTGCCTGGTCATGTTGAAGACACCAAGAAAGATTTGGCCAGTTGAAGGGAAGTTTTATTTTTGTCAAACCATCATGTAATAACATGGTTTAGAATGATTTGGACTACGAGTATTTCTAAGGAATACGCTCCAATCTATAATCTCTCAGTGTGATTCTCTGGCAATCAAAATTATTCCCTGAGAGGGATATGACAGGTTGAAGATGCAGGAGAAGGGTCAAATATTTCTACTAAGCTGGTACAATTTTGAGTCAAAGATGGGAAGGTAAAGGGTATCTTTCTTAGGCTGCTTCTATCAGGGGTTTGGCCACAGTGACAAGAATATAACTACTATGGTACCTAAAGGTTAAAAGTAGGGAATGCACAGAGTTGTTTACTTCTCAACTCATCTAAGGCAATACCATATGTTATCTGTGAGCTATAAGTACCATGGGTAAATGAAGAATGAAGGTCAATAACAGCCATGCTCCCCATGCTGGATCCAATGGATCACTCTCAATTCAGTCACTAGCGTCTAGCTGAATTCCTCTGATATTTAACAAACATCATTGAAGCATTTCTGCTGTACGTGTTCCTTTCCTTATGATTTACCATTTGTACTTCTCTTTTAGACTAGAAAGTATTATGAGAAGTCCTTCTGAAACTTCCAGTGTTTGGAGAAATGCATGGAAGAAAGAGGAATTGTGTGAACAACAGTGGTATTCATGTGATTCTTAGAAGGATGGGCTCCCATCTGGCATCAAACCCATATAACACATTCAGTCCTGCTGATTTTTCTGTATTGTACCAGCCAAGTAAATTGCAGACATTGCCTATAGTGTCTGTATTGCTTAATGACAAAATGTGGTGATCTTCCTGAAGCAACATTCTGACTCTGATGACTAGCTGGAAACAGGAAATTAGATCTTATTTACAAACACACAGTCATGATAAGTTTTCTGTTTTTCTGCCATAAACTAACATAACTCTCCATGTTGTGACTACATTCCAAGTATCTTCAGTTTTTAGAAGATTTCATAAGAAGAGCACTATCACTTTTCAGGATGTGAAGGAATCTTCATCTGCTCCAGCTGCTCTAGCTGTGGATAGTACTTCCAAAGAAACAACACAAGCACAAAGGGAAAGTACTGTACAGATTGAGGCTTTGCTTCCATTATATGTATTAGTCAATTAGTCTCTGTACCATATGTAAAACTGAACAGATTTAGCAGAACTGGTAAATGTGAAAAATGTTAATGTATCTATCTCATCAGTAGAAATACAACCATAGAATTTTAAGATGTATTTAAAAGTCGCATTGGCTCTCGTTGAATAACATAAACTAGAGGAAAGCTAGAGCACATATATAAGTTGATGTGGCTTCACCTGATGTGGGCAGAAACAGTTGAGCCACCCTATCTGCTACTTATTCCCACATGTGGGTCATGCAGATGGAACAGATGTAAATAGTTCCCAACGTAAAGGTGAAATTTGAGTTATGTAGCAGCCTTCTTGGTCAGATTCAATGGGGAAAGATCCCAGGATTGGCAGTGTCACACCCTGTGATTGGGAGTGTGAGAGAGCAGGAAAAAGATCTCTAAGTACAAGGAAAATGGGAGGTTCCTGTGCTTTTCTTCTTTCAGAAGCATAAGAATATGCAACAGCTCTCTGGGGGAAATGATGCATAAATTAGTGTTTTATCCTCTTTAACAAAGTACGTTGACAAAAACAATCTGAGGGATGAAAGGTTTATTTTGAAATTAGTTTGAGAATTAAGGTGATAATTGTAGTGCATCTATATAGAGAGAAGCCCAAAGTAACCAGAACCAGAGAGCAGGGAAAAATGAATGGTATTGCACAACTCACTTTCTCCTATTTTTACTGTCTAAGATCCCAGTCAAGGAAATGATGCCTTCCCACAGTTGGTGGATCATCCCACCTCAGCTGTCCTCATCACTGTAATGTCCCACAGGTGTGCTCTGAGGATCTGGATCTCATCAAATTGATAACTGAGATGAATCACCACAGTAGCCATGAAGTACTTTGTTAATGGTTGTGTGTTAACTTATGGTAGACCCCATCACTCTGCTTAGGACAATTCTCTCATGTGTAATCATACATATGAACTTGAATATGAAAGTCTCATAGTGTTGGCTCAATGCTGCAGGAGAATCAGATCCTCTTCCTCTAGTCCTTTAGAGCTTGTATTACCATCTTCATGGTCTGCTCTTCAATGTTTAGATCTGTTTTAAAGGACACCCAGAAAATGGCATGGCTCAACTGACAGAAAAGCTTTTTAGTCTGGCTTCCATCACTGGAAGTAAGTGTCAAACATATGAGTTTCACTCATTTGAATTCTCTTCTTCTCTCCCTGGACTTGTTGATGTGCGAGATGACTGAGGTAATGGAGATCTGGGAGCTGGCTTCTGTCTTGTAACCTCTGACCTAATGGGTGAGGAAATTCTTGACTTTGGCTTAGCTTTGACCCTTTTTAATGCACTCTGGATTCAATCTACAAGATCAGAGGTCTTGGGAGTTCCCATGAACTCCTACCCATATACTACATCTTAGGAACATGATCTCAGTCCTCCTGCGACCTATCTGGACTTTGTTTGTATCTGTCCTCTGTAGCTGGAGAATTTTCTTTCTGGGTCCCACCAAACCCTGGCAGTCCAACAGCCCACTTATAAAATAAACACACAGATGCTTATATTATTTAAACTGTTTGGCCTAATGGCTCAGGTTTCTGTCTAGTTCTTACATCATAAATTAATCCATTTCTATAAATCTATACCTTGCCACGTGGCTCGTGCCTTACCGGAGTCTTCACATGCTGCTTGTCATGGCGGCAGCTGGCAGTGTCTCCCTCACTCAGCCTTCCACTTCCCAGAATTCTCCTCTCTCCTTCTCCCGCCTGCTACCTGCCTGGTCACTGGCCAATCAGTGTTTTATTTATAGAGAATGATATCCACAGCACTTCCCCTTTTTCTTTTCTTTCTTTTTTCTTTCAAAAAGGTTTTAACTTTTACACATCTCCAAAGCCAGCTTGGTATTATTTGGGAATTTGGATGTAGCTTCTGTTACTACTTCCTGCTGGAGGGGGGTGCTGTATCTTATGGGGACACAAAGAAAATTTTAGGATTATGGAGTAGTCTGTGAGGGTGTATCGTCTGAGCCAGTTGCCTTGAAATGGTTCTGGATGTTGGATCATCTGGGCCTTGGTGTCATCAGAGATCTTTTAGGGGGTCTTGGCTGGTCAAACCCGATGTATTTTAATCTGGAACAAATCCATAGCCTCTGGCTTTCTGTGGAAACAAAAGCAGAGCCTCCTTTCCAAAGCAACATATCCTTACATGCAAATTTTGAAGTCAAGGTACCTTTAAAATATACGTTTTGGCATAAATCAACAGCTTTTGCAATCAAATGTTTTCTTTCAGTTACAAATATCAAAGAGAACATAATCCAGATTCTCTGTCTGGTAGCCATCTTTACATGGCTTATTTTTTTATATTACCTTGAGCCTATTGCTTTAAACTGCAGCATTCTAAGACTGAAACAGGGCTGTGGCTGCTGACTCTGCCCACTTCAGCTTCCCAACATGGCGGTGGTACATTTTCCGCCAGCTCTGGGAGCCATCAACTCTCAGACATAGTGGGTCTATGCTTCTATCAAAGCAGCGTGTAGCCCAGAAACCTCTTATTTCGTTTTGTACTATCAAAGGCTAAATCCACCACTCAGCTTAATGTGCCACTTGCAGAGGTCTCATTCCTGCCATACTGCAGGTCGAGCATGCACTCCAGGAACCCACCATAGTAGCTCAAACACACAGGCTGCTGATAACTTGAGAGGGAAAACTAGGAACTGTTTTTAGCTCCGTTTTAGAATCTTTTTACTCAGGTTTTAGGTGGAAACTCTTGCCAACACGTTGGGTGCCATTTGTAGCTGGAGAGTTTTCTCTCCAGGCCCCACCAAGCTCCGGCAGTCCAACAGCCCACTTATAAAATAAACACACAGATGCTTATATTATTTAAACTGTTTGGCTAATGGCTTAAGCTTCTAGCTGTCTAGTTCTTACATCTTAAATTAATCCATTTCTATAAATCTATACCTTGCCACGTGGCTCGTGGCTTACCGACGTCTTCACATGCTGCTTGTCATGGCGGCAGCTGGCAGTGTCTCCCTCACTCAGCCTTCCACTTCCCAGAATTCTCCTCTCTCCTTCTTCCGCCTGCTTCCTGCCTGGCCACTGGCCAATCAGTGTTTTATTTATACAGAACGATATCCACAGCAGTTCTCTGTGCTTTAGTACTGTTATATGTTTCATTCTTGGGATAAGAAGCCCATTTCCTTTAAGTGTCTTTAGTAGGTGCAAGGTCTTATTGGCCAGTCACCAGGCAAGAAGTATAGGTGGGGTAAGCAGACAAGGAGAATTCTGAGAAGAGGAAGGCTGAGTCAGGAGTCTTCAGCCAGACAGAGGAAGCAAGATGACAAAGCAGAACTAAGAAAAGGCACCAAGCCAGGAGGCTAACCATAGATTAGAATTATTGGTTAGTTTAAGTGTAAGACCCAGCCAGTAATAAGCCTGAGATAATGACCAAGCAGTTATAATTAATATAAGCATCTGTTCGTTTACTTGGGTGATAAGAGTGGGAGAGATTTGTCTTGACTACTGGCCGGCCAAGACACAGGACAACCTTCAACTACAGGCATGGATGACCCACATGCCAATGCACATGCCCACATACATATCTACTCACAGACACTGGGCTTCAAAAGTAATTTAGACTTATTTTATCTTATGTGTATGTATGTTTTGCCTGTGTGTATTTATGTTAGCATACCACATGAGTACCTAATTCACTCAGAGGTCAGAGGACAGCTCAGATCTTCTGAAACTAAAGTTACAGATTGCTATGGGATGTTCTGTATGTTAAATGTGTTGTTCTGATTGGTTAATAAATAAAATACTGATTGGCCAGTAGCCAGGCAGGAAGTATAGGTGGGACAAGGAGAGAAGAGAATTCTGGGAACAGGAAGGCTGAGTCGGAGAGACGCTGCCAGCCACCACCATGACAAGCGAGATGTAAGGTACCAGTAAGCCACGAGCCATGTGGCAAGGTATAGATTAATAGAAATGGGTTAATTTAAGATAGAAGAACTAGATAACAAGAATCCTGCTGCTGCCATACAGTTTGTAAGCAATATAAGTTTCTGTGTGTTTACTCGGTTGGGTCTAAGCAGCTGTGGGACTGGCAGGTGAGAGAGATTTGTCCTGACTGTGGTCCAGGCAGGAATGGAGAAAACTCCAGCTACAACAGATGGTGATGAGACACCATGTGGATTGTGAGAATCAACATTAGGGCCTCTGCAAAAGACAGGTGTTCTTTACCTCAAGCCATCTTTCTAGGCACTCAAATGTTTATATGGCAAGACCTGGCTTCTGGGATGATTCCCTGTATGGAGTAATTCAAATTACACACTTTTGTGTGACTATTTGTGTATATATTTAATCTTAGAATTTTCTGTTTAGCTTTTTCAAACATCCTCAGTGCTATCCCTCCTTTGTTCTACCCTCCCATCCCTTTCCCCACTCAGAACCCCCTCCCATTTTCCTACTTTTCCCTACATGTCACCTGTGTCTATCATGACCCCCTAATATCTTCCTTCCTTCTCCATACCAATTAATGTTCCCTTTTTAGTCTGCTGAAACCTATAGTTCTCCAAGTTAGTATCTAAATCTTAAGTTTCACACTAAGATAATATGAATATTGTGATAACGACCTTTTAAAGCTATCAATTAGAAACTTCGAGTTTTAGTAGCACATTTCTTCATATGGCCATATTTCATGTTTTCAAATATACCTTATGTTTTTTGTTGTTGTTGTTAGTCAGACATTGCTCTAAAATGGTTTTGTCTACCTTGAAATTGGTTATTCCTCCTGTGTGTTTTAAATCTTCAGTTTCTTTAGTGACTTTGTGAATGACTTGTTTACAGTGATTATTCTCTTTCTCATGTGTTTCTGGGGGTTTTCTGTAACAGTGAATTAATGATTGGATGAGTTTTAACTGCATACAACCAGCAAATGTCCTAGTCTTTGTCATGAGATTCAATACAATGGAGGGTACAGAATTCTTAGTTTTACCTTCCTATATGTACAGAGCTTCAATGTCACTGGGAAAAGAGATAAAGCTTCATATCTTGATTGTAGTTGGAACTCTGTGTATGTGTGTGTTTGTGTTTGTGTGTGTGTGTGTGTGTGTACATTGTCTTCCATAAGAGTGGATCTTACATTACAAAAAGAATGTAGGAAGTGTGTAAATCATCTCCATGATACTCATTTTATTGTCATTTCATTTTATGGAATGTTTGCTCCAGAATATGCCTATCACCACATGAAACCACCAGAAAAACATGGTCTGCCAAAGCTTTTATCAGATGACTTGGGAAAGGGCTTTTCTACTCCAAAGATAAAAATTACATAGCTCTACTAGTCCACTTTAAAAATCATATCTACTCCAGACAAAAGCTGTGCTGCTCCAACACAACAGCATTTTAGGTTTTCCTTTCTCCAGTATGTGACTGCTCCTTTGTAGTTCATGCACTGAACATGGAGCATGGTGCCACTAGATGTTAATTCCCTGAGTTTTGGAGAGGGTATATATACATTTAATATTTTCTGTCCTTTAAGGCTGAGCACAGGGCCACCATTTCAGAGAAAGAGACACTTATTCTCGGCAGCTTTACTGCTTTACAGGTTTACATCAAAACTACCTCAGCTAAAAAGAAAAGTTTCCCTTAAGATGAAGAGGACAGCAACAATAACCCACAGGTGTAAACACAAATGTTTAGAAGGCAACTAGACAGGCACATCCCACTATCTTTTTTAGACAAATGTCTAGTTCAGCATCCATCCCATCTCCGAATTCAAGCACATATGACATCCCAGCAAAAGATTTTTAGATTTCAGCTTCAAGACAAGCTGAGGTGACCTCTCATGATAGCCTTTTTATTTCTTCAGAACTCATTTTAGTCTCTCTGTCTCTGAGTCTCTATATCTCTTTATCTCTCTCTCTCTCTCTCTGTCTATCTCTATTTCTGTCTCTCTCTGTAGCTGCCTGGCCTGGAACTCATTATGCAGACCAGGCTGGCCATGAACTACAGATCTCCTGCCTCTAGCCTCCTGACTGTTGGGATTGAAGGTAAGAAGCACCATGCACAGCTTCTGTGAATAGTCCTTTTAATACCCTCACATAAACTATCCCATAAAAAGCACACTTGTCCTTCCTCTGCATTACTATTCCTTTTGTCCATATGTTGTTACCTCACAGTATAACACATGACTGCTCTCATTTGATTTAATGATTGCCTCTTGACAAAAATGGAGTGTTAGTTATCTAAGAGGGAAAACTTCTCTTTGTTTTGCACATTGATGGATCCCAACTGTTTAGAATAACAATTACATAAAGTAGGGCATTAATAAGTACTGAGAGTTTCAGGCCTGAATGACCAATGAGACAGCCCTGTAGATGCTGGTGATTTGCTGGTTTGCTGGTTGATTCCACTAAGTATTGGGCACTGAATGTATACCCAGGATCTCCTGGGGTCACCTCATGACCCAACTATGGCTATGGACTTGAAGAGGTCCTCTGCTGGAGGCCCCAATGGGTACTCTAGATTGTGGCTGGCTTTTCGACTGGCGCTTTTGCTATCCAATTCACCCCAGTGGCTCCATGGGATACCATAAATGGCTCCCAGGTTCTAATCCCTGGAACCTATGACTGTCCTCTTTGTTCTAAACAGGATTTGTAGGTAGGATTAAATGAAGAGTTTTGAGATGAAATTTTATTCTGGATTATCAGGGTGTTGAACTTTGGATATTAAATATCCACACAAACACACATGCATATATGCCAAGGTGCTCTTTATAAATGACATGGCAGCTTTAGGAGGTGGGACCAAACTGGAGGAGTAGGGCACTGGAGGTGGAGGAAGCTTGAGGTTTAGAGATGAGCTCTTTTTCCTGGCCCCTCTATCCTACCTTGTCCATGGAGACTCTAGTAAACAGTCCCACACTGCTGGAAACAGAGCTTCAAGCCATTCCCGCCTTCCATCACACCCCAGCCCCTTATAATGAATGGTTTCATCTCAAATTGTTAGCAAGAATAAACCTCTCTTCCCTTAAAAAAAATCATTCCATATGTATCACTTTATTTCAGTTCCAACAATGTACAGTGACATTAGCATTCAAAGAATCCTTGGTCCCAGCCTGTCTAGAGTTCACGTTAACCCCCTAGAGAGCTGGAAATGCTGTGGATGTAAAGCAGTTCAAAACCTGCAACATATTTCTTATCAGAGACTGGATTTCTCTGTGTAGCCTTAGCACTCTGGGAAGTAACTGTGTGGAACAGTCTGGACTGGACCTAACAGAGATCCACATGATTCTGCCTCCCAAGTTCTGGACATTTCAGTCAGATAGTGTTGATTGTGTTGCACCCCGATGCCCTGTTTTTTTTTTATTATTTCTAATTTGTTGTTAGTGGGAATGAATGTACATCATTTTCTCCTTCTATTCCTTCTTAGATGTCCTTCATGTAGTCTCTAAAGGCCACACCAACTTCCTCCATGGTTGTTTTTAATAATGCTTCCAATAGATGAGCTCCTGTGATTAACATTGTTCTAAATGATGAACAATTGAACTCATATAGCAGTCAATCTCCACAACAAGATTTCTTGAGTCACTACTTAGCTGGGTGTAGTAGCTCACACTTTCAATCCCACAGTCAGAAGGAGTAGGGTGCCAAAGCAGGAAGATTTCTAGTTCAAACCCAGCCTAGCGTATACAGTGAGAATTTGGAGAGAACTTGGAGTAAGGCGAACTTTACTCTACTGTTGGTAAGAGTGCAAACTTGAACAGCCACTTTGGAAATAAATGTGGCATTTTATCAGAAAATTAGTAACCAATCTACCTCAATATCCAGTGATACCCCTCTTGCTCATATATCCAATAGATACACAATTATACCACAAGATCATGTTCATGGCATCTTTATTTCTAATAGTCAGAACCTGACATCATGAGGTTTGCAGGCAAATGGATGGATCTAGAAAAAAAATCATCCTGAGTAAGGTTACCCAGACTCAGAAAGAAAAACATCATATGTACTCACTCATAGGAGGATACTAGATGTAAAACAAAGATGACTAGACTGCTATTCACAACTCCTGAGAAGCTACCTAGAAAACAGGACCTGAAGAAAGACACAGGGATTGCCCAATGACAGAGAAATGGATGAGATCTATATGAGCAGTTTTCAGAGTCATTAGCCATTTTTAAGATGAAAACCAACCAAAATTAACTTTTAAATTCAGTATTTGCAGGTATAAGAAACTGTAACAAACAGTGTACTGATCTTTTACATAATAACAAAAATAAATCTGAATTTGCATCAGCACTGTACCACAGACAAGAAGCTGTCAGTTAGCCTGGCATAGGGAGTAACATTCCATTCTTGGAGCCAGACCCTGATCAGGTTTTAGCCCCAGGACAGGTCTTGGGAGCCCCACCCAACAGCATGGGAGATGAAGAGGGTGGGAAGGCATCCACCATGGGGACAAAAGATTGCTGTTAATCTCAGATTTTTAAGTATAGAGAGCGGCAGACTGAAAGTGACTTCATGCCCTGGCTGGGCCCACAGACCTGTAGGCCACTCCTCAGCTGTGACCCTGGAAGGGCACTTAGTTCTCCACCAGCCGCCACACTCTGAGCTCTTCGATGCTCCAGCTGGCTCCTGCCAGCTCTGCCCCAATGCTCACAGGCTGCCCAGCCCTCTCAGCGGTGCCCTGGGTCCCCAAAGCAGCAGCTGTGCAGCCGCTGCCTGCAGGACCCATTGTAGAGCTTTCTGTTGCCTGCTGCCTGCGCTCTGGTGAGAGAGGGAGCAAGGAAGCAATGGGGGAGTTCAGTTAGTGGCCGCCCCCCAACTTGAGGGGAAAAACCTGTGAGGTCCCAGTGTGAAAATCTTTTTACCTTAGCCAAATTGGTGGGGTGTCTACCTGCCTTTTTGTGACCTGCCAGGAGAATCTGGCAGTTGGGCCAGTCAAAGGGAAGGCTCCTTGCCTGCCAGCAGGAGTGAGAATCCTGCCCTCTAGGCCAGCAGGAGCATGTCCCACCACAGCCGGTGCTGCTGGTAATGGTGGTGGCGTGGAGAACAAGGGCCCAGGCAGGGACAAAAGGCAGCTCAGGCAGCAGCAGAGGCTGGGTGACATGGCTGGTGGCTGCTTGAAGGTGGGGAATGGGAGTGTGTGGATAAAGGGGAAGTTAGGTAAGGGCCCCATGGAGAGGGAATTAAGAGGCAGAGACAGACAAAGACAGATAAAACATAAAACAAAACATAAAATGGACAGACACAGTCCGTGGGGTGGTTGATTCAACTACAAAACCGAAAGTACAGATTCAGATGGGAGAGGCCTCGAACAGCCTGCAGCCTCACTCCCCCGAGGAAGGAGAGACACTATGTCTGCTTCCTTCCTCCAGACCACTCCAAAGGAAACCTCTAGAAGGGGGACCCGGGGACATCTGAGCATGTCTGCTCCCTTCGCAGGTTCCAAATACCGGTCCTGTGTGCACCTCCTGCACAGGCACAGAATACAGATGCCAAATCAACCAGACATAGGACAAGGATACAATAACATAAAACATAGATCAAACTCGTATTGACCTCCAACTGGCGGAGTGGGGGTCCAGGGGCACCCCAAAATCTCGGTGGAAACTCCAATGTTATACCCCAAAATCTTGGGTCTCAAGTGGGCACCCAAGAACCCAGACTCCGGTCCAGTTGATGCAATAGCAAGAGGTGTTTATTGATGTAGCTGTACAGTCAGGCAAACTCTGGTCCAAAGACCAAGAGTCGCATCGCAATACAGTCACATAGGTACTTTTAAAGGAAAAACCCACAAAAGCCATAAGATTACAATTCCCATACAATTTCGTTTCACAAGATCATGGTTTGATCACAGAGTGGGTACAGTCACATCCACATGTACATTCTTCCTGAAACCTCAAGGGGGATGGATATCAGGGCGGGAGTGGAGTTTACACAAAGGTCACAGTGGTCCTTCCTGGAACACTTGCAACTATCCCAGTCACAGTTGAGCACATCTCTTAACAGAAATCTTTTTACATTGTTACATTGTTGCAGGGGTGGTTGAATAATGGCTGAGTCAGGTTGCTCTTAGAACTAGTTTCCTTTTTAGTTCCTTATTCTCCTGGGGCTTGGGGGGTGTAAGTATGAAGAGTTAAGGTCATTCATAACAAGTGTACCTGGTCAAAATGTATGGCCTCATGTAGAAGACTCTAAATACATCAGTATTAATCACCATGTATAGAACTCAACCCTATAGATCAAAGACCTCAGCCTGATAAATTATATATCATAGAAAAGAAAGTGGGGAATAGCCTTGACCTCACTGGAACAGGAATGATTTCTGAACAGAACACCAATAGCACAGGCACTAAGAACAACAATTAATAAATGGGACCTCATGGAATTGAAAAGTTTCTGTTTGGCATAGGACACCATCATTGTAACAAAGTGGCAGCATACAGAATAGGAAAAGAAATTTAACTACTACACAACCAATAAAGGGCTAATACCTAAAACATATAGATAACTAAAAAGACAGAATATCAAGAAAACAATTAACCCCATTAAAAATGGAGTATAGATCTAAAAGGAGAATTCCCAAGGGAGGAAACACATCAACCTCCACTTCAGGATGCCTTCATCCTGTATCCTCCCTTCCTCATCCTGATAAGGATCAGGGAGCTCCACATAAAGCTTAGTTCACATCTCAAGTTTTCCTGAAATGAACTAAATCATCGACCTTCTTTTGCCCTAGTGATCTCAAAGACAGATTCTAAATGGCTTCAACTAGGCTTAAGGCTTTCCAGGATCTGGCTATGACTTTAGAGGCAAAGAAAATTGCCCAAGGGGAACTAAGAGGCTTCATCTCCTGGTCTCCAATCAAATAACACATGTTACTGTAGTGATTTTAATTCAAACACTAGGAAGATGCTACATAGAAGCCACAGTATGAATGATAGCATAGGTCATGACCCCATCAATAGGATTCCTGCTCATTACAGTTAGGAATAATCCTTATTTGAACCATATTTATAGCTAGAACTCTAAATAAACTTTACATACAGGAAATATTCACCAGTCTGACAACTCCAGTACCCTCACCTAGCACTTAATGTGTAAGTTACATGTAATATTATCATCTTTTTTATCAATATTTTACACACTCCTTGGAACCTGTGTTAAGATACCCATTATGGTTCCTTGTGCTCTCTAAATACTAAACACATCTCAATGTTGAAAATTTGCATAACAAATAATACTAAACACATTTTTCTTAGCCTTCTTAGTAGTTATTCTATCATTGCCTTGAACTCACAATCCCTGAAACAATTTATCCTTGATTTGGTGTACTATTAAAGTGAACAATACATTAGATTTCAGATCAAGTAAGAAAAACCTAGTCATGTTTATTTACAAGAACATAGAAATGAAACGATCAGCAGTATAGGCAGACACTCACAGAATACCACAACTGGACAGAATGTAAAAATGAAGAGATCATGGGGATCTGAACCCCAACAGATACCTCTATATTCTACATCAACAGCTCCAGAAATATTGTGGAAGAGGGCTCAGAAAGACAGTGAGAGCCAGAATACCAGGAAGTGTGCTGTGAACAGTCTCTCCTAGAAATGGCTGCAAAAACAAGACCAGGACCATGAATATGTTGATATGAATGTGGGAAATTTTGAGAGTCCCATCCCTAATCAAAAAATTAGGCTCTATTAGGGATGAGCTCCCAAACTGATCATCCAACACAAAGTGGTCAGGCCTTCTGATGGCTATTCCTTGTTGTCAATTTGACTACTTGTAGAATTAACTAAAACCCAAGAGGTAAGTGTAGCAACTACCCTGAATCTAGAACAACAAAACTAAATGAATATGGTCACACATGGAGAGAGAGAGAGAGAGAGAGAGAGAGAGAGAGAGAGAGAGAGAGAGAGAGAGAGAGAGTGGTTCAGTCTACAAGGCTTGATGTATGAGCTTCTCTTCAGTATAATTTGAAATCTGTAGCATGAGTCTTAAAAGTTCTTATTAATAAAATCAAACCTGAGCCAGTTATTGGGTGAATGCTGGAAGATCAGAGAGACAGAACAAGCCCCAGCTACCTCACCTCACCAGTTCCTCAGCTGATCCTGTTTCCTCAGACTGGAAGCCTTAGTCCTCATCCAGAATGAATGTCAGCTGAACTGCTGCTCCAAAGCCTGAAACCTTAACCAGCTAAAAGCTTCTAGTTTCTGGTCTTCACGCCTTATATATCTTTCTGTTTTTGCCATCACTCCCTGGGATTAAAGGCTCACTTCTTGGGATTAAAGGTGTGTGTCACCATGCCTGGCTATTTCCAATGGGGAATTGAACTCACAGAGCTCCAGAGGGATTTCTACCTCTGTAATGCTAGGATTAAAGGTATCAGTGCCACCATTTTCTAGCCTTTGTATCAAGTGGCCGTTCTGTCTTTGACCCCAGATAAGTTTATTAGGGTGCACAATATTTTGGGGAACACAATACCATCACAGAAATTCTCTCCCAAAATAGGCTTTTATACCAGTGAAGGCATGAACTTTTCAGTGAGAGTGAGAGCAAGAAAACAAAGAGCAAAGATGTGAGAGTTTCCTTCTTCCATGTCCTTTTGCATAGGCTGCCTTCAGCTAAGATTTAAGGTGGATTCTCACACCTCAAACATCTGAGTTTAGGTGGAGCTTCCCACTTCAGATTATTCAGTCAAGAAAATTCCCTCACAAGAAAAATCAGAGACAGCCGGGCGGTGGTGGCGCACGCCTTTAATCCCAGCACTTGGGAGGCAGAGCCAGGTGGATCTCTGTGAGTTCGAGGCCAGCCTGGTCTCCAAAGCGAGTTCCAGGAAAGGCGCAAAGCTACACAGAGAAACCCTGTCTTGAAAAACCAAAAAATAAAAAAAATAAAAAAAAATGTAAAAAAAAAAAAAAAGAAAAAAGAAAAATCAGAGACACTTGGGTTTTAGTTAATCAAGTATTTTTTTATTCAGACATGGTTTCTCTGTGGATTGTTGGAGCACAGCTTTGAATTCATTTTGTAGTTCAAGCTAGCCTCTAACTCACAGAGATCTCCATGCCTCTGCCTTTAGAATGCTAGGATTGAAGGTATGTGCCACCACTGCCTGGTTTCCCCAAGTATTTATTACAAAAAGAAAAAAGAAAAGAACAGACAGTTGAGTGGGTAGAGAAAGGGATGAATCTCTTTGAAATTGCAGTTGAGGTGATATGATAAAAATGAGTTGAACAAAATTCTAAGGAATTTTTGAGAATTCTTTAATGTTGATATTTGCTAAAATCACAGATTGATATCATTAATGGTGAAATTATAAAAAGAAAACCAAAAATATTACCACACCACAAAATATTTAGAAACTGTGAAACATTAGAGCAAAACTTCTCTTTATTTATTTATTTTTTTAGAAAAATTCTCACTGTATATCCTTGAACTAAAACTCCTCCTGCTTCAGCAGCCCATTCTCTAGGACTCTGTGGATTAAAGGTGTGAGCTACCACACCCAGCTAAGCAAGAACTCAAGAAACCTTGTTGTGGAGATTTGTTTGTGGATACTGGCCACAGAGTTAATTCAATCTTCCATCCATTTAGAATACTGCTATTCACAGGAGCTCACCTACAGCAAGGATCAGTAAAAGCAACATGGGAGGAAGTGGGCGTGGTCTTTAGAGCATATATAAGGACACTCCAGGGGCCAGCCAGCTTCATCCTTCTCTAGACCAGACAGAGTGAGACTCCACATCTCGTGGCTCCTAGACTGCTAGATCTATCTCCTCCACACACTGAGGATCATACCCCAGAGCTGAGCTAATATTGTTGTGTCTCCACAAAACACTTCTGAGGCTGGAGACTATTTCTTGGGTGAGTGTACAATTTAAGATTGAAAGTCGTTGGTGATTTCTATTTTAATTTATTACCAAACTGAGGTTTCTGTTTAAAAATGCTTAAAATTTGGCTATTTACAAAAGAAATTTTGCTCCCATTAGGTCATCTTGCTTTGTATATATACTTTGAGTTATAGCTATAGATGATTTTAGTTTATTCATTCACAGTCTTTCTTTGCTCTGGTATTCCACTTTACAATTTTGTTCTTTCTCTAAATTTTAAGAATATTTATAGAGTATTTCTTTATGTAGTACATAGACGTGAGATCAACACTTCTAAATTAATTTTACAAGTATAATATATAAAAATAATTGCTAGGAACAGATTGATAATTACTAGTATTTAGAGATATATTCTATGACTATTATGTATAAAAGTGAAAACTCATTATTTAGCAAAGGAAAATATTTTAGTGTTTTCCTATTGTAAACTATAGGAAAACATCACAGTGTGAAATAATGCTTGATAATAGTTTACCATCTTTGAAAAACTGGCTCTTCTTGCTATTGGTTGATTTGCTAGGTTGGAAGTACACATGTGATTAACTTAGAGAAAACTAATCACAATATTCTATTCAGGGAAGTAGATCCTGGTTATAATCTGGTGCAACTTTTAAATTCTGCATTCCGATTTCATTACTTCTGTGAATTCATAAATTATTTTGGAATGAAGTATCAGAAGCTAATTTTTTAGTAAAAGGGGGACCTGTATGGGCCTGGCCCCCATTTTGTAACTGTTGCCTTGCTTGCTGACCTTGACCTTGATATCCTCCCTATGCTAATTCCCTGCTGGGTTACACCCTCCTGAATGCTTAAGGGAAGTTCCTTGTCTGTATATCCTGCATATTGGGCATTAACAGCTTAGATGCAAGATTGTAAAACATTGGTAGCAAACTTCTGCCCTCCGGTTCTCCCATTGTGCTGTATTTAAGACCTCCTCCCTCCTTCAATAAACAGCATTAGGCATTCAAAAAAATGAAGTATCTAATATACAGAAAAAAATACCAAATGTGGGTATTAGGTAAGTTAAGGAAGGCAGCATTGGAGTCTCCATCTCTTTTCTAAAATAATCTTGACAATGAGTATTAGTACTATTTTCAAGGTAAATAGGACCACCAGCTAAAGCCATGGACTCCATTTGCTTCAGACCACAGAAGCTGATGTTATTTGAGGGATGTCTATCTCAGTCAATCCAAGATTCTTTATTTGTGTATATGTTCAAAGAGAAGGAACAATGGGCACCTGTTGATTAACTAGGAAAATCTGTTAGTTATGAGATCCTCATTTATACCTCAAGGTTCATCCAATAAACTGAAGCCAGGAACTGTATCTTTGGTAAACAAACAAGTTTCCATAGAGAGTACCCTAGAATTCAACTTGATGGGATTTAGGATACATATGGAAACCTCTGAGGATGACTGTGAAGGATTATTGGGGGGTATATTCACTACAGTTGGTAAGATCCACACTAAATGCTCATGAGATCACTTGACCATTCCATGGTTTGAGGTCTCAAACTAAGGAAAAGGGAACAGGAGCTGAGTAGCAAGTGTTCCTTGCTTTCTTCTTGCTGATTTTGGATGCAATGAGACCAGCTCCCACAAACTCCTCCAGCCATATCTTTCCCACCATGATGGACAATATCCTTGAATTATGAGCCAGTATAATTCTTATTCTTGTTAACTATTTGCATCAGAAAGAAGACAAGAAACTAATGTTGCCTTCAAGTGTCAAGGGGTGTGATAATAGGATGTGAAGTATAAGTTGCTAAAATCAGAAATCAAGCAAAGCATTTTCTAGGGACTATGTGAAATAGGAAGTATTTCCTTGGATAGCCAACAAAGAAGGGTGTGTTTAACCTACTTATGTCTGTAGTGAAAGGCAAACATGTGGACTTGAAGGAGTTTGATCACTCTAGTGTATATTTATTTATAATCACTTGGAAAGCATGTCTCAGACCAGCAACCAAGACACTAATTTGAAGGGAGTCTCCAAAAAAGATGCAGGTGGAAAGGCTCAGTAGGACTCAGATTAATCTATATTTCTGTCAAGAAGAGTGAAAGAGGAAAGATCAGCAGCTACAATCCTATACTTATCTTGATTTTTTGTTCCTGAAAAATGAAGCCTGCTTTGCCATACACAGAATTAAATCACAACTTGCATCAGTTTTTGTGCTGTTTCTGGCTTCTCTGGGGTCGAATAATAGCAATTCTTCTGCTTTTCTTCCTTCAGAAAAATGGAGTCAGACATCTCTCAAGCCTTCCAGAAAGAACTCACCTGCTTCATCTGCCTGAGCTGCCTGACAGACCCAGTCACCATAAGCTGTGGTCACAGCTTCTGTCGAGCCTGCCTCCACCTTTCCTGGGAAGACATCCAACCTCCTGTCCGATGCCCTTTGTGCAGAGAACAATATGGGAAGGAATTGAGAACCAACATTGTTTTGAAGAAGCTGGTGTCCATTGTCAGACAAGCCAGCCTCATGAAGGACCTGAGCTCTGAGGAGCAACAGTGTGTAACTCACAAGGATATTAAGAGGATCTTCTGTGCTGAGAACAGGATCTTCCTCTGTCTACTCTGCTCTAACACTTATGAGCACAGAGGACACAGACACTGTCCCATTGAAGCAGCTGCTGAGGATCAAATGGTAAGTGATGCTTCTGAGAGAACTTGAAAGCTGGAGAGCCTTAGGCTTAGGAAACCACAGGAAGATGCTGGTCCTCATTATGACAAAGGCACTGTTTTCAGAATGGTGGTACTTTATTAACATCTAATGAAGAAAGGGTGAATAGGAATGTAAACATCCTTTGGGGTACCCTGAGTGTAAAGATCATTTGTACTTTATGATACATTATGCCAAGGTCACTGGAAAGTGCAACACTAACTTCCTATCTTTTAAAAGTGTCTATGGCTGGAGACTAAATTAGGGAAAGTACATGGGAGTCAGGTACAGCCAAACATGTAATCAAAATAATTCATCAATATACCTGAGCAAAAGGGTAACCTGCATTTTCTAATTCTGTGTTCTAATCTAAAATTCATAGTTACAAAAAGAAAAAATTGAAGGATAATTTTGATTCTGTTACTCTCACTACAATAATTGTATTAATTGCCCCAGAGTCTGTCAATCAGTTATATTTTTCAAAATTGATATTCATTGCTTTTTTACAGGACAGACTTTTGAAGCAAATGGCATCTTTATGGGAGAAGGTCCAAGAAAATAAAGAGAATTTAGAGTCAGATAACTTAATGAGAACTCTTTGGATGGTGAGTATGAGAACCATGCTTAAAATCTGCTTGATGCAGATATTTTCAAAATTATCCATTCAAGATTTGAATATAAGGCCTAGGATAGGATATTTGGAATATGTGTCCTGCTCACCTCTAATTCTGAGTGTATAATATATCTCTGCTCTCAGAAAGAATGGTCTACCTCTGGTGATGTGTCTGGGAGTGAATTGCTGACAGTTGTGCACACTGTGTTAGACTTTATGACTACACCATGAATTCTAATTACTACATGCAGAGTTTCATATAGTTATGAACATAAGAATGATCAATCCTTTCTTCAGGCACCTCTGCACCTCTAATATAGGTGTAAATGCATCTTAGGGTTGGTTTGCCTGTGTAATTAATAAAGAAGAAATAAATGAAACTGAGGCATTTACATTTTCTGAGATGTGGATACAGTCAAACAGTATATGCATCAGAGTTATAGAAGTCATTTGTGGAATTTAAGCATAGGAGGATGGAATGAGGGAGGACAAAATACTTTGCAAATATGATTGGGAATGCCCATTTTTCTTCAGGACTACCTGAATTTTCGGGAAAAATTGATTAGGACAGAGTATAGGAAACTACATCCACTCCTCTGTGAAGAGGAAGAGAAACACATTGAGTCTATGAGAAATGAAGGCCAATGTGTTTTAGAGAAACTCAGGAGAAGTGAGGGAATGATGGTCCAAAAGAGCAAAGAACTAAGAGAAATGTATCTGGAGCTAATGGCAATGTCCCAGGAGCCATATGTGGTCATGCTGCAGGTGAGCATGGAGGAGTACAGGAAAAGGCTTTATTGACTTAAGCCCACAGTGGTGATTGTTATACTAAGATAGCTTTCAATATATCCTGCATTTTTGGGGGAGTTTCCTTTTCAGAAATTTTCTGGAGAAACAAAATTCTGTAATAATCTTTAAAGAATAAGCTTTTTGAAATTATGCCCATAGATTCTCTAGGAAATATGTCCTAACTTTTTTTTTTTTGCTTTTGTGCCTTGCTTCTCTGAAAAGTGAAATTCAGTGATTTCTGTTTCCAACATTCTTTACCTGTACTTGTATATTGTGCACAATTTTAAAGTTACCTATGGCTTCATTTCTTCTGTTTGAGCGCTATGTTTTTTTTTTTAATTTTTATTTTGCAATACAATTCAGTTCTACATATCAGCCACAGATTCCCTTGTTCTTCCCCCTCCCGCCCCCCTCACCTTCCCCCCAGCCCGCCCCCCATTCCAATCTCCTCCAGGGCAAAGCCTTCCCCACAGACTGAGATCAACCTGGTGGACTCAGTCCAGGTAGGTCCAGTCCCCTCCTCCCATGCTGAGCCAAGGGACCCTGCATAGGCCCCAGGTTTCAAACAGCCAACTCATGCAATGAGCACAGGACCCGGTCCCACTGCCTGGATGCCTCCCAAACAGATCAGGCCAATCAACTGTCTCACCCACTCAGAGGGCCTAATTGTCGTGCTAGAAACCTCATCCAACTACTGATGGATCTGGAGGCAGAGATCCATGACTAGGCCCCAGGTGGATCTCTGGGAGTCCAATTAGCGAGAATGAGGAGGGTTTATATGACTGAGAATTGTTGAGACCAAGGTCGGATAAAGCACAGAGACAAATAGCCAAACAAACGGAAACACATGAAATATGAACCAATGGCTGAGGGGTCACCAACTGAGCGCTATGTTTTTGAGAGTCCTTTATGAGGTTGGCATTTTGAGATAGGATCCTATTTGGTAGTACATGATACCTTGCAATTCACAGTAATGCTCAGGCCTCTAACTCAGCAATTCTGAAATACACATGTGAAGCACCATGCAGGGGTGAGGCCACCCTTTTGAAGTATCTTTAGCTAAAGAATCCCTCTGGCTTGTAGATATTTGGGGGTTCAAAAGGTATGTACAGTCGATACCCATGTCCTTCTCTAAATTTGACTCTCCAGTCTGATTTCATCAACAATTCGATTTCTGCTTATCTTTTGGTTGACATCGTCTTAAGACATGAATATAATTTACCAGGATAGATTGGTGTGGTGGTGACTGATATTTATATGAACTTTAGAAACTAACATTGTATTTCATTTCTTCAGATATCTAAGCTTTTCTTGTTTTCTTTGCAGGGTTTGGACGACATGTTCAGAAGGTGAGTTTTCCTATCAGTGCAAGTCAGGATAACCTGAAATATGCTACAATATTGGGCAACATGCGTTAGGAAAATGCAGATATCTTTTATATAAAAAATACTCAATTGTTTTAGTGTGATATTTAGTGTGATATTTAGTGTGGCATTCTTTCATTTGTTTTGTCATTTTTACCTGTGTGTACATGTACATGCACATGTGTGCAGGCAGAGGACAACTTTCAGGGAACAACTCCTTTCATCAAGGGTTCCAAGGATTGAACTCAAGATGTCAGGCTTGTATAAACTGATGTGTTTGGCTGAACTTGGAATGAAGTGTTTTCTAATCACTGTGTGATATCTTTAGCACCACACAGCACAATATTTTCTTTTCCTTGCAGAAGTGAGTCAATGCAGCTGAGCATGCCACAGGCTATTAAGACAGAGCTCAATGCCCTACCCATCACTGGACTGAATGAAAGTTACAACCAGTTCCAAGGTGAGTGTCTTCACTGACTGATGAGAGTTACCCTCCAATAATGAGATATCCCTTGACAACACAAATATTTTAACTCCCTATAAATACGTCTAGGTAAGTCACATTCTATTATTATTGAATCACATGGTCATCTTACAAACAAACCAACAAACAGAAATGCATACTAATATCATGTTGTATATAATCGTGGCAGAAAACAGACTGTCAGTTGTTCATTGAGTAGAATCGCTATTTCACTCTGGACAGTATAATTCAAAGGAAGTGTAGCCAGTGATGGAGATATTTGATTATTTGCCTTTCAATGTGTTAGAAATTAATTTCTTACATTGCATTTTACTCCATAGATTAAAAAAATACACAAGATAAAGAGGTGCACACTAGTAATCCCAGCACCAAAAACCTACTGTGTGGAGGACTGCCAATGAGTTTGAGGAAGTCAGGTCAACATAGTGAGTTCCTTGCCAGTCTAGGCAATTAGCAAATCCCTATCACAAAAGGAACAAAAAAAATCATAACATAACTAAACAGACAAAGCCATGTATCATGAGCAATGAAAATAAAACAAATTGATAGGACATGAGGCATTGTCTAAATCCCCCTTGTAGATCTAAAAGTCAATTGTAACCTCACAGAGAAAGAATATCAGATGAACCAGAGGTTAAAGGAGGACAGATACATTCAGGGATCCACTTCTAGAGCATATTTAGATTCTCCTTGAGTATAAATATGCTCTGATAGATGCAAATGAAAACACCAATATGAAAGTTTTCACTACTTATATCTACATAAAAATAACTTTTCATGTAGATCCAGGAGCACAGCCTTTGCTCTGGCCCTTGTTGCAATGCACACATCTTCCCTTAGGCAGGTATTATTAAAAGTCACCTGACAGAAGTAGACTGAGGCTCCTTCCTCTACAGCATCTAAAATTTACAAAAATTTTTGAGCATGCTACCATTCTTTTCTTTTGGAAATCCTTGACATTGGTGTATTTGAGCCAAATTTAACCTCAAGTCTTAGCATTCTCTTTTTAAAATCCATGAAGACTCTATGGACCTTTCTCACCTGAGAAATGTAAATTGTCATTTTACCTAAAATGTTGATTCTTCCCACAGTGCCCATTTTCTTTGGTAACTTAACCATGTTGCATTACAAGATGAACCTATTTAATGCCATGAGAAGATTCAGCTTCAGACATCACCGTAAAGATTCAACTGCAGATTCTGTTGGATGCTATTTTGCTTCCTGGGGATCACAGAGCTTCATCTCAGGGAAATATTACTGGGAGATTGATTTGAATGACTCTTGGGATTGGGCTGTAGGGGTCTGCAAGAATTCCTACTTAAGGAATAGAGACCAACTGATTGAATCTGAGGGTGAATTTCTTCTTGTGTATGTGAAGGAAGGTAATCATTATAGTCTCCTCACCACATGCCCAGTACTCCAGCACTATATAGAGAAGCCACTGGGCCGAGTTGGTGTGTTCCTTGATTGTGAGGATGGATGTTTAAGTTTCGTGAATGTTGCCAAGAGTTCCCTCATATACCGGTACCCTCCTGGCACCTTCAAAAACCCTGTCTGGCCTTTCTTCTCCAGTGGGGAAACTGCAATTCAGCACTATAGTGTTTTTTAAGTACTCCCTACTGTAATGTTACCTCATTTATTGCTATTAAATATAAAATACTATTAAATAAAATAATGGTATACTATGTTATGTTTTATTCTGTGGTCCACATATTCTACAAAGATCCAGCTATATCACTCTTGGGCATATTCTCAAGGAATGCTCAATCATACCACAAGGGCACTTGCTCAGCTATGTTCATATCAGCATTGTTTGTAATAGCCAGAACCTGGAAACAACCTAGATGCCCTTCAACTGAAGAATGGATAAATAAAACGTACATATACACAATGGAATACTACTCAGCAGAGAAACACAATGACATCATGAGGTTTGCAGGCAAATGGATGGATCTAGAAAAAAAACATCCTGAGTGAAGTAACCCAGACTCAGAAAGACAAACGTGGTATGTACTCACTCATAGGAGGATACTAGAGGTGGAACAAGGATAACTGGACTGCTACTCACAACACCAGGCAGGCTACCTGGAAAACAGGACCCCAAGAAAGACAAGGGCATCGCCCAATGACAGAGAAATGGATGAGATCTACATGAATAGCCTGGACGTGAGTGGGGGTAATGAAGGGCGAGGGTCGAGGAAAAGAGAGCTTGGGGGAGCGGGAGATCCCAGCTGGATCAAGAACAGAGAAGGAGTATAAGGAATAGGTGACCATGGTAAATGAAGACCACATGAGAATGAGAAGAAGCAAAGTGCTAGAGAGGCCCACAGAAATCCACAAAGATGCCCCCACAATAGACTGCTGGCAATGGTTGAGAGACAGCCTGAACTGACCTACTCTGGTGATTGGATGGCCAAACACCCTAATTGTCGTGCTAGAAACCCCATCCAATGACTGAGGGAACTGGATGCAGAGACCCACGGCTAGGCCCCAGGTGGAGCTCCGGAGTCCAATTGGCGAGAAAGAGGAGGGTTTATATGAGCGAGAATTGTTGAGACCAAGGTTGGATAAAGCACAGGGACAAATAGCCAACCGAATGGAAACACATGAACTATGAACCAATGGATGAGGGCCCCCCAACTGGATCAGGCCCTCTGAATAGGTGAGACTGTTGATGGGCTTGATCTGTTTGGGAGGCATCCAGGCAGTGGAACCGGGTCCTGTGCTCAGCGCATGGGTTGGCTGTTTGAAACCTGGGGCTTATGCAGGGATGTTTGGCTCAGCCTGGGAGGAGGGGATTTGACCTGCCTGGACTGAGTCTACCAGGTTGATCTCAATCCTCAGGGGAGTCTTTGCCCTGTAGGAGATGGGAATGAGGGGTAGGCTGGGGGGAAGGGGAGGGGAGCGGGACGGGGGAGAACAAGTGATCTGGGTGGCTGATATGTAGAATTAAATTATATTGTAAAATAAAATAAAATTAAATTAAAAAAAGAAGAGAACCTAGAAGTAAATCTTCATGAAAAAAAATAGTTTGATGTCATAAAAATAGATGCATTTATTATATATATATATATATATTTATTTATTTATTATTTGGAAACAAATTAAAGATCCACTCATAAATTCTTATATACATACACCTATGAATACCTGATTTTTTTATTTTTAAAGTGAAAAATACATACTAAAATGAAGACAACATCTTTAACAAATGTAGCAGGTCAAACTGGATAGCTTTATGTAGAAGACTCTAATACATTAATATTTATCAACCTATGTAGAACTCAACTCTAAATAGATCAAAGACCTTTGCAAAACATTTTGAATATGATTGAAGAGAGAAAGCAAGAATAGCCTTGAACTCACTTGGAACAGGAAATGCTTTCTGAACAGAACACCAATAGCTCAGGCACTAAGAACAACAATTAATAAATAGGACCTCATGGAACTGAAAAGCTTCTGTTTGGCATAGGATATCATCATTGAGACAAAGTAGCAGCCTACAGAATAGAAAAAGATATTTAACTACTAAACAACCAATAAAGAGCTAATAGGTAAATATATATAAGAACTCATAACACTGGACATCAAGAAAAATACTCCAGTTAAAAATGGAATATAGATCTAAACAGAATTTCCAAAGGAGGAAACACATCAAACTCCACTTCAGGATGTTCATCCTATACCCTCCCTTCATAATCCTGAGCCCACCAAAGTGAAGGATCAGGGAGCTCCAGAAAAAGCTTAGTTCACACCCCAAAGGTTTCCTGAAATGAACCAAATCATCCAACCTCTTTTGCCCTGGTATTCTCAAAGGCAGATACTAAATGACTTCTATGATCTACTCAATTAGTGCTAAGGTTAAGACTTTAGAGGCAGAGAAATTTGCCTAAAGGGAAGTGAAGGGCTCCATCTCCTGGTCTTCTATCAAGTAACACCTGTTACTGTAGTGATTTTAATTCAAACACCAAGAAGATGCTACTTACATAGAAGCCACAGCATGAATGATAGCACAGGTCGAGACTCCATCAATAGGATTCCTGCTAACTCTAGTTAGAAATAACCATTATCTGAACCATATTTATAGCTAGAAGACTAAATAAACTTTACATACAGGAAATCTTCACCAGTCTGACAACTCCAGTTCCCTCACCCAATATATAATGTGTAAGTTACATGTAATACTATTGTTTTTCTCATCATTGTTTTACACACTTCTTGGAACCATACCCATTATGGTTCCTTGTGCTCTCTAAATACTAAACACATCTCAGTGTTGACAACTTGCATGACAAATAATACTAAGCACATTTTTGTTGCCAGTCTTCTTAGTAGTTATTCCTATCATTGCTTTGATCTCACAGTCCCAGAAATAATGTATCCTGATTTGGTTTACTTTTAAACTGAACAATACATTAGATTTCAGATCAAATAAGAAAGACCTACTCATGTTTATTTACAAGAACATAGAAAACAAGTGATCGGCCATAATGGCAGACACTCACAATACACCATAAGTGGACAGAATGTAAAAATCAAGAGATCATGGGGATATGAATCCCAACAGATACATCTATATCCTACATCAACGGCTCCAGAAATAGTGTAGAAGAGGGCTCAGAAAGACAGTGAGAGCCAGAATACCAGGAAGTGTGCTGTGAAACAGTCTCTCCTAGAAATGAATATGTTGATATGAATGTGGGGAATTTTGAAAGAGTCCCACCTCTGGATAATGAATTAGTCTCTCTTAGTGATGAGCTCCCTAAAGGATCACCTAATACAAAGTGATCATCCCTTGTGAGGGCTATTCTTGATTGTCAATTTGACTACATCTGGAATTAACTAAAACCCAAGAGACTGTGGCTTTTTTCTTGATAGGGATTTGTATTGATCAAATCATTTAATGTAGGAAGACCCACCAAAACCTGGATATTCTGGAGTGTTCAGATCAATTTACATCCTGCCTACATGGTCTACTGGCAGCCTGTATAAAAAGGACCTGTAAGTAGAAAAGAGAGGAGAAAGTGGTCTAATTTTCTTTCACCTAAAAGCACATTTGAAATAAAAAAAAAACACACACACACACACAGCACCCAGGTGCAAATCAATCTACAGCATTTGACTGAGATCCAAGGTTCTTTGATATTTTATATCTAGAGCATTTCCACATAGTTTTCTGTCTGGTTACTGTGATCTCCAGATGCTGGAGAGCTAGGCATTTTTTGCTTTTAATGTCAAGTACAAACAGTTGAAAATGAAATAGAATGAAATTAATTAAATTTTTTTAAGACAGAAAGTTGAGTGAGTAGGGAAAGGGGAAGGATGTGGAAGGAGTTGCAGTTCAGATGTACATGCTCAAAACCAGTAGTACAAGATACTTTAAAAACTTAGTAAAGATTTTTATGTTGATATTGCTAAAATCATAGATTGATGACATTATTTGATAAATTATCAAGAGGAAAATATAGCACACTGCAATATACTAAGCACAGAAAAATATTTTTAATTGCTATTTTTTAGACTTTTAAAAAATTATTTATTTATTTTACATCCTGACCTGAAATGCACTTCTGTTCTGATTCTGTAGAGAAAGGGGAAGTCCTCCCATGGGTATCAACAAAGTATGGCATACCAAGTTTCAGATAAGACTAAGCATCTGCCCTTGTATCAAGGCTGGGCAAGGTGACCCAGTATGAGGAATAGATTCCTAAGAGCCACCAAGAGCATTATGAAAGCCTCTGCTGCCATTTTTATGAGTCCCAGAAATAGACAAAGCTACCCAACTATCACATATATTGAGAGAACTTAGGACAGTCCCATGCAGGCAGGCTCACTGGTTGTTTGTTCCTATGAGCCAGGTTATTTGATTCTGTGGGTTTTCTTGTGGTGTACTTGATGCCTCTGGCTCTTACAATCCTTCTTCCCTCTCTTATCAGGATTACCTGAGCTCTGCCTAATGTTTGGCTATAGGTCTCTATTTCTGTTTACATTAGTTACTGGATGAAGCCTCTTTGATGACAAGTGTGGTAATCACCAATCTGAACACAGGAGATGGCCAACTCAGGCTACCTATCCACTGTTGCTAGGAGTCTTAGCTGTAGTCATCCTTGTAGATTCATGGGAGTTACCCTTGCATCTGGTTTCTACCTGACCCTGAAAAGTGCCTCCCCTTTTCAGTCATCTCTTTGAGTACTCTCCCCCTTCACCCAAACTCCAAGCTGATGCTTTATGTTCTCACCCCTCCCACCAGCAGTTGACCAAGGAGATCTCTTCTATTTCTTAATTACAGAGAGTCAATGTGTCCCCTCTTGGGCCCTCCTTTTTACATAGCCTATTTGGGTATGTGGATTGCAGCATGGTTGTCCTTTGCTTTAGTGTTGATATCCACTTATGAGTGAGTGCATACCATGTTTGTCTTTCTGGGTCTGGGTTACCTCACTCTGGATGATTTTTGTTCTAATTTTATCCACTCATCTTCAAATTTCCTGATGTCATTAACAGCTGAGTAATACTCCATCCTGTAAATATACTGCATTTTTTTAATCCATTCTTTGGTTAAGGGACATCTAGATTATTTTGAGGTTCTGGCTATCAGAAATAAAGCTGGTCTGAACATAGTTGACCAAGTGACGTTGTGGTATGATTGTGTGTCTGTTGGATATATGAGTAAGAGTGGTATCACTGGGTCTTGAGGTAGATTGCTTACTAATGTTCTGATAAACTTCCATGTTTATTTCCAAAGTGGCTGTACAAGTTTGCACTCCCACCAATAGAGGAATATTTCTGTTCCTCTAAATCCTTTCCAAGGTCTCACTGTACACCCTTGGCTGGATTTGAACAAAAAATCCTCCTGCTTCAGCAGCCTATTCCTTCTGACTGTAGGATTGAAAGTGTTAGCTACCACTTCCAGCTAAGCAATGACTCAAGAAATCCTGTTGCGGAGATTGGCTGCTGAATGGGTTTAATCTTTCATCCATTTAGAATAATGTTAATTACAGGAACTCATCTGTTGGAAGCATTATTAAAAGCAACCATGGAGGAAGTGGGTATGGTCTTTAGGGACTACTTGAAGGACCCATAAGAAGAGATAAAGGGAGAAAACAATGTATTGTCATTCTCACTAAAAACATATTAGAAATAAAAAAAAAAAAACACCGCCACCACGTGCAAAGCAATCAACACTATCTGACTGAAATGTTGCAGATTCTGCCCCGTGGTGGTGGAGTAAGTCTTTAATCCCAGATCTTGGGAGGCAGAGGCAAGTGGATCTCTGTTAGGTCTAGGCCAGATTGTTTCACACAGCTATTTTCAGGAGAGCCAAGTCTACAGAGAGAAATCCAGTCTCTGATAAGAGAAAAGTTGCAGGTTCTGAACTGCTTGGCATCTACAGCATTTCCAGCTCTCTGGGGACTTAACTTGAACTCTAAATAGGTGGAGACCAAGGATTCTTTGAACTCTTATGTCACTGTACATTATTGGAACTGAAATACAATCCCATAGAGTGATATATATGAAATGCTTTTTTAATGGAAGAGAGGTTTATTCTTGCAAACAATTTGAGATGAAACCATTCAATATAAAGGGGGCAGGATGGCTGGGTGGGAATGGCTTGAAGCTCTGTTTCCAACAGTGTGGGACTATTCACTAGAATCTCCATGGACCAAGTAGGAGAGAGGGGGCAGGAAACAGAGCTCATCTCTAAACCTCAAGTTTCCTCCATCTCCAGTGCCCTACTCCTCCAGCTAGGTCCTACCTCCGAAAGCTGCCATGTCATTTATAAAGAACACCTCCACATATATGCATGTGTGTTTGTATGGATATTTAATATCCAAAGTTCGACACCCTGATAATCCAGGATAAAATCTCATCTCAAAACCCTTCATTTAATCACACCTACAAATCCTGTTTAGAATGAAGAGGATATTCATAGGTTCCAGGGATTAGAACCCGGGAGCCATTTATGGTATCACATGGAGCCTCTGGGGGGAATTGGATAGCAAAGGAGCCAATCAAAAGCCAACCACAATCTAGAGTACCCACTGGGCCTCCAGCACAGGGCCTCTTCAAGTCCATAGCCATAGTTGGGTGATGTGGTGACCCCAGGAGAGCCTGGGTATACATTCAGTGTCCAATACTTAGTGGAATCAACCAACAAACCAACAAATCACCAGCATCTACAAGACCCTTCCAGTGGTCATTCAGCCCTGAAACACTCAGTACTTATTAATCCCCTACTATATGTCTTTGCTGTTCTAAACAGTTGGGATCCATCAATGTCAAAAACAGAGAGAAGATAACTTAGATAACTTAGATAACTAACACTCCATTGGTGTCAAGAGGCAGTCATTAAATCAAATGAGAGCAGTCATGTGTTATACTGTGAGGTAACAAGGTATGGACGAAAGGGATAGCAGTGCAGAGGAAGGGCAAGTGTACATTTTATGGGGTAGGATAGGTGAGGGTATTAAAAGGACTATTCACAGAAGCTGTGCATGGTGCTTCTTACCTTCAGTCCCAACAGTCAGGGGGCTAGAGGCAGGAGATCTGTGAGTTCAAGGCCAGCCTGGTCTGCATAATGAGTTCTAGGCCAGGCAGCTACAGAGAGAGACAGAGACAGAGACAGAGAGATAAAGAGATATAGAGACTCAGAGACAGAGAGCCCAGAGTGAGATTTGAAGAAATATATAGGAACTGAACTAGGGAATGGAGCATGGTGCCACAGGAAGTTAAAATGCTCCATGGTTCATTGAATTAGCTCCTGGATTCCTGTGAGCCTTGCTTCATTTCCAGCATTCTGAGATACCCAGAAGTAATCACGGTCTTTAATTTCTTATGTTCACCAATGCCACTCCACAACCATATTCCTTTGTGTACCCTGGAGAGTGTGTACTAGATGGCACTTAGCGTAAATTAAAACTCACATTGTTCCGTGGTTTTAGAACATTGTCTGGTCTTCAAGTGATAGGAGTAATGGGAAGCTTGTATCATTGGAAGATTATCTTATTGTATTCTGTTGCCATTAGCACACTGGAACTGTTCCACTTTCCATTTCTTCCCTGCTTTTTGTTGACTCAGTCCTTTTAATGAGAACGCTCCAGCAGCCACTTGGTCTAGCCTTCAGAGCATAGCCATACATATAAGCCTGTTGTGTAAGCTAAGCAGTGTTCTCTCAGGAAGCCATGTCCCAGAGTACCAGTGATTAACAGTAACTCTGTCTTCCTAGGTTCTACAAATGTCCCTGATATTAAACAGATTTTTTTGTATAGAGGAAAAGTTTGACCCTCATAATGAGGTAAGGTGACCTTTCTATGACAGAAATAGAAATGTTGCTGTCTGAATTTCATATTTTGTTTGAGTTTGACTATTAAAATATGACAGTGAGTGTTATATATACTATACTGTGTTTTCTGGAGTAGTAGAACAGTCTCTTGCCAATGGACACCTGAAGAGAATGAGCATTTGCAAATGGCACATTCAGGGTACCAAATAGATTCTATCAGCGGTCCTTCTGGGAAACAATGCTTCTTCCTTGGATTAACTATTTTGTGATTAGGGACTGAAGGAGGGTTAGTGATACATCATTCAGGAAACAATCATAAGTTTGTCACAGATATATCTTATCTTTGTTTTGCCAGCTATTTAATATTGGCAGTGATTGCTATGTGTTTTCAATACTGACAAAGAAAAAAAAAAGACATGTGCCTCCATGTCCCAAGATGCTACCCTCAAAATTTCTTTGTTTTTGCAATTTCAGAGAGCCAGTGAAGAATACCAAAGTTGTAAGTATTCTTTAAGTCCTTGGTGAGGAAAAATGTAAATGTTAATATAGGTAGGGTGTCCCTTACTGTCTTCTCTGAAAGGTTACCCAACTTGCTGTTTCTGGAAGGAGCAAAACAATCAACATGATTTTTTTAAAGGTATTCTAGATACCCTTTTACAGTCGAGTTTCTGCATAGATTTCCATGAGGCTGTGTGCATAAAGAATGTTTGGGTTTCATGTGCTTCAATGTCTTATGATTCTCAGTGTATGTGATTTGTGCACGGGGTGTTGGTTTATAGAGACAAGGTTCATGCTTCCACACACATATAAATGAACTTTATACTTTAACTCTGCTGGTCTTCATGACATTTGTGCCTGGGAATTGTTATAACCCCTGCTTGTGGTGATATTGTGTTCCCCAATATATCATGCACCCTAATAAATTTATCTGGGGTCAGAGAACAGATCAGCCACTAGAAAGACATAGAGGCCAGAAAATGGTGGCACTCACACCTTTAATCCTAGCCTTCTGGAGGCAGAGATCCATCTGGATTGCTGGTGAGTTCAAAGCCACACTGGAAACAGCCAGGGATGGTGACTCACGCCTTTAATCCCAGGAAGTGATGGCAGTAAGCAGAAAGGAATGTAAAGCATGAAAACCAGGAACTAGAGCTGTTTAAACTTTTAGGGATTTAGCAACAGTTCAGCTGAGATTCATTCAGTCCTCTGGATGAGGACTCAGAGACTTCCAGTCTGAGGAAACAGGATCAGCTGAGGAATTGGTAAGGTGAGGTGGCTGTGGCTTGTTCTGCTTCTCTGATCTTCCAGAATTCACTCCAATACCCAGCTCCTGGTTTTTTTTTTTTTATTAATAAGACCCTTTAGGATTTATGCTACACCTGCTTCAGAACAAAAATGAAGACTCCTTGACTCAAAGTGAAAAGCAGAAAGTTAAAACTGAAATATATCTGGGTAATCCATTGCTCTTACTTCCATGGTTGAGCCTTAAATTCATTTAAAAAAATTTGAGAGCATTGTCAGCAGGGCTGAAAGTTTACCATGTGGTTCAGAGATGCTGCCCCTTCATGGCAAACTGCCTCCATGTCCTGTTAACTGCATATTACACTAGGCCACATCCACAGATTCTTGAAGTCACTCATGTTAAAAAAGACTCCCTGCTGTGTCTGATCATTTCCCAGTGACCTTTGGAGTTAAAACCAGTTATGAAGGATGAGGTGACTTACTTTTGAAGATTCTGGACTCATTTTCTTAGAAGCTGGCCCAAAACATAAAAAAATACTGGAATATTATAGTACACTTTCTAATAGCACTATGAGCAATAAGATTTTTCCAACCTAGCTTGTCAGTAACCAAAGAAAGATGCAGTTGAGCAGCCTGTACAGTTATGAGAAACATCTGTTGGTGACACATAACACTTGTTAACAATCAAACATACTGTGCTTTGAAACTTTTTATTTTTTGAAATTAAATTATGTCATTTTCCTCTTTCCTTCCTCTGACCATAAACATGCCCTGCCCCATTTCCCCTTTCTTCCTCAAATTCATGTCCTCTGGCATTCTTTCTCCAACTGTATATTGTAGTTGTGTGTGTGTGTGTGTGTGTGTGTGTGTGTGTGTGTGTATTCTAAATATATAGATATAACCCACACTTTCCATATACTGTTATCTGTTCTATGAGATTTAAGAGCTGACCAGCTCTTATTAAAAAACCAGCTCTTATTAAAAATAGATATTTATTTTGAGACAGGGACACATTTATCCCAGTTTGGCCTCTATCTCACTATACAGTTGAAGCTGACCTTGAACCCTGATACTCCTTCAGCTACCACCCGAATGCTGGGATTATAAGTATATACCACAAAGTGTGAATCAGCCGGATTTATTTTATGTTATTTAAAGGGGCTTTAATTGAGAAACAAGGATCCTATGTCTTATTTTGTTCTTTTTTTTCTTTCCTAGAACATCCTTCTACACTTGAGGATGGTCCAGCAGCAGCCCAAGCTTTCTCCATACACACATATGCACATTGAGAGTATTTCCCAAGTGTTTTATAATAATTAGTTGCCAACATGCTCACAGTTACTCTGTTTTCTCCTAGATTTCCCAGGTGATATACATGTTCCAGAATCCAGACATACAGTAAGAACACCTTTGTGTGTCTACTACAAAAATATAGCTCTATTTGGGTCCATGTGTGTTACTCTTTGAAGGACAGTTTCCTTTGTGGAGTTCAGGTGGTTTTCCTGCCACTGGGTCTCCAGCTCTCTGGTGTCATTGACATCACCACATCTATTAACATTGATTCATAGAAGCAGTTCCCTCAGAAATTACTTTCCTTGTTCTATTAAGGATTGGTTTGCAATGTTAATGGACTTGGGAAGTACAGTGCAGGGAAGGCTCTTTCTGTCTGTACTTGTGTCATATGCAGCACCAGTAGAGCTATATTCCCGTTTTCCCTAAGTCATGAAGAGAAAACCAGACCATTGTGAAGTATACAGTATAGCCCAATCTTAACAATGCTTTCTGTTTCATAATTGCAGGTGGCTTCCATCATGCTAGGAAGTTGTAAGTATCTGAAATATGTCTCTTGTTCAGGAAATCTCTTAGTGTTTCCTTCCTAAGAAGCCTGAATCGGGTTTTTTGTTGGGAAGGAAGGTTGAAAGTTAAGTAAGAGGAAATGGACACTCCATGAAAAATCCCAAGAAGAACTGGGGTTAATTTTGTGTGTGCTGTGGATTCACCTGGTACAATCTGTCCTGATGTTCTTGCAGATATAGCCCAGGTGGGAGACACAGATGTTGAACAACAGCAAAACATCGACAGTAAAGAGAGCTTTCCTAGAAAGTAACAGCATGCCCTATTGGAATCGATAGGAAAGGATCCAGGACACAGCCAGATTGTACCTTCTGCTTGGCAGGCTGAAGCAGTGGGGAATGTATCAGTGAGGTGTAGATTTTCATGGAGATTTGTATACTACTTTTTCCAGGCATAATTGTACAGAGGGGTAGAAACAATGACACCAATCTCCACTGCCAGTTAAGGATGATTTCGGGGAATTGGAGAGATGACTCTTTGATTAAGAGCACTGTCTGCTCTACCAGAGGACCAGATTTGAGTACCAGTGCCCATATAGCTGCTCACAATCATATGTAACTCAGTTCTAGGGTATCTGATGCAGTCTTCTGGTCTAGGCTGGCTTGCTTGCAAGAGATATACAGACATTCAAATGCAGGCAATACAAATGAAATAAACTTACAAATAAAAATATGATCTTTACCACAACACCCATCCTTCCTACCTCTGTTTCTTCCAAAGCTCCCAGCCTCAGGTTCTAATCAGCAGCTCTCCTTGGAAATTGTGTGTATTCTGATATAGTCTGGGGAAAAATTGTACATGTGGTGTTCCCTTTTGATTGGTGAGTTGTGATAGAATGAACTGTCAATGGATCACAATTCTCTATAGTCAATGACATGAACCTGAGTACAAAGGTCCTGTAGTGTGGGCCCAAAAATTCAGAAGAAGAAAATCCTCTTCTAGATGGTCCTGCAGGACTTGTAACAGTACCTTCATCTTTCTGTTCTCTAGATGTAACAGTCTTATTAAATAAGAAACACAGAGCCAAATGCAGAGTTAAAAGCCCAAGCTGTCAGAGCAGTAGCTAAGAACTGATACTAAAATTCCTATCACTTCTATCACTTTTGGGATATTTGCTGTTAATTTCTCCCAAAAAATTACTGCCGGCTCTTTGCCAAGGTTCATTTTCTGTCCATAATTTTTCAATGTCCTCCTTAGTTAAATGTATGGCAATTTCTGCTGTGTCTATTCCTGCTAATTGACGAAGTCTCAATTTTTTTTTCCAAATCAAATTAGAGATTTTTTCCACATAAGTTTTTAATTTTTTATTGGGTTTATTTGGTAAAAATATCCATTCCAATATAATATCTTCTCTCTCCATTAATATTCCTGTAGGAGAATGCCTAGAAGGTAAAATAACCAAAATGTAATCCAGCTTTGGTTCGATACAATCCATGTGTCTTTAATGTACTTTCTTTTCTACCAAAGCCAATTCTTTCTCAGCATCAGGTGATAATTCTCTTGGACTATTTAAGTCCTTGTCACCTTCCAAGGTTTTGAACAAATTATTCAGTTCATCATTTTTTACCCCAACAATAGTTCGTAGATGAGAAATGTCTCCAAGTAATCTTTGAAAGTCATTAAGAGTCTGCAGTCGATCTCTCCTAATTTGCACCCTTTGGTGCAAAAACAACTCCTCTTTGTACCTTTTCAGGAGCTATTTGTAATCCCCAGAAAGGCAAAATTTTCTTTACTTCTTCAAACATTCTTTCTAAAGTATCTGCATTTGAGGCAGCTAGTAAAATATCATCCATATAAAGATAAATTATAGATTTAGGAAATTTTTTACATATCACTTCCAATGGCTGTTGTACAAAATATTGGCACAGGGTTGGACTATTCAACATTCCCTGTGGGAGGACCCTCCATTGATATCTTTTAACCAGTTGAGAATTATTGTAAGTAGGCATTGTGAAGGCAAATCTTTCTCTCTCTTTTTCTTGTAAGGGTATTGAAAAGAAACAGTCTTTTAAATCAATAGCTATTGGAGGCCATCCTTTTGTTAACAGAGTAGGTAAAGGAATCCAGATTGTAGAGAGCCCATTGCCTGAATTACTTTGGTAATTGCTCTAAGGTCTGTTATCATTCTCCATTTACCAGATTTCTTTTTAATGACAAATATAGAAGAATTCCAAGGACTGGTTGATTCTTCAATATGCTGAGCATTTAACTGTTCTTCTACCAGCTCTTCTAAAGCCTGGAGTTTCTCTGTTGTTAAAGGCCATTGATGAACCCATACAGGCTTGTTTGTTAACCATTTTAATGGTAGAGCTGTTGGTGTCTTTGGAAGATCATCAGTTGTTGTGCCCTGTTCTTGTATAATATGGATGGCTGGTGACCACTCATTAGAGTAATACCTTCTAATATCTCTCTCAGAAACATGTGCTTGTTTATGATTTGTTTCTGAGGTGGGAGGGATCTTAATCTGAGTATTCCTGTTGTAACAGGTCTTGACCCCACAGGTTCATAGCAATGTTAGGCACATATGGCTTTAATTTACTCTCTGTCCTTCTGGACCAATACATTCGAGTCATCTTGCACTCTGTTTCACTTGAGATAATATTCCAATTCCTAACAGTTGAACGTTACCACCTGAAGAGGCCAAGTTGGATGACAAAATTCTGGTGCAATTATGGTAACTTCGGCACCTGTGTCTACCAGACCAGACAACAAAACACCATTTATTTTTATTGTTAATTTTGGTGTTTGTTCATTTATAGAAATTTGCCAAAAAATTTTCTTCATGTTTTCTCCTGAATTTTCTGTTCTCTCTGTCTCAGCTGTTTCATCACCCCGAGCAGCCTCGTTTATTCCAATAGGCATTTGGTTACTTAATTGCTCTGAGTAGGGGTTTCCTCCTCTATGACTGAAGGAAAGGTCTGAACTAGATTTGCTGTGGGGGCCTGCCTGAAGCCCCTCTGGGAGTTTCCCAAAGACCGAGACAAAGTATTACCTTGCCTGTCCCTTGTTGATGTACATTCGTTGGTCCAGTGTTTTCCCTTACCACACTTCTGCATACTCCAGAAGGAAGGGGCATTCTGTCGCCATTGTTCCTTGAAGAAACATTGTTTCTAGGAATGCTCTATTTAAAGTCCCTTTTCAAACCTCCTTGCTTTCCACATCCAAAACATCTGACATTCCTCCAACCTCTTGAAATTGCTTCTCCTATCCAAATATCATCGTGGTCATGAGCCTCAACATTAAGCATGTCTCTAATCCAATCTTCCAAGGGTGTGGATCTTACCTTTAATGGCCTGATTATTCTCTTGCATGCTGCATTCATGTTCTCAAAAGCCAAAGGTTCGATTATTATCTGGCTAGCTTCTGAATTTGGGACCATTCTCTTTACTGCTAAAGTAAGTCTTTATAAGAAATCTGTGAAAGATTCTTTGGAGTCTTGTATAACCTTTGTAAATGACTTAGTTTTCTTTCCTCGTTCCTCAACTCTGTCCCATGCATTCAAGGCTGCCATTTGACATAGAATTAGGGTTTGGATATCATATAAACATTGTGTTTGTATTGCAGCATATTGGCCTTCTCCAACAAGCTGATTCTGGAAGATTTGTATACCTTTAGCCCTCCATTAATTTTCTATGTTTTTAGCTTCCTCTTGGAACCACATTTGCCACTGCAGCTGTGCTCTGCCTTCCAGGACAGCATTTACCAGCTCTTGCCAATCCTGTGGTATAATCTTATTATAAGTTGACCAGGAGTTCAACATTTGCTTTACAAATGGGAAATGCATGCCATAAGATACTATTGCCTCCTTAAACCTTCATAAATCTAACATTTCAATTGGAGTCCAAATATTTAGTGCATTCACTTGACCAGGTACCTGCTGTACGATTACTGGATAAATTAAGGGTGATTGTGTGAAAACAGGATTTCTTTCTGTAACTTTATAATCCAATCCTGAAACAATTTTACCATTAATTTCTTCTGTCTGAATCTGAATTTCTCCGTTATTCATTTTAACAGGTTTTTCTAAAGCTTTTATCCTGCCACTTAAATTGACTATCTTTTTAAATAATAAAATAAGGATAAGGAAAGTAATAATGTGCATAATCCCATTAACATTAATCTTCTCATACAGTTGTTCCTTTTTCAGACTGCCTAAAATTTTATCAAACAAAGCCCAATTTTCTTCCAATGTACACATAAAATCCATGTTTTTTAAATGTGGAAAAATTTTTTCTCTTTTAAATCGTTTTTTCCTTTAAAATATCTGATATCTGAATTGACTTACCAAGTCTGCATAGAACAGTAGAAATCTGAGGGAATTTCAAAATAGCTACCTAGCCTCTGAGGTGTGAATCCAAAGAGAGAGAGAGAGAGAGAGAGAGAGAGAGAGAGAGAGAGAGAATGCATAACCACAAGTGATGGCTAAAAGTTTAAATTTAGCCACGTGTTCCTGTTTGAGGCAAATCTAGCCTGGGCTCTGGCTTCCTTAAGCTCCGACCATGTGAGTTAGAGTTTCAGCTGAAAGCAACTCTATCTGAAGTTGCATGTAGCTACTGCAATTAGCAGTAGCTCCAGCAGGCCTGTGTTGTTCGTAGCACCAGCTTTAAGCAAGTAGCTACAGCTGCGGGCAACCGCTCGTAGCTACAGTCAGTCAGGCCTGCGGCCTAGGCTGAGCTGGCCTGGGCTGGGAAGCAGGGCCCGCCGAGGCCACCAAGTCCAGCCAAGCCGAGTCAAGCTGAGCAGTTTTTAATGAATCCTTGCCTTGTTGGGCACCAAATATAGATGTAACAGTCTTATTAAATAAGAAACACAGAGCCAAATGCAGAGCTAAAAGCCCAAGAGGTCAGAGCAGTAGCTATGAGCTGATACTAAAAAAAACCTTTCTTACCCTTAGCTGCCACTGTTGTCCTTCCCCTCAGAAAAAGACCTAATTCCCATGTATCTGTCTTTTTATTGACTTTCTGTTTTAGTTATTTGGCGGTGCTCTTACCCTGCGAGGAAATGTCACGAAACATGACAGAATCCACTAACAAGAGTTTTATTAAGATAAGAGAGAGAGAAGGACGTGATAGGCCTGTGGGAAAGATATGTGCATAAAGAGGGAAGCCGGAAATATGGTGCCGGCTCATAAAGGCTGGGTTGTGCATGTGTACACAGGCTCACATGGCTACTCCACGCATGCGCGTAGATCACATGGTTGCGATGCACGCTTTATGCAACCATGCAAAGCCACAGGGTTCTGGTCACGCCAGACGCTTTGATCCAGAAATGGCTATTTTGACCCGGAAATGGCTAGGCGGATGTGTCTAGGTGAAAGACCCTAACCCTTCAGGCTTACACCCCCAAGCCCCAGGAAATAAGGAACTAAAAAGAAAATTAGTTCCAAGGGCAACCTGACTCAGCCATTATTCAACCTGTAACAATATAACAATGTAAAAAGATTTCTGTTAAGAGATGTGCTCAACTGTGACTGGGATAGTTGCAGATGTTCCAGGAAGGACCACTGTGACCTTTGTGTAAACTCTACTCCTGCCCTGATAACCCCCTTGAGGTTTCAGGAAGAATGTACATGTGGACGTGACTGTACCCACTCTGTGATCAGACCATGTTCTTGTGAAATGAAATTATATGGGAATTGTAATCTTATGGCTTTTGTGGGGTTTTCCTTTAAAAACCCCCATGTGGCTGCAGTAAGAGGCAGCTCTTGCTCTTAGGAGCAGAGTTTGTTTGCCCTTCTGTACAGAAGCCAATAAAATCCTTGTGCTGTTGCATCAACTGGACTGGAGTCTGGGTTGTTGGGGCGCCCACTTGAGACCCTAAACTTTGGGGTCCAACATTGGAGGTCCCACTGAGATTTTTGGGGTGCCCCCGGACCCTCACTCTGCCAGTTGGAGGTAAAAACAAGCTTGATCTGTGTTTTATGTTATTATGTCTTGTCCTTTGTCTGGTTGACTTGGCATTTGTATTTGGTGCCTGCAGAAGTGTGCAGGACTTGTGTCTGGGACTTGTGTGGGAGAACAGAGAGCAGAGGTCCCCCTGGTCCCCACTCAGAAGGTCTCCTCTGAAGAGATCTGAAGAAGATGAGTCTCTCCTTCCCTGGGGGGAGCAAGGCTGTTCGCAGCCACTCCCATTTGAATTTGTGCTTTTGATTTGTAGCCAAATCAACTACTGCTCAGACTGTGTCAGTCTACTTCATGTTTTGTGTTGTTTTATCTGTCTAATTCCCTCTACCCCATTTTCCCTTTATCTGCACTCTCCCCCCTCTCCACCTTCAGGGGCCATGTGCCACCTGAGCGCCTGCTCCTGTGGCCCGGCGAACACTGAGCGCGGGCCAAGCTCCCGTTCATCTGCGCCTGCCCCCCCCCCCCCCCCCACGCTGCTGCAGAGGCCGCCTCTGCCGCCTGGTGCTGGCTAGGGCGGGACTTCCACTGGCAGGCGGGATTCGCCCTTGTTCTCTGACCGCCGCCGCTGCTAAGGGCGATGGCGGGACTCCTGCTGGCAGGCGGGACTCACGCTCCCCCTGGCCAAGCAGGTGGGATTCACGCCTCCCGCTGGCGCTGCACATTGTGCTGAACACCCCACCCCCACCCCCAGTCCTCCCAGAGGACCGGGGAGACTCAGATCCGCCCGGAAAAAAATCCTCCAAAACGGCTCCAGAGGCGAACTCCAGGCTGAGACCACTCTCCCTGCCGGGATCCCTTCCTTCACCCAAGCAGCGGCCTGGGCTCCCGCCCTGATGGGGTTGAGGAGAGAAGAGACACTGGCTAGGCAGCCTGTAAGCATTGGGGCAGAGCTGGCCAGGAGCCAGCTGGAGCCTCTAGGAGCTCAGAATGTGGGGATGGTGGAAAACTAACTGCCCTTCCAGGGTCACAGCTGACAGGTCTGTGGGCCCAGCCAGGGCATGGAATCTCCCATGCTGTTGGATGGGGCTCCAAAGACCGGCCCTGGAGCTAAAACCTGATCAAGGTCTGGCTCAAAGAATGGAATGTCACTCCCTATATGAGGCTATGATGTAAAAGGTCAGTAAACTGTTTATACCTGCAAATACTGAATTTGAAAGTTAATTCTGGTTGGTTTTCATCTTAAAAATGGCTAATGATTCTGCAAACTGCATATATATATATATATATATATATATATATATATATATATATATATATATATGGTCAGGTATGTGACTTAGAAATGTAAGCAAGCTTTAACTGTATGCATGTATGTATGTAACTTGGATCCAACTATGTATATGTGTGCAAGTAATTATTGCTTTATATATCTCACCTAAGTACATATGTCTTTACCAAATGTTCAATAACAAGTTTCTAGAAAATTTAAATAGATAATAACATATGTTTAAGATATTTAATAAATATTAAAGCTACACATCAATGCTTTTATACACAGGAATATATCTTGCTCTGACAGCTAAACTTTGTAATTTAAGATTTACCCATGTAAAATGATAATGATTTTAAAAACATAAAAGAATAATAGGAAACAGATGAGGTTTGCAAATATATGGCAGGACTGAAGTTCCAAAAAGAGTCTGGTTGCAGTGATGGACCTTAGCAGTTTTAAAAATTGCCAGTGTCAGGTGATGATCACTGGAAAGCACCAGCCATAATAAAATAGAGCAGACAGACTATGTATGTGCTGCCAAAGGTAAGGTCAAAGAAATCGTCCAAGCCTCTAAGTAAAAGAACCAAAAAAATTATAAATGAGTCCCAGATATTAAACTTTGAGATTGTTTGTACTCTGGAGCTTGGTTTCAGATTAAGAGGATGCCATGTTTTCTCCCCCTTAAAGTAAAAAAAAAAAAAAAAAAAAAAAAAAAAAAAAAAAAAAAAAAAAAAAAGGATACCTTATTGTTATTACAAAAGACATTTGAAAAATCTTAATCCTTTAAGAACAGTTTTTATAGTTAAAAACCAATGACTTAAAAATGTTTCTCCTTACTCAAGGTACATTCAGGCTTCAAAGTGTTGTCTAGCCTCCTTGTATTTGCTAAGTTTGTTAAACTTAAGTTATTTGGATAAGCTGATACATATATTGATATTTTGTTTTGGCTTCTTTACTGAACCTGTATTTGATGCTAGAAGAAGCTTCAACTTAAAAGCATTGTTTTTAATAGTCAGTCATGAGTAATAAAGTTTCTTTTTAATTATAGTCAGGGTAAATAAGTACTGATGTAATATTACAGGGATAAATTTACGCATTTACTCAGTCCCTTGCATATGTTTTCAGAGTTGAGCTTGAAACAAGTAATTAGAAATAAGGTTTGTCTATTCAGACACATAGAAGGCCCTCATACTTCAGAGATCTGTAGAATATGGCATTTAAATGTTGATCTAAAAGTTTATTATATCAGACAGACTTCCAGATCCTAGCAGTGACCCAAGATCTCTGAAAAAGATTACATACGAGGCACCACAACGTCTCTGCCTGGATTATGACAATGCTGACCACAGGGCAAGATGCCCCAATGCAACGCCTGCCGCCAGGACCCAGCCCAGACTATGGACAAGCAGTAGGACACTGGAATTGATTGCACCCTTTTGCCTGATCAAGGTCAGTCTTCCATGTCCCTATTCCACAGGAAAAATATTCTGCCTTATGGGCCTGATGGCGGAAGAAGATTGATGCTGTTCTGACTGGTGCCTCCAACGCTATGGAGGCCTGGGTAGGGATTGATCCCTGTAATTTATAGGATTGGATGCTTCTTGGTCTGCACTCAGATATAGTTTATCCTTCTCAGATCTCTGACAGTACTGATGGCTAGGCTAGCTCTAACTTTGTCAGCATGGCAGCATCAGACAACCAGATCCTTCTACAAGGCCATAGCTGGCTTGTTAGCTCACTTTTAAAAAAATGTTCTAAAATATAAAAGTTTAAATAAGTCATAAAGATTCAGATATGAGTTTAAAATGAGATATGTTTCAGATTACTTTCCTGTTCTATGGTTCAGAGCTTAACATTTAGGAGTCCTGATGAGCTGGTGGAGCAATGACTACTTACTGTTCAGTCACAAGCCCAACATTTTAGATTTGTTTTAGATGTCATCTAAATATGTCTAAATGTAAAACTAAAAATGCTTCTCACCAGGCCAAAAATCTCTGTCCAACTTATACCTGGCTTTCTGGACAGAAAAAAAAAATGCCTAAATCTGTAGTTCTTGTTGGGACTCAAAGGTATGAGTCCACTTCTGCTGTTTTACAGATACCCATTACCTGCTTTGTCTACAATATGGATTTCAGTACAGATTGGTAATACTAATGTATCTAAAACATTTATGTCATTTTGTAAGTAGGCCTCAAAGAATCAAAAGAGTCATAAAAACCTAGAGCCACTTCACAGAGGTCGAAAGGACCCCAGATAAGTATTCCTAAATATGGTATTTTTCCTCTCTCCTGGTCTTAGGACTACTGCTTTTCCCATTACTAAGGGTATGGACCTAAGGGTTCCAAATAAGTTCATAAATTTTAACTTCTGTTCCAAGTTTAAATTTGTCTCAACAGATTTCTACTTGGCTGGCAGACACCTCCAAGTTTCAGTTGCTGACTCCACTGCTCCAGACGACTGTGGGCTCTGGACTTGCTAAAGGCTAACGTGGACCAGCCCAGCTAACATGATTCTTCTCTGTCCCTATGGGGTCAGGCAGCTACATGCTACTGACAAATGCCCCCTGCCCAGTCTTTGACCAGCTTTTCAGCCTTTTGGGGGTGCAGGCCCTGACAACGGTGCCCCAATGCCAGCTCGAAGCAGTTCATCATCCCATATTCCTTGTTCAGAAAAGGCTGAAATGCTGGGTCAAAAGTAAACTCCCTGGCATAGAGACAAGATGGCTAACTATACATGGACTATGCATGACCACTACAGGCCATGAGTTATTAAAACAGGCCATGAGTTTCTAAGTGCAATACCATAATTTTAAGATTAAAATTTGCCAAAAAGAAAATTGGGGAATGAATCCTCTAACCCTTCAGGCTTATACCCCCAAGCCCCAGGAAATAAGGAACTAAAAGGAAAACTAGTTCCAAGGGCAACCTGACTCAGCCATTATTCAACCTGTAACAATATAACAATGTAAAAAGATTTCTGTTAAGAGATGTGCTGGGATAGTTGCAGGTGTTCCAGGAAGGACCACTGTGACCTTTGTGTTATCTCCACTCCTGTCCTGAAGCCCCCCTTGAGGTTTCAGGAGGAATGTATATGTGGACATGACTGTACCCACTCTGTGATCAGACCATGTTCTTGTGAAACAAAATTGTATGGGAATTGTAATCTTATGGCTTTTGTGGGGGTTTTCCCTTAAAAACCCCCATGTGGCTGCAGTAAGAGGCGGCTCTTGCTCTTAGGAGCAGAGTTTGCCCTTCTGTACAGAAGCCAATAAAATCCTTGTGCTGTTGCATCAACTGGACTGGAGTCTGGGTTCTTGGAGCGCCCACTTGAGACCCTAAACTTTGGGGTCCAACATAGGTCCACCAGGCTTGCACAACCATGCCCAACCATGGGGGTGTGTTGTGAATCTATCATCCCTAACCCTTGGTTTTTTTTAAAAAAAAAAAAAGGAAAAATGGGGTTTGAGTAGGTATGGGGCATCTTTTCTCTCAAAGACTGCTTCCGGCTGAATAGTGGGCATCAGTTGGCTCTTGGGGGAAATGGGGAGGGTAGCTTGTGAAGTCCTGGGATGATGGTGGGGGTCCTGGAATGAAGTTTTGTCATCCCTTTGTTCTGTAGCTGTCCATCCTTCGTGGTGTGGCTGGGAACCTTTTGTCTGACAAGTACTGGTGGCATAGAAAAAGCTTAGAGAAAAAGAATCATTATTATTTTATTTTTGGAGTTGACATTTATCTGAGGTAGATCTGGCCTCAGTACTCTGCTTAGTTTTTACCTGAGAGAAGCCTTATTAGAGGTAGTTTATTTAAGACACCTGTTTCCTTCATTAATTTAGCATTTAGGAAATGCAGGTGATCAGTTGCTTGAGTATTGAATAATGATAGACTGTTGTATTACATTATTCCTTACCACGTGGATATTTCTGATGGTCCTTTTGCCTCCAGTTCTGTGTGGCCCTATTTGGGAAAGGAAGGGGTGATGCCTCATTCCTCTGGAATTGGTGACAAGGCAGTGAATCCTGATGTCCTCTGGAGCTTGAGAGTACTAGGACCTGTTTGTTTTACTGTATATGAAGAGAGATTATTCTGGGATAGAGGTGAGATAAAAGGTTTTAGATGAGACTGGTGGACCCAGTGAGGAAAGCCCTTGAGTTTAGCAGCTGTAGGAGTTACAAGAATTACCTTGAAGGGTCCCTGCCACTTTGGGGGAAGGAGTGAATGGTGCTGGCCTTAAGGAAAGAGAAGAACCTGATCCCTAATGTGGATTGGAGGTGGACAATTATTGATTGCTGCGGTAATAAACAGTCTGCATACTTCCATAGGATAGACCTTAGGTGACATAAAAGGGGAGTTAACAGGCTATCTGGAACAGTTGGAGGGTTGGATAAAAGACCTGGTGTTAGAACTGGCCTTCCATACATTAGTTTAAATGGAGAAATTGAAAGAGGCTTTTTAGGAAGAGCCCTGAGCCTGAGAAGAGCTAGAAGCAATAATCTTACCCAGTCAAGGTGAAGTTCCTGTGACATCTTAGTAAGAATAGTTTTTAAAGACCGGTTGGTACACTCCACCTTTCCTGAGGATTGAGGATGGTATGGGATATGAAAATACCAAGGAATGTTAAGAGTCTTAGCTAGTGTCTGAGAAATCTGAGAGGTGAACTAAATGAACGTATTTAATGTTATGAGAAGATTAATCTTCAGACCTCACCATAAGGATACATCTGAGAATTCTGCTGGATCCTATTTGGCTTCCTGAGGATGACAGAGCTTCATCTCAGGGAAATATTACTGGGAGCTGCATTTGAAGGACTCTTGGGATTGGGTAGTGGAGGTCTGTAAGGATTCCTAGTTAAGGAGTAGAAACCAAATGAATGAATATGAAGGTGCATTTCTTCTTTTGTGTGTGAAGGAGGTTGTAATCGTTACAGTCTCCTCACCACATACCCAGTATTCCAGCACTACATAGAGAAGCCAATGGGCCAAGTTGGTGTGTTTGTTGATTGTGAGGATGGATGTTTAAGTTTTGTGAATGTTGCCAAGAGTTCCCTCATATACCGGTATCCTCCTGACACCTTCAATTATCCTGTCAAGCCTTACCTCTCCAGGGGCCACACATGAGCATATGAAGCTGTAATCCAGTACTTTAGTGTTTTTAGAGTATTTCTTGCTTTAATGTTACCCCATTTATTGCTATTAAACATTAAAATACTATTAAATGAAAAAGATGGTAGACTATGTTTTCTTTTCATCAATGGTTCACATATTCCTCAAAGAGCATTTGATTTCAAAGTAGTTTTTATTGGTTTTTTTGTCTTTGCATGCTTGCTAGAAGTACTAATTAGGCTTGAATTAGATTGAATTAACTCTATGGCCAGTATCCACATTCAAATCTGCACACAAAGATTCCTTAAATCACAGCTTAGCTGGGTGTGGTATCTCACACCTTTAATCCTAGAGTCCTACAAATAGGGCTGCTGAAGCAGGAGTTTTAGTTCAAGGCCTGCCTAGCATAAACAGTGAGAATTTGTCTAAAGATACAAAAAAAATTTCTAAAACTCTAATTTTAAAACAATATTTTGTTGTTTCTAAATATTTTGTGGTGTGCTTATAGTTTTGCTTTTCCTTTTATAATGATATCAATCTGTGATTATTTCAAATATCAGCATAAAAAAGCTCTCATTAGTCCTTCAAGAATTTTGTACATATTATTTTTATCAGATTTACCTCTACTGCAACTCCTTCCAAATACATCCCCTTTCCCTACCCACTCAGCTCTCTGATCTTTATAAAATAAAATAATGATATTCCCTGAGTTTTGGAGAGGGTATATATACATTTGACATTTTCTTTCATTCAACGCTGAGCACAGGGCCACCATTTCGTGTTACAGACACTTATTCTCAACAGCTTAACTGGTTATAAGTTTACATCAAAACTACCACCAGCTGAAAAGAAAAGTTTCCCTTAAGATGAAGAGGACAGCAACAATAATCCACATGTGTAAACACAAATGTTTAGAAGGCAACTAGACAGGCACATCCCATTATCTCTTTTAGACAAATGTCTACTTCAGCATCCATCCCATCTCAGCATTCATGCACATATGACATCCCAGCAAAAGATCTTTTAGATTTCAGCTTCAAGACAAGCTGAGATGACCTCTCATGCTAGCCTTTTTATTTCTCCAGAAATTTCTCACTCTGGTCTCTCTGTCTCTGAGTCTCTATATCTCTTTATCTCTCTCTCTGTCTCTGTCTGACTCTGTTTCTGTCTCTCTCTGTAGCTGCCTGGCCTGGAAGTCATTATGCAGACCAGGCTGGCCTTGAACTCACAGATCTACTGCCTCTAGCCTCCTGACTGTTGGGATTGAAGGTAAGAAGCACCATGCACAGCTTCTGTGAATAGTCCTTTTAATACCCTCACCTATCCTACCCCATAAAAAGCACACTTGCCCTTCCTCTGCTCTGCTACCCCTTTTGTCCATACCTTGTTACCTCACAGTATAACACATGACTGCTCTCATTTGATTTAATGACTGCCTCTTGACACCAATGGAGTGTTTGTTATCTAAGAAGGAAAACTTCTCTTTGTTTTGCACATTGATGGATCCCAACTGTTTAGAACAGCAAAGACATACAGTAGGGGTGTTGGACCCCAAAGTTTAGGGTCTCAAGTGGGTGCACCAAGAACCCAGATTCCAGTCCAATTGATGCAATGGCACGAGGATTTGTTAAGCTTCTATATAGAAGGGCAAACTCTGCTCCTAAGAACAAGAGCCGCATCTTACTGAAGCCCCGTGGGGGTTTTTAAAGGAAAAACCCACAAAACCCACAAGATTACAATTCCCTTACAATTTCATGGCCTGATCACAGGGTGATCACAGAGGGGGTACAGTTACGTAAACCTCAAGGAGAGTATCAGGGAGGGAGTGGAGCTTACACAGAGGTCACAGTGGTCCTTCCTGCAACACCTGCAACTATCCCAGTCACAGTTGAGCACATCTCTTAACAGAAATCTTTTTACATTGTTATATTGTTACAGGGTGATTGAGTAGTGGCTGAGTCCGGTGGTCCTTGGAACTAGATTTTTAGTTTCTCGTTTCCTGGTGTTTGAAGTTTCTCTTTTCCTGAGGCTTGGGGGTGTAAGCCTGAAGGGCTAGGGTCTTTCAGGGGATTAATAAGTACTGAGTGTTTCAGGGCTGAATGACCACTGGGAGGGCCCTGTAGATGCTGGTGATTTGTTGGTTTGCTGGTTAATTCCACTAAGTATTGAGCACTGAATGTATACACAGGCTCTCCTGGGGTCAACACATCACCCAACTATGGCGATGGACTTGAAGAAGCCCTCTGCTGTAGGCCCCAATGGGTACTCTAGATTGTGGCTGGCTTTGTGACTGGCTCTTTTGCTATCCAATCCCCCCCCCCCAGAGACTCCATGTAATACCATGAATGGCTCCCAGGTTCTAATCCCTGGAACCTATGACTGTCCTCTTTGGTCTAAAAAGGATTTGTAGGTGTGATTAAATGAAGGGTTTTGAGATATGATTTTTACTGGATTATCAGGGTGTTGTAGTTTGGATATTAAATATCCACACAAACACACATGCATATATGCAGAGGTGCTCTTTATAAATGACATGGTAGCATTAGGATGTGGGACCTAGCTGGAGGAGTAGGACACTGGAGATGGAGGAAGCTTGAGGTTTAGAGATGAGCTCTGTTTCCTGCACCCTCTCTCCTAATTGGTCCATGGAGATTCTAGTAAACAGTCCCACACTGCTGGAAACCGAGCTTCAAGCCATTCCCGCCTTCCATCACACCCCAGCCCCTTATATTGAATGGTTTCATCTCAAATTGTTAACAAGAATAAACCTCTCTTGCCTTAAAAAAAAAAAAAAAGATTACATATGTATCATTTATTTCAGTTCCAACAATGTACAGTGATATTAACGTTCAAAGAATCCTTGGTCCCAGCCTGTCTAGAGTTCAAGTTAACCCGCTAGAGAGCTGGAAATGCTGTGAATGTGAAGCAGTTCAAAACCTGCAACATATTTCTTATCAGAGACTGGATTTCTCTGTGTAGCCTGGCTCTCCTCGAAGTAACTGTGTGGAACAGTCTGCACCATACCTAACAAAGATCCACCTGACTCTGCCTCCCAAGTTCTGGGGATAAAGACTTACTCCACCACCACCAGGCAGAATCTGCAACGTTTCAGTCAGATAGTGTTGATTGTATTGCACCTCGATACCCTGATTTTTTGTTTAATTTCTAGTATGTTGTTAGTGGGAATGAAAGTACATCATTTTCTCCTTCTATTCCTTCTTAGATGTCCTTCATGTAGTCTCTAAAGACCACACCAACTTCCTCTATGGTCATTTTTAATAACGCTTCCAATAGATGAGCTCTTGTAATTAACATTATTCTAAATGATGAACGATTGAACTCATATAGTAGTCAATCTCCACAACAAGATTTCTTAAGTCACTACTTAGCTGGGTGTAGTAGCTCACACTTTCAATCCCACAGTCAGAAGGAATAGGGTGCCAAAGCAGGAAGATTTTTACTTCAAAGCCAGCCTAGGGTATACAGTGAGAATTTGGAGAGAACTTGGAGTAAGGGGAACATTACTCTATTGTTGATAAGAGTGCAAACTTGTACAGCCACTTTGGAAATAAACGTGGCAGATTATCAGAAAATTGGTAACCAATCTACCTCAATACCCAGTGTTACCACTCTTGCTCATATATCCAACAGATACACAATTATACCACAAGATCACTTGAACAACTATGTTCATGGCATCTTTATTTCTGATAGCCAGAACCTGACATTATGAGGTTTGCAGGCAAATGGATGGATCTAGAAAAAATCATCCTGAGTGAGGTTACCCAGACTCAGAAAAACAAACATGGTATGTACTCACTCATAGGAGGATACTAGATGTAAAACAAAGATGACTAGACTGCTACTCACAACTCCAGAGAGGCTACCTAGGAAAAAGGACCCTAAGAAGGACACAGGGATGGCCCAGTGACAGAAAAATGGATGAGATCTACATCTACGTGAGGAGGGGGGAGGTAATGAAGGGCAAGGGTCAGAAAGAGAGCTTAGGGGAGCGGGAGATCCCAGCTGGATCAAGAACAGAGAAGGAGAATAAGGCAAAAGAGACCATGATAAATGAAGACCCCATGGGAATAGGAAGAAGCAAAGTGCTAGTGAGGTCCCCAGAAATTCACAAAGATACCTCCACAATAGACTACTGGCGATGATCAAGAGAAAGCCCAAAATTACCTACTCTGCTGATACAATGGTCAAACACCCTAATGGTCATGCTAGAAATCTCATCCAATGACTGATGGAAGTGAATGCGGAGATCCATGGCCAGGCCCCAGGAGGAGCTCCAGGAATCCAATAAGCAAGAAAGAGGAAGGAGTGTATGAGCAAGAATTGTTGAGACTAAGATTGGAAAAAGCACAGCGACAAACAGCCAAACTAGTAGAAACACATGAACTATAAACCTATAGCTGAGGAGCCCCCAATTGGATCAGGCCCTCTGGATAAATGAGACAGTTGATCAGCTTGAACTGTTTGGGAGGCACCCAGGCAGTGGGACCGGGACCTATCCTTGGTGCATGAGCTGGCAAGCTGGCTTTTTGGAGCCTGGGGCCTATGCAGGGACACTTTGATCAGCCTGGGAGGAAGGGACTGAACCTGCCTTGACTGAATCTACCAGGTTGAGCTGAATCCCCTGGGTAGTCCTTGCCGTGGAGGAGATGGGAATGGGGGATGTGCTGGGGGAAGGAGGAGAGGGGGTGGCGGGAGGAAGGAGACAGGGGAATCCATGGCTGATTTGTAAAATTAAATCAAATTATAAAATTAAAAAAAGAAAAAGAAATGTATGTAGAAAAAAATGACACTTTACTGCCACCTGCTGAACATGTCCTATAATAAACACAGAAACCATACAAAAAATTAAGAAAATGCAATATATTTACAGGATGGAGGGATGGAGTATTACTCAGCTGTTAAGAATAATGACATTAGGAATTTTGAAGATGAATGGATAAAATTAGAAAAAAAATCATCCTGAGTGATGTAACCCAGACCCACAAAGACAAACGTGGTATGCACTCACTCATAAGTAGATATCAACACTAAAGTAATGGATAACCATGCTGCAATCCACAGACCCAAATAGGCTAGATAACAAGGAGGGCCCAAGAGGGGACACATGAACTCTCTGTAACTGAGAAATAGAAGAGATCTCCTGGGTAGACTGATGGTGGGAGGGGATGGGAACATAAAGAATTAGCTTGGAGGTTGGTTGGAGGGGAAGAGTACTCAAAGAGATGACTGAAAAGGGGAGACACTTTTTCAGGGTCAGGTAGAAACTGGATGCAAGGGTAACTCCCATGAATCTACAAGATGACCACAGCTAAGACTCTTAGCAATAGTGGATGGGTAGCCTGAGTTGGCCATCTCCTCTGTTCAGATTGGTGATTACCCCAGTTGTCATTAGAGAAGCTTCATCCAGTAACTAACAGAAAAAGATACAGAGACCTATGGCCAAACATTAGACAGAGCTCAGTAAATCCTGCTGAAGACAGGGAAGAAGGATTGTAAGAGCCAGAGGGGTCAAGTACATCAAAAGAAGATCCACAGAAATAACTCACCTGGCTCATAGGAACCAACAGACAGGGAGCCTATGAGCATGGGACTGACTTAAGAACTCTCAATATAGATAGTTGTGTAGCTTGGTCTATTCCTGGGACTCATAAAAATGGGAGCAGAGGCTTCCACAATGCTCTTGGTGGCTCTTGGTAATCTGTTCCTCAAACTGTGTTGCCTTGCCCAGCCTTAAAACAAGGGGAGATTCTTAGTCTTATTTAAAACATGGTATGCCATGCTTTGTTGATACCCAAGGGAGGCCTTTCTTTTTCTGAACAGAACCAGAACAGGAGTAGATTTTGGGTGGGCAGAAAGCAGTGGGAGGAGGGAATGTGAGGAAAGGAGGCAGTGGACACTTAGGTCAGCATGTAAAATAAAAAAAATCATTTTTAAAAAGACTAAAAAAACAATTAAAAACTATTGTTCTGTGCTTAGTATTTTGCAGTGTGCTTATATTTTACTCTAGATAATTTATCAAATGATGTCATCAATCTGTGATTTTAGCAATATCAACATTAAAAAATCCTTACTAGTTTTTTTACAATATTTTGTACAACTAGTTTTGAGCATATACATCTGAACTGCAACTCCTTCCAGATCCATCCCCTTTTCCTACTCACTCAACTTGCTGTCTTAAAAAAATTTCATTAATCTCATTCTATTTCATTTTCAACTTTTTGTGGTTGACAATAGAGGCAAAAGATGCCTTGTTTCCCAGCGTCTAGAGATCACAGTAACCACACAGAAAATTATGTGAAATGCTCTAGACATGAAATATAAAATAACCTTCTGGATCTCAGTCGAGTGCTGTAGATTGCTTTGCTCCTGGATGCTGTGTGGTTTTCTTACTTCCAATATGTTTTTAGGTGAAATAAAATTGGACCACTTTCTCCTCCCTTTACCTCTTACAGCTCCTTTTTATATAGGCTGACAGTAGACCATGTGAGCAGGATGTAAGGTGATCTGAACACTCCAGAAGATCTGGGTTTTGGTCAGTCTTCCCACTTTAAAAGACTCAATCAAGAAAAATCTCTATCAAGAAAAAAAATCACAGCCTCTTGGGTTTTAGTTAATTCCAGATGTAGCCAAATTGACTATCAAGAATAGCCCTCACAAGGGATGATCACTTTGTATTAAGTGAACCTTTAAGGAGCTCATCACTCATAGAGGCTAATTCTGTGTCTAGACATGGGATTCTTTCAAAATTTCCCACATTCATATCAACATATTCATTGTTCTGTTCTGGTTTATGCAGCCATTTCTAGGAGAGACTGTTTCACAGCACACTTCCTGATCTTCTGACTCTCACTATCTTTTTGAGCCCTCTTTCACAGTATTTCTGGAGCCATTGATGTAGAATATAGAGGTATCTGTTGGGATTCAGATCTCCATGATCTCTTGATTTTTAAATTCTGTCCTGTTGTCGTATTCTGTGAGTGTCTGCCTGTATGGCCGATCAGGTCTTTTCTATGTTGATGTAAATAAGCATGACAAGGTCTTTCTTGCTTGACCTGAAATCTAATGTATTGTTCTGTTTAATAGTAAACCAAATCAAGGATACATTATTTCAGGGATTGTGAGGTTATGCAATGATAGGAATAACTACTAAGAAAACTGGCAAGAAAAATGTGCTTAGTATTATTTGTCATATCATTGAGATGTATTCAGCATTTAGAGAGCACAAGGAATCATAATGGGTATCTTAACACAGCTTCCAAGGTGTGTGTAAAATGATGATGAGAAAGAATATAATATTACATGTAAGTTACCCATTAAATCCTGGGTAAGGGAACTGGTGTTGTCAGACTGGTTAAAATTTCTTGTATGTAAAGTTTATTTAGTTTTCTAGCTATAAATACAGTTCAGATATTGATTATTCCTAACTGGAATTAGCATGAATCCTATTGATGGCGTCATGACCTGTGCTATCATTTATGCTGTGGCTTCTTTGTGGCATCTTCCTGATGTTTGAATTAAAATCACTACAGTAACAGGTGCTACCTGATAGGAGACCACGAGATCGAGCCTTTCACTTCCCTTTAAGCAAATTTCTCTGCCTCTAAAGTCATAGCCTTAACCCTAGTTGAGTAGGTCATAGAAGCCATTTAGAATCTGCCTTTGATAATACCAGGGCAGAAGAAGTTGGATGATTTGGTTCATTTAAGGAAATCTTTGGGGTGTGAAATATGCTTTATGTTAGCTCCCTGATCCTTCTCTTTGGTAGGCTCAGGATTAGGAAGGGAGGCTTAGGGTGAAGGCATCCTGAAGTGGAGTTTGATGTGTTTCCTCCTTTGGGAATTCTCTGTTTAGATCTATACTCCATTTTTAACTGGGTTATTTACTTTCTTGTTGTCCATTTTTTTTAGTTCTTTATATATATTAACATAGTAGCTCTTTGTTGGCTGTGTAGTAATTAAACCTCTTTTCCTATTCCGTGGGCTGCCACTTTGTCCCAATGATGGTGTTCTAGGCCAAACAGAAGCTTTTCAGTTCCAGGAGGTCCTATTTATTAATTGTTGTTCATAGTGCCTGATCTATTTATGTTCTGTTCAGAAAGAATTTCCTATTCCAAGTAGGATATGACTAATCTTTGCTTTCTCTTCTGTCATATTCAAAATATTTTGCTGAGGTATTTGATCTATTTAGAGTTGAATTCTATACAGGGTGATAAAAATTGATGTATTGGAGTCTTCTACATGAAGCCATTTAGTTTGACCTGGTACATTTATTAAAGAAATTGTCTTCACTTTAGTGTGTATTTTTCACTTTAAAAATAACAATATCAGGTATTCATATGTGTATGAATTTATGAACTTATGTGTGGAGCTTTAATTTGCTTCCATTGATCAATGCATCTATTTTTATGACAACATCAAATTATTTTTAATATTATAGCTCTGTAGTACAATTTGAACATGGAAATAGTGATGGATCCAGCAGTTGTTTTATTATTCAAGATTGCTTTAGCTTTTCTATTTTTTTTGGCATATTTATTGTCATTGGGATTTTTTAGTTTTTGTTTTGTTCTTTTTTTGTATTTCCATATGAATCTGATAATTGTTTTTTCAAGATGTCTGAAAAATTCTGGCCTGGGTGTGGACTTGCACTCCTTTAATCTTAGCACAAAGGAAGTAGAGCAGACAGATCTCTGTGACTCTGAGGCCAGCCTCATCTACAGTTCAAATTTTGGGACAGCCAAGGCTACAGAAAGAAACCTTGTCTTGAACCTCACCCGTCACCAAAAATAAATAAATAACAAATAGATAGAATGATAGATAGATAGATAGATAGATAGATAGATAGATAGATAGATAGATAGATAGATAAAAGAATGGTATCTTTCTTGTGGTGGTAAAAGAAGCCTTTACTCAAACCACTGGGGAAGCAGAGGCAGGGGCATGTTTGAGACTTCAAGAACACCTGCCTCCATAGCCTTGTCCAGTATAACCAAAGTTTCAAAAATTTTGTCTCAAAAAACAAAAAAAAAGAAGGATAGGAAGAAAGAAAGAAAGAAAGAAAGAAAGAAAGAAAGAAAGAAAGAAAGAAAGAAAGAAAGAAAAGAAAGAAAGAAAGAAAGAAAGAAGAGAGAAAGGAAGAAAGAAAGGAAAGAGGGAAGGAAGGATGTTTCTCTTAGGTGTTGGTGTTGCAAGCCTTTAATCCCAGCAGCTGGAATGCATTGGACAGCCCAAGCTATACAGAGAAACCATGTCTCAAAACACCAAAAGAGTCTGTGTCAAATTGACCTCAAATTAGCGAGCACAATATATACTTGTGATTCAGCTTGACACCATTAACTGGAATCCCATAGGTAGAGCACATTTTTCTGGTGCTAGATTGCAGCTGAGGGTCCTGAGTACACTTAAAAGGGGCTTTAACAGCCAACTAGAGCCTGAGTCTCTAAGACTGCTCTCTTAGTAGCTAAGCATAATTACTTATGTCAAGTACACAAAAACAAGCAAACAAAAATCACTATGTTTTAAGGTTGCTTTATGGAATATGTGGACTACTGAATAAAAGGTAACATAGTCTACCATTTTTTCATTTAATAGTATTTTAATATTTAATAGCAATAACGAAAGTAACATTACAGTAAAAAATCACTATGGTACTGGATTTCAGATTTCCCCGTGGAGAAGTAAGGCCAGACAGGGTTTTTGAAGGTGCCAGGAGGGTATTTGTGTATGAGGGAACACTTGGCAACATTTACAAAACTTAAACATCCCTCCTCACAATCAAGGAACACACCAACTTGGCCCAGTGGCTTCTCTATATAGTGCTGGAATACTGGGCATGTGGTGAGGAGACTGTAATGATTACCCTCCTTCACACACACAAGAAGAAATGCACCTTCAGATTCAATCAGTTGGTTTCTATTCCTTAAGAAGGAATCCTTACAGACTCCGACAGCCCAGTCCCAAGAGTCAATCAAATCAATCTCCCAGTAATATTTCCCTAAGATGAAGCTCTGTGATCTCCACCAACCAAAATAGCATCCAGCATAATCCGCAGATGTATCTTTACGGTGAGGTCTGAAGCTCAGTCTTCTCATGGCATTAAAGAGGTTTATCTTGTGATGGATAATGGTTATTCCTGGCAAGTAAATGCGCACTGTGGGAAGAGTCAACATTTAAGTAAAATGACCGTTTACTTTTCTCAGGTGGGAGAGGTCCATAGAGTCTTCAAGATTTTAAAAAGAGAAAGATAAGACTTGAGGTTAAATTTGGCTCAAATAAACCAATGTCAAGGATTTCCACAAGAAAAGAGTGGTAGCAGGCTGAAAAGTTTTTTTCACAATTTCAGATGCTGTAGAGGAGGGAGCCTCAGCCTACTTCTGTCAGGTGACTTTTAATTACACCTGCCTAAGGGAGGATGTGTGCATTGCAGCAAGGGCCAGAGCAAAGGCTGGGCTCATGGATCTACATGAAAAGTTATTTTTACGAAGATGTAAGTAGTGATAACTTTCATATTGGTGTTTTCATTTGCATCTAACTGAGCATATTTGTACTCAAGGAGAATCTAAATATGCTCTAGAAGTGGATCCCTGAATGTATTTGTCCACCTTCAACCTCTGGTTCATCTGATACTCTTTCTCTGTGAGGTTACTATTCACATTTAGATCTACAAGGGGGATTTAGACACTGCCTCATGTCCTATCAATTTGTTACATTTTCATTGCTCATGATACATGGCTTTGTCTGTTTTGTTATTTTATGATTTTTTTGGTTCCTTTTCTGATAGGGTCTTTCTATTTGTCCTAGACTGGCATAGAACTCAATATGTTGACCAGACTGTCCTCAAACTCATTGGCAGTCCTCCGCACACTAGGTTTTTAATGCTGGGATTACTAGTGTGCACCTCTTTATCTTGTGTATTGTTTAATCAATAAAGTAAAATGCAATGTAAGAAATTAATTTCTGACACATTGAAAGGAAAATAATCAAGTATCTCCATCACTGGCTACACTTCCTTTGAATTATACTGTCCAGAGTGAAATAATCATTCTACTCAAAGAACAATTGATAGTCTCTTTTCAGCCACTATTACGTACAACATGATATTAGTATGCATTTCTGTTTGTTGGTTTGTTTGTAAGATCACCATTGAATTCAATAACAATAGAATGTGAATTACCTAGACATATTTCTGGGGAGTAAATATATTGTGTTTGCAAAGTTTATCTCATTATTGAAGGGTACCTCTGGTCATTTTATCAGTGGAGACACTCACCTTGGAACTGGTTGTAACTTTCGGTCAATCCAGTGATGGGTAGGGCATTGAATTCTGTCTTAATAGGCTGTGGCATGCTCAGCTGCATTAACTCACTTCTGCAAGGAAAAGAAAATATTGACCTCCGTGGTGTTAAAGATATCACACAGGGATTAGGAAAACTTAATTCCAAGTTCAGCCAAACACCTCAGGTTACACACGCCTGACACCTTGAGTTCAATCCTAGGAACCCTTGATGGAAGAGAAGTTGTCCCCTGGAAGTTGTCCTCTGACCTGCACACATGTGCATGTACATGCACCCACACTCACACACACATAAAAATAACAAAACATATAAAAGAATCCCAAAAATATCACACAAAAACAATTGAGTATTTTCCATATAAAAGACATCTGCACTTCATAAGGCAACTTGGACAATTTTATAGCATATTTCAGGGTATCCTGGCTTGTACTGATGGCTAAACTCACCTTCTGAACATGTCGTCCACACCCTGCAAAGAAAACAAGAAAAACTTAGATATGTGAATGAATGAAACACAATGTTAGTTTCTAAAGTTCATATAAATGTCAGTCACCATCACACCAATCTATCCTGGTAAATTGTATTCATGTCTTAAGATGATGCCAACCAAATAGTTTAGCAGAACTCAAATTCTTGATGAAATCAGACTAAAGAGTAATTTGAGAAAGACACTGGTATCGACTCTACATTGCTTTTGAACCCCCACCTGTCTGCAAAGGTAACTTTCCCTGAGCTTCTCTGCAAGCCGTAGGGATACTTTAGCTAAGGATACTTCAAAAGGGTGGCCTCACACCTGCATGGTGCTTCACATGTGTAATTCACAATTGCAGGGTTAGAGGCCTGAGCATTACTGTGAGTTGCAAGGTATCATGTACTACCAAATAAGATTCTATCTCAAAATGCCAACCTCCTAAAGGACTCACAAAAACACAGTGCTCAAACAGAAGAAATTAAGCCATTGGTTACTTTAATATTGTGCACAATATATAAGTAGAGGTAAAGAGTGTTGGAAAGAGAAATCACTGAATTTCAGTTACCAGAAAATCAAGGAACAAAAGCCAAAAGTTAGGACATAATCCCTGGAGAATCTATGGACATAATTTCAAAAAGCTTCTTCTTTCAAGATTATTACAGAATTTTGTTTCTCCAGAAAATTTCTGAAAAGGAAACTCCCAAAAAAACGCAGGATATATTGAAAGCTATCTTAGTTTAACAATCACCACTGTGGGCCTAAGAAAATAAAGCCTCTTCCTGAACTCCTCCATGCTCACCTGCAGCAGAACCATAGATGGCTCCTGGGACATTGCCATCAGTTCCTGGTACATTTCTCTTAGTTCTTTACTCTTTTGGACCATCATGGCTTCACTTGTCCTGAGTTTCTCTAAAACACATTGGCCTTCATTTCTCATAGACTCAATGTGTTTCTCTTCCTCTTCACAGAAGAGTGGATGCAGCTTCCTATACTCTGTCCTGATCATTTCTTCCCGAAGACTCAAGTAGTCCTGAAGAAAAACAGACATTCCCAATCATCTTTGCAAAGTATTTTGTCCTTTCTCATTTCATCCTCCTATGCTCAAATTCCACAAATGACTTGTATAACTCAGATGCATATACTCTGATTGACTGTCTTCACACCTCAGAAAATGTAAATGCCTTGGTTTCATTTATTTCTTCTTTATTAATTACACAGGCAATCCAAACCTAAGATGCATTTACACCTATGTTAGAGGTGCAGAGGTGCCTGAAAAAACAGATTGACATTCATATGTTCACAAAGTTATGAAACTCTGCATGGAGTAATTAGAATTCATGGTGTAGTCATGAAGTCTACCACAGTGTGCAGAACCGTCAGCAATTCATTCATTAGTCCCAGGCTTTTCTGCCAGAGGCAGACCATTCTTTCCAAGACCAGAGACATATTATACACTCAGAATTAGAGGTGAGCAGGACACATATTCCAAGTATCCTATCCCAGGCCTTATATTCAAATCTTGAATGGCAAATTTTGAAAATATCTGTATCAAGCTGATTTTAAGCATGGTTCTCATACTCACTGTCCAAAGAGTTCTCATTCTGTTCTCTGCCTCTAAATTCTCTTGATTTTCTTGGACCTTCTCCTCTAAAGATGCCATTTGCTTCAAAAGTCTATCCTGTAAAAAAAAAAACAATGAATATCAATTTTGATAAATATAACTGATTGACAGACTCTGGGGCAATTAATACAATTATTGTAGTGAGAGTAACAGAATCAAAATTATCCTTCATTTTTTTCTATTTGTAACCATGACTTTTAAATTAGCCCGCAGAATTAGAAAAAGCAGTTTACCTTTTGCTCAGGTATATTGATGAATTATTTTGATTACATGTTTGGCTGTACCTGACTCCCATGTACTTTTCCTAATTTAGTCTCCAGCCATAGACACTTTCAAAAGATAGGAAGTTAGTGTTGCACTTTCCAGTGACCTGGGCATAATGTATCATAAAATACAAATGTTCTTTACACTCAGGGTACCCCAAAGGATGTTTACATTCCTAGTCACCCTTTCTTCATTAGATTTTTTTTTTTTTTTTGGTTTTTCGAGACAGGGTTTCTCTGTGTAGCTTTGTGCCTTTCCTGGAACTCACTTTGGAGACCAGGCTGGCCTGGAACTCACAGAGACCTGCCTGGCTCTGCCTCCCAAGTGCTGGGATTAAAGGCATGCACCACCACCGCCCGGCCCTTCATTAGATGTTAATAAAATACCACCATTCTGAAAACAGTGCCTTTGTTATAATGAGGACCAGCATCTTCCTGTGGTTTGCTAAGGCTACCTCTCTCCAGCTTGCAAGTTCTCTCAGAAGCATCCCTTACCATTTGATACTCAGCAGCTGCTTCAGTGGGACAGTGTCTGTGTCCTCTGTGCTCATGGGAGTTTGAGCAAAATGGACAGAGGAAGATCCTGTTCTCAACACAGAAGATCCTCTTAGTATCCTCGTGGGTCACACACTTTTGCTCCACAGAGCTCAGGTCCTTCATGAGGCTGGCTTGTCTGACAATGGACACCAGCTTCTTCAAAACAATGTTGGTTCTCAATTCCTTCCCATATTGTTCTCTGCACAAAGGGCATCGGACAGGAGGTTGGATGTCTTCCCAGGAAAGGTGGAGGCAGGCTCGACAGAAGCTGTGACCACAGCTTATGGTGACTGGATCTGTCAGGCAGCTCAGGCAGATGAAGCAGGTGAGTTCTTTCTGGAAGGCTTGTGAGATGTCTGACTCCATTTTTCTGAAGGAAGAAAAGCAGAAGAATTGCTATTATTCGACCCCAGAGAAGCCAGAAACAGCACAAAAACTGATGCAAGTTGTGATTTAATTCTGTGTGTGGCAAAGCAGGCTTCATTTTTCAGGAATAAAAAATCAAGATAAGTATAGGATTGCAGTTGCTGATCTTTCCTCTTTCACCCTTCTTGACAGAAATATAGATAAATCTAATTTCCTTCTGAGCCATTCCCCCTGCATCTTTTTTGGAGACTCCTTTCAAATTAGTGTCTTGGTTGCTGGTCTGAGACATGCTGTCCGAGTGTTTATAAATAAATATACACTAGAGTGATCAAACTCCTTCAAGTCCACATGTTTGCCTTTCACTACAGACATAAGTAAGTTAAACACACCCTTCTTTGTTAGCTATCCAAGAAAACACTCCCTATTTCACATGGTCCCTAGTAAATGCTTTGCTTAATTTCTGATTTTAGTTTCTCAGTCCTTCACATCCTCCTGTCCCACCCCTCAACACTTGAAAGCAACATTAGTTACTTGACTTCTTTCTGAATTAGGGAGGCTCATAATTCAAGGATATGTCCATCATTGTGGGGAAGAAATGGTGGCAGGAGCTTGAGGGAGCTGGTCTCATTGCATCCAAAATCAGCAAGAAGAAAGCAAGGAACACTTGCTGCTCAGCTCCTGTTCCCTTTTCCTTAGTTTGAGACCTCAAACCATGGAATGGTCAAGTGATTTCATGAGTATTTAGTGTTGATCTTACCAACTGTAGTGAATCTGCACCCCCCCTCCAAATAATCCTTCATAGACATCCCCAGAGATTTCCATATCTATCCTAAATCCCATCAAGTTGAATTCTAGGCTACTCTCTGTGGAAACTTGTTTATCAAAGATACAGTTCCTGGCTTCAGTTTATGTGAACCTTCAGGCATAAATGTGGCTGTCATGACCCTAGAAGAATTTCCTATTTAATCAACAGGTACCCATTGTTCCTTCTCTTGGAAGGTCTACACAAATAAAGAATCTTGGATTGACTGAGATAAACATCCCCCAAATAACTTCAGCTACTGTGGTCTCAAGCAAATGGAGTCCATGGCTTTAGCTGGTGGTCCTATTTACCTTGAAAATAATACTAATACTCATTGTCAAGATTATTTTGAAAAATAGATGGAGACTCCAATGCTGCCTTCCCTAACTTACCTAATCACCCCCATTTGGTATTTTTTTTCTATATTAGATACTTTATTTTTTTTTAATGCCTATTGCCATTTATTGAAGGAGGGAGGAGGTCTTAAATACAGGCTTACAGCACAATGGGGGAACCCTGGAGGGCAGAAGTTGCTACTGATGTTTTACAATCTTTCATCTCAGCTGTTAATGCCCAATATGCAGGATATACAGACAGGGAACTTCCCTTAAACATTCAGGAGTGTGGAAACCCGTAGGAAATTACCATAGGGAGGATATCAAGGTCAAGATCAGCAAGCAAGGCAGCAGTTACCCAAAAGGGGAGCCAGGGCCATACAGGTCCCCGCTTTTAATAAAAATTGAGCTTCTAATACATCATTCCAAAACAATTGATGAATTCACAGAAATAATGAAAACTGAATGTAGAAATTAAAAAATTGCACCAGATTATAACCAGGATCTACTTTCCTGAATAGAATATTGTGTTTAGTTTTCTCTAATTTAATCACATGTATACTTCCAACCTAGCAAATCAACCAATAGCAGGAAGAGCCAGTTTTTCAAAGATAGTAAACTATTATCAAGCATTATTTCACACTGTGATGTTTCCCTATAGTTCACAACAGGGAAATACTAAAATATTTTCCTTTGTTAAATAATGAGTTTTCACTTTTATACATAATACTCATAGAATATATCTCTAACTGCTAATAGTTATCAATCTATTCAGAGCAATTATTTTATATATTATACATGTAAAATTAATTTAGAGGTGTTGTTCTCACATCTATGAACTACATACAGAAATACTCTATAAATATTCTTAAAATTTAGAGAAAGATCAAAATTCAAAGTTGGAACATCAGAGCAAAGAAAGACTGTGAAAGGATAAACTACAATTATCTATACCTCTAACTCACAGTATATTTAAAAAGCAAGATGACCAAATGGGAGCAGAGTCTCTTTTCATAAATAGCCAAATTTTAAGCATTTTTTAGCAGAAACCTCAGTTTGGTAATAAATTAAAATAGAAAACACCAACAACTTTCAATCTGAAACTGTGCACTTACCCAAGAAATAGTCTCCAGCCTTAGCAGTGTTTTGTGGAGACACAGCAATATTAGCTCAGCTCTGGGGTATGATCCTCAGTGTTTTGAGGAGATAGATCTAGCAGTTAAGAGCCACAAGATGTGGAGACTCTGGTCTAGAGAAGAATGAAGCTGGCTGGCCCCTGGAGTGTCCTTATATACTCTCTAAAGACCACGCCCACTTCCTCCTATGTTGCTTTTACTGATCCTTGCTGTAGGTGAGCTCCTGTGAATAGCAGTATTATAAATGGATGGAAGATTGAATTAACTCTATGGCCAGTATCCACAAACAAATCTCCACAACAAGGTTTCCTGAGTTCTTGCTTAGGTGGGTGTGGTAGCTCACACCTTTAATCCTTAGAGTCACAGAGGATGAGCTGCTGAAGCAGGAGGAGTTTTAGTTCAAGGACTACCTAGGACATACAGTGAGAACTTTTCTAAAAAAAATAAATAAATAAAGAGAAATTTTGCTACAATATTTCACTGATTCTAAAAAATTTGTTGTGTGCTTATATTCTTGCTTTTCCTTTTGTAATTTCACAGTTAATGGTAACAATCTGTGATTTTAGCAAATATCAACATTAAAGAATTCTCAAAATTCTTTTTTTTTAGTTTACTTTAATGCATTTTTTTATTCTTTTTTTTATTTCCATTCTGCAATATAATTCAGCTTTACACATCAGTTACAGTCTCCCCTGCTCAACAGCCAACCCATGCAATGAGCACAAGACCCGGTCCCACTGCCTGGATACCCCCCAAACAGATCAAGCAAATCAACTGTCTCACCCATTCAGAGGGCCTGATCCAGTTGGGGACCCCTCAGCCATTGGCTCATAGTTCATGTGCCTCCATTCATTTGGCTACTTGTCCCTGTGCTTTATCCAACCTTGGTATCACCAATTCTCGCTCACACGAACCCTCCTCATTCTCGCTAATTGGACTCCCAGAGATCCACCCGGGGCCCAGCCATGGATATCTGCATCCAGATCCCTCAGTAGTTGGACGGGGTTTCTAGCACAACAATTAGGGTATTTGGCCATCCCATCACCAGAGTAGGTCAGTTCGGGCTGTCTCTCGACCATTGCCAGCAGTTTGTTGTGGGGATATCCCTGTGGATCTCTGTGGGCCTCTCTAGCACTTTGCTTTCTCCCATTCCCATGTGGTCTTCATTTACCATGGTCTCTGTTTCTCTTCAGATCGTATAAATCTTTCGCCTCAAAAATTCTTTAGAATTTTGTTCAACTCATTTTTTTTATTTTGCAATACAGTTCAGTTCTATATATCAACCACAGATTCCCTTGTTCTCCCCCCTCCCGCCCCCTTCACCTTCCCCCCAACCTACCCCTTATTCCCACCTCCGCCAGGACAAAGCCTCCCCTGCAGACTGAGATCAACCTCCTAGACTCAGTCCAGGAGGTTCCCCTCCTCCCAGGCTGAGCCAAGCAACACTGCATAGGCCCCAGGTTTCAAACCGCCAACTCATGCAATGATCACAGGACCTGGTCGACTGCCTGGATGCCTCCCAAACAGATCAAGCCAATCAACTGTCTCACCCATTCAGAGGGCGTGATCCAGTTGGGGACCCCTCAGCCATCGGTTCATAGTTCATGTGTTTCCATTCATTTGGCTATTTGTCCTTGTGCTTTATCCAACCTTGGTCTCAACAATTCTCGCTCATATAAACCATCCTCTTTCTCGCTAATTGGACTCCCAGAGCTCCACCCAGGGCCTAGCCATGAATCTCTACATCCAGATCCCTCAGTCATTGGATGGGGTTTCTAGCATGACAATTAGGGTGTTTGGCCATCCAATCACCAGAGTAGGTCAGCTTGGGCTGTCTCTCGACTATTGCCAGCAGTCTGTTGTAGGGGTATCTTTGTGGATTTCTGTGGGCCTCTCTAGCCACTTTGCTTTTTCCTATTCTCATGTGGTCTTCATTTACCATGGTCTCCTATTCCTCGTTCTCCCTCTCTGTCGTTGATCCAGCTGGAATCTCCTGCTCCCCCAAGCTCTCTTTCCCTCGACCCTCACCCTTCATCACCCCCACTCATGTCCAGGCTGTTCATGTAGATCTCTTCCATTTCTCTGTCATTGGGTGATCCCCGTGTCTTTCTTGGGGTCCTGTTTTCCAGGTAGCCTCCCTGTTGATGTGAGTAGCAGTCCAGTCATCCTTGTTCTACATGTAGTATCCTCCTATGAGTGAGTACATACCATGTTTGTCTTTCTGAGTTGGGTTACCTCACTCAGGATGATTTTTTCTAGATCCATCCATTTGTCTGCAAACCTCATGATGTCATTGTTTTTCTCTGCTGAGTAGTATTCCATTGTGTATATGTACCACATTTTGTTTACCCATTCTTCAGTTGAAGGGTATCTAGGTTGTTTCCCTGGTAGAAGGATCAGAATCCATCCCTGGTGCAAGAACAGGCTTTTTGGAGCCCACTGTCTATAATGGGACACCTAGTCTAGACTTGAGGCAGGGGGAAGCATTTGACTTGCCTCAGCTGGAAGTGTCTCCCCATGGGAGGACTTGCCTTCTGGTGGGGGAGATTGGAGGGTGGGTTGGAAGGAGAAGGCTGGGGAGTGTGGAAGGAGGGAAGAGGGGGATTTTTGATTGATGTGTAAAATGAATGAAAAAAATGTCTTAAAAAAAAAAGAAAAAGAATTGTTGGCCAGTAGTGGATTTTCACTCCTTTTATCTTAGGAATTGGGAGGCAGAGTGGACAGATCTCTGTGAGTCTGAGACCAGCCTGGTCTACAGTTGAAGATCTAGAACAGCCAAGGCTACAGAGAGAAACCCATTCTTGAGCCAACAACCCAAATAAAGACAGGGGGATCTTTCTTCTGTTGGTGACATAAGTCTTTAATCTCAGCACAGGGAAAGCAGAGAAAAGGGTATCTCTTGAGTTCAAGGACACCCTGGTCTATAGCCTGGTCAAGAACAGACAAGGCTACACAAAGAAACCCTGTCTAAAATAACAAATAAAAGCAAACAAAAACACAAAAAAGAAAGAAGGAAGGGAAGAAAGAAAGGAAAGAAGGCAGGAAGGAAGGAAGAAGGAAGGAAGGAAAGAAAGGAAGAAAGAAAAAAGAGAAAGAGGGGGAGAAAAAAAGTTTTTTTCATGTGTTGGTGGTGCATAACTTTAATATCAACACTTGAGATGTGTAGAGGAGAACCAAGGCTACACAGACAAACCCTGTCTCAAAAAACTAAAATATCCTGTGTCAAGCCCTCTGTCAGATATGGTGTTGGTGAAGATCCTTTCCCATTCTGTGGGCTGTCTTTTTGTCTTGTTGACCATGTGTGGTGGTATTATGTTCCCCAAAATATTGTGTACCTTAATAAAATTATCTGGGGTCAGAGAACAGAAAAGCCACAAGATACTTAGGCTAGAAAATGTTAGCACACGCCTTTAATCCTAGCATTCCAGAGACAGAAATACCTCTGGATCTCTGTGAATTCAAGGCCACATTGGAAACAGCCAGGCATGGTGACTCATGCCTTTAATCCCAGAAAGCAGCCTTTAATCCCAGGGAGTGGTGGTAGAAAGCAGAAAAGTTTATAAGGCGTGAGGACCAGAAACTAGAAGCATTTGCCTGGTTAAGCATTTGCCTGGTTAAGCATTTGGCTGGTTAAGCATTTGGCTGGTTAAGCTTTCAGGCTTCTAGCAGCACAGTTTAGCTGAGAGCCGTTGGGATGAGGACACAGAAGCTTCCAGTCTGAGGAAACAAGACCAGCTGAGAAGTTGGCCAGGTGAGGTTAGCTGTGGCTTGTTCTGTCTCTCTGACCTTCCAGCATTGACTCCAATAACTGGCCTCGGGTTTGATTTTATTAATAAGAACTTTTAAGATTCATGCTACAACCATGTCCTTTGCCCTACAAAAGCTTCTCAGTTTCAAGAGGTCCTATTTATAATTATTTCTCTCAGGGTCTGTGCTACTGGTGTTATATTTAGGAAGTGATCTCTGGTGCCAATGCATTCAAGACTACTTCCAAATTTCTCTTGTATGAGGACCAGATTAACTAGATTTATGTTCAGGTCTTTGATCCACTTGGACTTAATCTTTGTGCACAGTGACAAATATGGATCTATTTGCAATCTTCTGCCTATTGATATCCAGTTCTGCCAGAACCATTTGTTGAAGATGCTTTCTTCATTCCATTGTACAGTTTTGTCTTCTTTGTCAAAATTTAGGTGTTCATACATGTGCGGATTAATGTCAGGGTCTTCAGTTTGGTTCCATTGGTCCACATGTTGGGTTTTTATGCCAGTACCAAGCTGTTTTTATTACTGTAGCTCTATAGTAGAGCTTGAAGCCAGGGATCGTGATGCCTCCAGAGGTTGTTTTATTGTACAGGATTCTTTTGGCTATCCTGGGTGTTTTGTTTTTCCATAGGAAATTGAGTATTGTTCTTACCAGGTCTGTGAAGAATTTTGATGGGGATTGCATTGAATCTGTAGATTGCTTTTGGTAAGATTGCCATTTTTACTATGTTAATCCTACCTACCCATGAGCATGGGAGATCTTTCCATTTTCTGATATCTTCTTCAAATTCTTTTTTCAGGGACTTAATGTTCTTGTCATACAGGTCCTTCACTTGCTTAGGTAGAGTTACCCCAAGGTTTTTTGAATTATTTGTGGGTATTGTAAAGGGTGATAATTCTCTAATATCGTTCTCAGCCTGTTTGTCATTTGTATAAAGGAGGCCTACTGATTTTTTGAGTTAATCTTGTATCCTGCCACTTTACTGAAGGAGTTTATAAGCTGTAAGAGTTCTTGGGTCAAATTTTGGGGTCACTTCTGAATACTATCATGTCACCAGCAAATACTGAAAGTTTGACTTCTTCCTTTCCAATTTATATCCCCTTGATCTCCTATTGTTGTCTTATTGCTCTAGCTCGAACTTCAAGTACTATTTTGAGTAAATATGTGGGGATTGTACAGCCTTGCCTTGTTCCTGATTTTAGTGGATTTTTTTTTAGTTTCTCTCCATTTACTTTGATATTGGCTGTTGGCTTGCTGTAAATTGCCTTTACCATGTTAAGGTATGTTTCTTGTAGTCCTGATCTCTCCAAGACCTTTATCATGAAGGGGTGTTGAATTTTGTAAAATGCCTTTTCAGCATCTAATGAAATGATCATGTGGTTTTTTTCTTTCAATCTGTTTATATGGTGTATTACATTGACAGACTTTTGTATGTTGAACCAACCTTGCATCTCTGAGTTGAAGCCTACTTGGTCATGGTGAATAATGTTTTTGATGTGTTCTTGGAGTCTGTTTGCCAAAATTTTATTGAGTATTTTGGCATCAATGTTCATGAGGGAGATTGTTCTGTAATTCTCTTTCTTTGTTGCATCTTTGTTTGGCTTGGGAATCAGAGTAACTGTAGTTTCATAGAAGGGGTTTGGTAATGTTCTTTCTGTTTCTATTTTGTAGAACAATTTGAAGAGTATTGGTATTAACTCTTTTTGAATAATTGGTAGAATTCTGTGTTCAAGCCATCTCATCCTGTGCTTTTTTGTTGTTTTTGTTGTTGGGAGACTTTTAATGACTGCTTCTATTTTCTTATGGGTCATTGGTCTATTTAAATAGTTTATCTGGTCTTGGTTTAATTTAAGTATGAGGTACCTATCCAGAAAATTGTCCATTTCTGTAGCTAGAGTTTTCCTGCCTGTCCCACGGTCAGGGCAAATCTCTCTCACCCGCCAGTCCCACAGCCACTCAGACCCGATCAAGTAAACACAGAGACTTATATTAGTTACAAACTGTATGGCCGTGGCAGGCTTCTTGCTAACTGTTCTTATATCTTAAATTAATCCATTTTCATTAATCTATACCTTGCCACATGGCTCGTGGCTTACCGGGATCTTCCCATGCGGCTTGTCATGGTGGCGGCTGGCAGTGTCTCTCTCTCCGCCTTCCACTTCCCAGAATTCTTCTCCTTGTCCCGCCTATACTTTCTGCCTAGCCAATGGCCAATCAGTGATTTATTTACTGACCAATCAGCAACACACTTGACATACAGACCATCCCACAGCACATTTCTTTTAGGTTTTCCAATTTTTTGGAGTAAAGTTATTTGAAGTATGACATGATGATTCTCTGGATTTCCTCATTGTCAGTTGTTATGTCTCCCTTTTCTTTTCTGATTTTGCTAATTTAGATGCTCTCTTTCTCTGCCTTTGGGTTAGTCTGGATAAAGCCTTGTCTATTTTGTTATTTTCTCAAAGAACCAACTCTTTATTTCATCGATTCTTTGTATTATTCTTTTTGTTCCTATTTTACCGATTTCTGCTCTCAATTTGATTATTTTCTGGCGTCTCTTCCTCCTATATGACTTTGCTTCTTCTTGTTCTAGAGCTTTCAGGTATGCTGTTCAGTTACTAGTGTAAGATTTCTCCAACTTCTTTATGTGAGCACTTAGTGTTATGAATTTTCCTTTTTACTGCTTTCATAGTGTCCCATGAGTTTTGGTATGTGGTATAATCATTTTCATTGATCTCTAGGAAGTTTTTAATTTCTTTCTTCATTTCTTCCTTGACCCATTTGTGATTCATTTGAGCATTATTCATTTTCCATGAGATTGTAGGTTTTCTGTAATTTATGTTGTTGAAATCTAACTTTAAACCATAGTGGTCTGATTGAATACAGGAGGTTATTCCTTTTTTTTTTTTTTTTTTTTGGTATCTGTTGATGTTTGCTTTGTGACCGAGTATGTGGTTGATTTTAGAGAAGGTTCCATGGGGTACTGAGAAGAAGTTATGTTCTTTTTTGTTAGGGTAGAATGTTCCATAGATGTCAATTAAGTCCATTTGAGTCATAACATCAGTTAAGTACTTTATCTCTCTGTTAAGTTTCGATTTGGCTGATCTGTCAAGTGGTGAGAGTGGGGTGTTGAAGTCTGCCACTATTAACGTGTGGGGGTTTATATATGGTTTAAGCTTTAGTAATATTTCTTTTACAAATGTGGGTACCCTTGTGTTTGGGGCATAAATTTTCAGAATGGAAACTTCATCTCGGTGGATCTTTCCTGTGATGAGTATGTGATGCCCTTCTTGATCTCTTTTGATTGATTTTAGTTTGAAGTCTATTTTGCTGGATATTAGGATGGCTACACTCGCTTGCTTTTTAAGCCCATTTGATTGCAAATTCTTTTCCCAGCCTTTTATTCTGATGTAATGCCTATCTTTGAATTTGAGGTGTGTTTCTTGTACGCAGCAGAGAGATGGGTCCTGCTTACATATATCCATTCTGTAAACCTGTGCCTTATTATATGTGAATTAAGTCCATTGATATTAAGAGGTATTTATGAGCAGTGATTGTTAGTTCCTGTTATCTTTTGGTGGTGGTGTGTGTGTGTTTCTCTTCTTTGGGATTTACTGCTGTGGGGATATCTATTGCCTATGTTTTTGTGGGTGTATCTGACTTGTTAGGTTGGAATTTTTTTTCTAGTGCTTTCTGTTGGGCTGGATTTGTGGGTAGGTATTGTTTATATCTTGTTTTGTCTTGGAATTTCTTGTTTACTCTGTCTATGGTGATTTAAAGTTTTGCTGGGTATATAAGTCTAGGCTGACATCCCTGGTCTCTTAGTGTATGCATTACATTTTTCCAGGTTCTTCTGGCTTTCAAAATCTCCATTGAGCAATCGGGTGTTATACTGATGGGTCTGCCTTTATAAGTCACTTGGCCTTTTTCCTTTGCTGCTCTTAATATTCTTTCTTTAGTCTGTAGGTTTAGTTATTTATTACGAGGTGAGGGGACTTTTTTGAGGATCTAGTCTGTTTGGTGTTCTATAGGCTTCTTGTATCTTCAGAGATATTTTTCTTTTCATTTCTTTCTCTTTTTTTTTTTTTTTTTTTTTTTTTTTTGGTTTTTCGAGACAGGATTTCTCTGTGTAGCTTTGGGCCTTTCCTGGAACTCACTCTGTAGCCTAGGCTGGTCTTGAACTCACAGAGGTCTACCTGGCTTTGCCTCCCAAGTGCTGGGATTAAAGGCATACACCACCACACCCTGGTTGATATTTTTTTCTTTAAGTTGGGAAAGATTTCTTCTCTAATCTTGTTGAATATATTTTCTGTGCCTTTGAGTTGGTATTCTTCTCCTTCTTCTATCCCTATCATTCTTAGTTTAGGCCTTTTCACTGTATCCCCGATTTCCTGGACGTTTTGTGTTATGACTCTTTTGGTTTGGGTATTTTCTTTGACTGACGAATCTATTTCCTCCATAGTATCATCTACACCAGAGATTCTCTCTTCCATCTCTCGCATTCTGTTGGTTATGCTTGCATCAGTGTTTCCTGTTCATTTACTCAGATCTTCTATTTCCATCATTCCCTGTGTTTGTGTTTTCTTCATTGTTTCTACTTCCCTTTTCAGGTCTTGAGCTGTTTCCCTCACATGTTTAATTGCTTTTTTATGGTTTTTGTTGTTGTTTAGGCTTTCTTGAAGGGATTTATTGATTTCTTCCAATTTTTTGTTTGTCTTTTCCTCAATTTCATTTTTCATTTTTTTTGAAAGACCTCTAACATCATCATGATGGTTTTTTTTTTTTTTTTGGTGTTTCCATACAGGGTTTCTCTGTGTAGCTTTGTGCCTTTCCTGGATCTCAATTTATAAACCAGGCTGGCCTCGAACTCACAAAGATGTGCCTGCCTCTGCCTCCCCAGCGCTCAGATTAAAGACGTGCCCCACCACCGCCTGGTTGTGATGCTATTCTTGAGATCACTTTCTTCTGCTTCTTCTATATTGTGATGTTCAGGTCTTGCTGTTGAAGGAGGGCTAGGTTCCAGTGATTCCCTATTGTTCTTTATGTTGTTGTATGTATTTTGCATTGACGTCTGCCCATCTCCTCCTCTCTTGGTCCAATGCGAGCTCTTGGTCTAATGGAAGCAGGTGATTTGGTTTCTGTGCTACAGGAAATGGCTAGGATCTCAGGTGGACAATATGGGGGCAGGGAATGTAGATTGCAGGGTCTGGTGGGGTGTCTTGGTATTGTTTTTACTAATGCTTGCTGTAGGTGAGTTCCTGTAAATATCATTATTCTGAATGGACGGAACATTGAATTAACTCTATGGGCAGTATCCACATTCAAATCTCCACAAAAAGATTCCTTAAGTCACAGCTTAGCTGGGTGTGGTAGCCCACACCTTTAATCCTAGAGTCCTACAGATAAGGCTGCTGAAGCAGGAGTTTTAGTTCAAGGCCTGCCTAGCATGTACAGTAAAAACTTGTCTAAAAAAGAAAAAGTTCTAAAATTCTAATTTTAAAACCATATTTTCTTGTCTCTAAATATTTTGTGGTGTGCTTATATTTTTGCTTTTCCTTTTATAATTTCACAGATAATGATATCAATCTGTAATTTTATCAAATATCAACATTAAAAAGGTCTCATTGGTCCTTCAAGAATTTTACAGATTACTTTTATCAGATTTACCTCTACTGCAACTCCTTCCAAATACATCCCCTTTCCCTACACACTCAACTTTCTGTTCTTTATAAAATGAAACAATGATATTCCCTGAGTTTTGGAGAGGGTATATACACATTTGATATTTTCTTTCATTTAAGGCTGAGCACAGGGCCACCATTTCAGAGCAACAGACACTTATTCTCAGCAGCTTAACTGGTTATAAGTTTACATCAAAACTACCACCAGCTGAAAAGAAAAGTTTCCCTTAAGATGAAGAGGACAGCAACAATAACCCACAGGTGTAAACACAAATGTTTAGAAGGCAACTAGACAGGCACATCCCATTATCTTTTTGAGTCAAATGTCTAGTTCAGCATCCATCCCATCTCAGCATTCAAGCACATATGACATCTCAGCAAAAGATCTTTTAGATTTCAGCTTCCCGAATTCAAGCACATATGACATCCCAGCAAAAGATCTCTTAGATTTCAGCTTCAAGACAAGCTGAGGTGACCTCTCATGATAGCCTTTTTATTTCTTAAGAACTCACTCTGGTCTCTCTGTCTCAGAGTCTCTATATCTCTTTATCTCTCTCTGTCTCTGTCTGTCTCTGTTTCTGTCTCTCTCTGTAGCTGCCTGGCCTGGAACTCTTTATGCAGACCAGGCTGGCCTTGAACTCACAGATCTCCTGCCTCTAGCCTCCTGACTGTTGGGATTGAAGGTAAGAAGCACCATGCACAGCTTCTGTGAATAGTCCTTTTAATACCCTCACCTATCCTACCCCATAAAAAGTACACTTGCCCTTCCTCTGCTCTGCTATCCCTTTTGTCCATACCTTGTTACCTCACAGTATAACACATGACTGCTCTCATTTGACTTAATGACTGCCTCTTGACACCAATGGAGTGTTAGTTATCTAAGAGGGAGAACTTCTCTTTGTTTTGCACATTGATGGATCCTAACTGTTTAGAACAGCAAAGACATACAGTAGGGGATTAATAAGTACTGAGTGTTTCAGGGAGGGCCCTGTAGATGCTGGTGATTTGTTGGTTTGCTGGTTGATTCCACTAAATATTGGGCACTGAATGTATACCCAGGCTCTCCTGGGGTCACCACAAGACCCAACTATGGCTATTGACTTGAAGAAGCCCTCTGCTGGAGGCCCCATTGGGTATTCTAGATTGTGGCTGGCTTTTTGACTGGCTCTTTTGCTATCCAATGCCCCCCAAGAGGCTCCATGTAATACCATGAACGGCTCCCAGGTTCTAATCCCTGGAACCTATGACTGTCCTCTTTGGTCTAAAAAGGATTTGTAGGTGTGATTAAATGAAGGGTTTTGAGATGAGATTTTTACTGGATTATCAGGGTGTCAAAGTTTGGATATTAAATATCCACACAAACACACATGCATATATGTGGAGGTGCTCTTTATACATGACATGGCAGCTTTAGGAGGTGGGACCTAGCTGGTGGAATAGGGCACTGGAGATGAAGGAAGCTTGAGGTTTAGAGATGAGCTCTGTTTCCTGCCCCCTCTCTCCTACCTGGTCCATGGAGATTCTACTAAACAGTCCCACACTGCTGGAAACAGAGCTTCAAGCCATTCCCGCCTTCCATCACACCCCAGCCCCTTATATTGAATGGTTTCATCTCAAATTGTTAGCAAGAATAAACCTGTCTTCCCTTAAAAAATCATTCCATATGTATCACTTTATTTCAGTTCCAACAATGTACAGTGATATTAGCGGTCAAAGAATCCTTGGTCCCAGCCTGTCTAGAGTTCAAGTTAACCCCCTAGAGAATGGGAAATGCTGTGGATGTGAAGCAACTCAAACCTGCAACATTTTTCTTATCAGAGACTGGATTTCTCTGTGTAGCCTGGCTCTCCTCGAAGTAACTGTGTGGAACAGTCTGGACTGGACCTAACAGAGATCCACCTGCCTCTGCCTACCAAGTTCTGGGATTAAAGACTTACTCCACCACCACCGGGCAAAATCTCCAACATTTCAGTCAGATAGTGTTGATTGCATTGCACCTCGATGCCCTGGTTTTTTGTTTAATTTCTAGTATGTTGTTAGTGGGAATGAAAGTACATTATTTTCTCCTCTATTCCTTTTTAGGTGTCCTTCATGTAGTCTCTAAAGACCACACCAGGAATTCGGTGCCTGTGGTGTGATGCCTTTTGCAGCCTTGGTGCAGTGGGAAGGGGCTTGGAACTGCCTAGACTCCGAGTGCTGGGCAATGTTGAATCCCCATGGAAGACCTTGATTTGAGGTATGTGGGGTGGCATGGGAGGGAAGGCTGGGGCGTGGAAAAGGGAGGAGCAGACATCTGTGGTTGGTCTGTACAGTGAATAGAAAGTTTCTTAATAAAGAAAAATGAAAAAAATCACTATGAAAGGAAATGTTCTTTGTGGAATATGTGGACCACAGAGTAAAACATAACATAGTCGACCATTATTTTATTTAATAGTATTTTAATATTTAATAGCAATAAATGTGGTAACATTACAGTAGGGAGCACTTAAAAAACGATATGGTGCTGGATTGCAGTTTCCCCACTTGAGAAGTAAGGCCAGATAGGGTAATTGAAGGTGCCAGGAGGGTACCTGTATATGAGGGAACTCTTGGCAACATTCACGAAACTTAAATATCCATCCTCACAATCAAGGAACACACCAATTCGGCCCAGTGGCTTCTCTATATAGTGCTGGAATACTGGGCATGTGGTGAGGAGACTGTAATGATTACCCTCCTTCACACACACAAGAAGAAATGCACCTTCAGATTCAATCAGTTGGTTTCTATTCCTTAAGAAGGAATCCTTACAGACCCCTACAGCCCATTCCCAAGAGTTCTCCAAATCAATCTCCCAGTAATATTTCCCTGAGATGAAGCTCTGTGATCCCCAGGAAGCCAAATAGCATCCAACAAAATCTGCAGTTGTATCTTTACGGTGAGGTCTGAAGATGAATCTTCTCATGGCATTAAATAGGTTCATCTTGTAATGCAACATGGTTAAGTTATCAAAGAAAATGGGCACTGTGGGAAGAACCAACATTTTAGGTAAAATGACAGTTTACATTCTCAGGTGATAGCAGTCCATAGAATCTTCATGGATTTTAAAAACAGAACGTTAAGACTTGAGGTTAAATTTGGCTCAAATAAACCAAATAAGGATTTCCACAAGAAAAGAATGGTAGCATGCTCTAAATTTTTGTGAAAATTTTAGATGCTGTAGAGGAGGGAGCCTCAGCCTACTTCTGTCAGGTGACTTTTAATTACACCTGCCTCAGGGAAGATGTGTGCATTGCAACAAGGGCCAGAGCAAAGGCTGTGCTCATGGATCTACATGAAAAGTTATTTTTATGTCGATATAAGTAGTGATAACTTTCATATTGGTGTTTTCATTTGCATCTAACTGAGCATATTTATACTCCAGGAGAATATAAATATGCTGTGAAGTATATCCCTGAATGTATCTGTCCTCCTTTAACCTCTGGTTCTTCTGATACTCTTTCTCTGTGAGGTTACAATTGACTTTTAGATGTATGAGGGGGATTAAGACACTGCCTCATGTCCTATCAATTTGTTTCATTTTCATTGCTCATGATACATGGCCTTGTCTGTTAAGTTATTTTATAATTTTTTTGGTTCCTTTGGTAATAGGGTCTTTCTAGTCGTCCTAGACTGGCATAGAACTCAATATGTTGACCAGACTGTCCTCAAACTCATTGGCAGTACTCCACACACTAGGTTTTGATGCTGGGACCTAGTGTGCACCTCTTTATCTTGTGTATTTTTTAATCTATGGAGTAAAATGCAATGTAAGAAATTAATTTCTAACACATTGAAAGGAAAATAATCAAATATAACCATCACCTCCTACACTTACTTTGAATTATACTGTCCAGAGTTAAATAACCATTCTACTCAAGGAACAGTTGATAGTCTCTTTTCTGCCACTATTACAAACAACATGATATTAGTATGCATTTCTGTTTGTTGGTTTGTTTGTAAAATGACCTTGTGATTCATTAATATTAGAATGTGACTTACCTAGACATATTCCTGGGGAGTTAAATATTTGTGTTTGCAAAGGATATCTCAATATTGGAGGGTACCTCTCATCATCTTATCAGTGAAGACACTCACCTTGGAACTGGTTGTAACTTTCAGTCAGTCCAGTGATGGGTAGGGCATTGAGTTCTGGCTGAACAGCCTGTGGCATGCTCAGCTGCATTGACTCACTCCTGCAAGGAAAAGAAAATATTGATCTGTGTGGTGCTAAAGATATCACACAGTGATTAGGAAAAACTTCATTCCAAGTTCAGCCAAACACCTCAGGTGATACAAGCCTGACAACTTGAGGTCAACCCTTGGAGCCCTTGACGGAAGAAGAAGACTGTCTCCTGAAAGTAGTCCTATGACCTGCACACATGTATGCACACACATTCCCACACACATAAAAATAACAAAACAAATAAAAGAATACCAAAAATATATGTACATGCAAACACATTCCCACACACATAAAAATAACAAAACAAATAAAAGAATACCAAAAATATATGTACATGCAAACACATTCACACACACATAAAAATAACAAAACAAATAAAAGAATACCAAAAATATAAGACAAAAACAATTGAGCATTTTCTATATAAAAGATATCTGCATTTCCTAAGGCAACTTGGACAATTTTATAGCATATTTTTGGGTATCCAGACTTGCATGATGGCTAAACTCACCTTCTGAACATATCGTCCAAACCCTGCAAAGAAATTAAAAAAAAGCTTAGATATCTGAAGAAATGAAATACAATATTTGTTTTTAAGGTTCATATAAATGTGAGTCACGATCACACCATTCTATCCTGGTAAATTATATTCATGTCTTAAGATGATGCCAAACAAATAGATTAGCAGAACTGGAATTATTCATGAAAGCAGACTGTAGAGTAAAATTTGAGAAGAACTAGGGTATCGACTGTACATTGCTTTAGAACCCCCAAATGTCTACAAGCCATAGGGATACTTTGGCTAAAGATACTACAAAAGGGTGGCCTCACTCCTGCATGGTGCTTCACATGTGTATTTCAGAATTGCAAATTTAGAGGCCTGAGCATTACTGTGAGTTGCAAGGTATCATGTATTACCAAATAGGATCCTTTCTCAAAATGCCAACCTCCTAAAGGACTCTCAAAAACACAGCACTCAAACAGAAGAAATTAAGCCATAGGTTACTTTAAAATTGTGCACAATATACAAGTAGAGGTAAAGCATGTTGGAAATAGAAATCACTGAATTTCAGTTATCAGAAAAGCAAGGAACAAAAGCCAAAAGTTAGGACATATTCCCTGGAGAATCTATGGACATAATTTCAAAAAGCTTCTTCTTTCAAGATTATTATAGAATTTTGTTTCTCCAGAAAAGGAAACTCCCTAAAAAAATGCAGGATATATTGAAAGCTATCTTAGGATAACAATCACCCCTGTGGACTCAGACAATAAAGCCTCTTCCTGCACTCCTCCATGCTCACCTGCAGCAGAACCACATATGGCTCCTGGGACTTTGCCATCAGCTTCTGATACATTTCTTTTAGTTCTTTTCTCTTTTGGACCATCATGGCTTCACTTGTCCTGAGTTTCTCTAAAACACATTGGCCTTCATTTCTCATAGACTCAATGTGTTTCTCTTCCTCTTCAAAGAGAAATGGATGCAGTTTCCTATACTCTGTCCTGATCATTTCTTCCCGAAGAGTCAAGTAGTCCTGAAGAAAAAAAGACATTCCCAATCATCTTTGCAAAGTATTTTGTCCTCCCTCATTCCATCTTCCTATGCTTAAATTCCACAAATGACTTGTATAACTCTGATGCATATACTCTGATTGACTGTCTTCACACCTCAGAAAATGTAAATGCCTTGGTTTCATTTATATCTTCCTTGTTAATTACATAGGCAATCCAACCCTAAGATGCATTTACACCTATATTAGAGGTGCCTGAAGAAAGGATTGATCATTCATATGTTCACAAAGATATGAAACTCTGCATGTAGTAATTAGAATTCACGGTGTAGTCATAAAATCTAATGCAGTGTGCAGAACCATCAGCAATTCTCTCATTAGACCCAGACACTTCAGCCAGAGGCAGACCATTTCTTCTGAGAGCAGAGATATATTATACACTCAGAATTAGAGGTGAGCAGGACACATATCCAAGCGTCCTATCCCAGGCCTCATATTCAAATCTTGAATGGCGAATTTTCAAAATACCTGCATCAAGCTGATTTTAAGCATGGTTCTCATACTCACCATCCAATGGGTTCTCATTATGTTCTCTGCCTCTAAATTCTCTTGATTTTCTTGGACCTTCTCCCATAAAGATGTCATTTGCTTCAAAAGCCTGTCCTGTAAAAAAACAATGAATATCAATTTTGAAAAATATACCAGATACACAGACTCTTGGGCAATTAATACAATTATTGTAGTGAGAGTACCAGAATCAAAATTATCCTTCACTTTTTTTTGTAACTATGAATATTAGATTAGACCACAGAATTAGAAAATGCAGCTTACCCTTTTGCTCAGGTATATTGATGAATTATTTTGATTACATGTTTGGCTGTACCTGACTCCCATGTACTTTTCCTAATTTAGTCTCCAGCCATAGACACTTTTAAAAGATAGGAAGTTAGTGTTGCACTGTCCAGTGACCTGGGCATAATGTATCATAAAGTACAAATGATCTTTACACTCAGGGTACCCCAAAGGATGTTTACATTCCTAGTCACCCTTTCTTCAGTAGATGTTAATAAAGTACCACCATTCTGAAAACAGTGCCTTGGTCATAATGAGGACCAGCATCTTCCTGTGGTTTGCTAAGCCTACCTCTCTCCAGCTTGCAAGTTCTCTCAAAAGCATCCCTTACCATTTGATCCTTAGCAGCTGCTTCAATGGGACAGTGTCTGTGTCCTCTGTGCTCATGAGAGTTTGAGCAGAGTGGACAGAGAAAGATCCTGTTCTCAGCACAGAAGATCCTCTTAGTATCCTCGTGGGTCACACACTTATGTTCCTCAGAGCTCAGGTCCTTCATGAGGCTGGCTTGTCTGACAATGGACACCAGCTTCTTCAAAACAATGTTGGTTCTCAATTCCTTCCCATATTGTTCTCTGCACAAAGGGCATCGGACAGGAGGTTGGATGTCTTCCCAGGAAAGGTGGAGGCAGGCTCGACAGAAGCTGTGACCACAGCTTATGGTGACTGGGTCTGTCAGGCAGCTCAGGCAGATGAAGCAGGTGAGTTCTCTCTGGAAGGCTTGTGAGATGTCTGACTCCATTTTTCTGAAGGAAGAAAAGCAGAAAAATTGCTATTATTCAACCCCAGAGAAGCCAGAAACAGCACAAAACCTGATGCAAGTTGTGATTTAATTCTGTGTGTGGCAAAGCAGGCTTCATTTTTCAGGAACAAAAAATCAAGGTAAGTATAGGATTGCAGTTGATGATCTTTCCTCTTTCACTCTTCTTGACAGAAATATAGATTAATCTGATGTCCTTCTGAGCCATTCCACCTGCATCTGTTTTGGAGACTCCCTTCAAATTAGTGTCTTGGTTGCTGGTCTGAGACATGCTTTCCAAGTGTTTATAAATAAATATACACTAGAGTGATCAAACTCCTTCAAGTCCACATGTTCACCTTTCACTACAGACATAAGTAGGTTAAACACACCCTTCTTTGTTGGCTATCCAAGAAAACACTCCCTATTTCACATGGTCCCTAGTAAATGCTTTGCTTAATTTCTGGTTTTAGCATCTTAGTTCTTCACATCCTCCTGTCCCACCACTTGACACTTGAAGGCAACATTAGTTACTTGACTTCTATCTGATGCAATTAGGGGGGCTCATAATTCAAGGATATGTCCATCATGGTGGGGAAGAAATGGTGGCAGGAGCTTGAGGGAACTGGTCTCATTGCATCCAAAGTCAGCAAGAAGAAAGCAAGGAACACTTGCTGCTCAGCTCCTGTTCCCTTTTCCTTAGTTTGAGACCTCAAACCATGGAATGGTCAAGTGATCTCATGAGCATTTAGTGTCGATCTTACCAACTGTAGTGAATCTACCCATCAATAATCCTTCACAGACATCCCCAGAGGTTTGCATATCTATCCTAAATCCCATCGAGTTGAATTCTAGGATACTCTCTGTGGAAACTTGTTTGTTTATCAAAGATACAGAGCCCGGCTTCAGTTTATGGGATGAACCTTCAGGCATAAATGTGGCTGTCATGACTCTAGCAGAATTTCCTATTTAATCAACAGGCACCCATTGTTCCTTCTCTTGGAAAGTCTACACAAATAAAGAATCTTGGATTGAGTGAGATAAACATCCCCCAAATACCTTCAGCTTCTGTGTTCTGAAGCAAATGGACTCCATGGCTTTAGCTGGTGGTCTTATTTACCTTGAAAATAATACTATGGGCTGGAGAGATAGTTCAGCAGTTAAGAGCACTGGCTACTCTTCCAGAGGTCCTGAGTTCAATTCCCAGCAACCACATGGTGGCTCACAACCATCTGTAGTGAGATATGGTGCCCTCTTCTGGCCTGCAGGCAAACACGCAGCCAGAACACTGTATATATAATAAATAAGTAAATATTTTTAAAAAAAGAAAATAATACTAATACTCATTGTCAAGATTATTTTAGAAAAGAGATGGAGACTCCAATGCTATCTCCCTTAACTTACCTAATCACCCCCATTTCGAATTTTTTTCTCTATATTAGATTCTTCATTTTTTTTGAATGCCTAATGCTGTATAAAATACAGACTTACAGCACAATGGGAGAACCCCGTATTGCAGAAGTTGCTACTGATGTTTTACAATCTTGCATCTCAGCTATTAATGCCCAATATGTAAGATATACAGACAGGAAACTTCCCTTAAGCATTCAGGAGGGTGGAACCAGGCAGAAAATTAACATAGGGAGAAAATCAAGGTCAAGGTCAGCAAGCAAGGCAACAGTTACCCAAAACTGGAGCCAGGGCCATACAGGTCCCCACTTTTACTAAAAAATGAGCTTCTGATACATCATTCCAAAACAATTTATAAATTCACAGAAATAATGAAAACTGAATGCAGAATTTAAAAAATTGCACCAGATTATAACCAGGATCTAATTTCCTGAATAGAATATTGTGTTTAGTTTTCTCTAACTTAATCACATGTATACTTCCAACCCAGCAAATCAACCAATAGCAGGAAGAGCCAGTTTTTCAAAGATGGTAAACTATTATCAAGCATTATTTCACACTGTGATGTTTCCCTATAGTTTACAACAGGGAAATACTAAAATATTTTCCTTTGCTAAATAATGAGTTTTCACTTTTATACATAATACTCAAAGAATATATCTCTAACTACTAGTAATTATCAATCTATTCAGAGCAATTATTTTATATATTATACACGTAAAATTGACTTAGAGGTGTTGATCTCACATCTATGAACTACATACAGAAATACTCTATAAATATTCTTTTTTTTTTTTTTTTTTTTTTTTTGGTTTTTCGAGACAGGGTTTCTCTGTGTAGCTTTGCGCCTTTCCTGGAACTCACTTGGTAGTCCAGGCTGGCCTCGAACTCACAGAGATCCGCCTGGCTCTGCCTCCTGAGTGCTGGGATTAAAGGCGTGCGCCACCACCGCCCGGCCATAAATATTCTTAAAATTAAGAGAAAGATCAAAATTGAAAGTTGGAACATCAGAGCAAAGAAAGACTGTGAATGGATAAACTACAATTATCATACCTGTAACTCACAATATATTTAAAATGCAAGATGACCAAATGGGAGCAGAATCTCTTTTGATAAACAGCAAAATTTTAAGCATTTTTAAGCAAAAATCTCAGTTTGGTAATAAATTAAAATAGAAAACATCAACGACTATCAATCTTAAACTATGCACTTACCCAAGAAGTAGTCTCCAGCCTCAGCAGTGTTTTGTGGAGATACAGCAGTATTAGCTCAGCTCTGGGGTATGATCCTCCATGTGTGGAGGAGATAGATCTAGCAGTCTAGGAGCCACAAGATATGGAGACTCACTCTGTCTGCTCTAGAGAAGAATCAAGCTGGCTGGCCCCTGAAGTGTCCTTATATACTCTCTAAAGACCACGCCCACTTTCTCCCAAGTTGCTTTTACCAATGCTTGCTGTAGGTGAGCTCCTGTGAATAGCAGTATTATAAATGGATGGAAGATTGAATTAACTCTATGGCCAGTATCCACAAACAAATCTCCACAACAAGGTTTCCTGAGTTCCTGCTTAGGTGGGTGTGGTAGCTCACACCTTTAATCCTTAGAGTCACAGAGGATGAGCTGCTGAAGCAGGAGGAGTTTTAGTTCAAGGACTGTCTAGGATATACAGTGAGAACTTTTCTAATAAAATAAATAAATAAATAAAGAGAAATTTTGCTACAATATTTCACTGTTTCTAAGTAATTTGTGGTGTTCTTATATTCTTGCTTTTCCTTTTGTAATTTCACAGTTAATGATATCAATCTGTGATTTTAGTAAATATCAACATTAAAGAATTCTCAAAAATTCTTTAGAGTTTTGTTCAACTCATTTTTATCATATTTACCTCAACTGTGATTTCAAAGAGTTTCATCCCTTTCTCTACCCACTCAACTGTCTGTTCTTTTCTTTTTTCTTTTTTTAACACATACTTGGGGAAGCCAGGCAGTGGTGGCTCATACCTCCAGTCCTAGCATTCTGTAGGCAGAGGCAGGCAGATCTCTGTGAGTTAGAGGCTAGCCTGATCTACAAAATGAATTCAAATCTGTGCTTCAACAATACACAGAGAAACTAGGTCTGAATAAAAAAATATTTGATTAACTAAAACCCAAATGTCACTGGTTTTCCTTGTAAGGGAATTTTCTTGATTGAATCATTTGAAGTGAGAAGTCCCACCTAAACTCAGAAGTTTTGAAGTTTGAGAATCTACTGTGGTGGTATTTTACTTGTACTGAAATGTGATTTTAATTGTATGTTAATAAATAAAGTTGCCTGGGGGTCAGAGCTATTAGAGTCATAGCAAGTGCGTGGCAGTGGTGGCGCACGCCTTTAAGCACCTGGAGGGCGGTACATACAGGCAGTGACAAGGCAGTCTCGTGTTTAGGTTTACAACAAATGGGAAGGCAGAACAGCTAGACTAGTAGGCCCCTTTTCGGAGAGCTCTCTTGACTGAAGAGGATCACTGAAGCAGGAAGGGTGAGGCTCTTAGCTCTGGCCTCTTGGCTTTCTTCTCTGAATTGGCTCTGTAAATCTTATTTAATAAGACAGTTGGTTACATCTACAATCTACCTTAAATCTTAGCTGGTGGCAGCCTATATAAAGGACATGGAAGAAGGAAACTCTCTCATCTTTGCTCTTTGTCTTCTTGCTCTCATTCTCACTGGTAAGTTCATCTTATCACTGGTATTAGATTCTATTTTTAGGGAGGATTTCAAAGTATACTGAAGTCCAGCTGATACATCCAGCCTTGTAGACTGAACCACTTCTCTCTCTCTCTCTCTCTCTCTCTCTCTCTCTCTCTCTCTCTCTCTCTCTGTATGTGTGCTCATATCCATTTAGTTTTGTTCCTGTAGATTCAAGGTGGTTGCTACACTTATCTCTTGGGTTTTAGGTAACTCCACGTGTAGTCAAATTGACAATAAGGAATAGCCATCAGAAGGGCTGACCACTTGGTGTTGGATGATGAGTTAGGGAGCTTGTCCCTAATAGAGCCTAAGTTTTTGTCTAGGGATGGGACTCTCAAAATTTCCCACATTCATACCAACATATTCATTGTTCTGGTCTTGTTTATGCAGCCATTTCTAGGAGAGAGTGTTTCACAGAACACTTCCTGGTATTCTGGCTCTCACTGTCTTTCTGTCCCCTCTTCCACAATATTTCTGGAGCCATTAGTGTAGAATATAGAGGTGTATGTTGGGGTTCAGATCCCCATGATCTCTTTATTTTTACATTCTGTCCAGTTGTGGTATCCTATGAGTTTCTGTCTGTATGGCCAATTGATTCTTTTCTATGTTCTTGTAAATAAGCATGACTAGGTTTTACTTACTTGATCTGAAATCTAAAGTATTCCTTAGTTAAATAATAAACCAGATCAAGGATTAAATTGTTTCAGGGATTGTGAGTTCAAGGAAATGATAGGCATAACTACTAGGAGGACTGGCAGAAAAAAAATGTGCTTAGTATTATTTGTCATGCAAGTTGTCAACACTGAGATGTGTTTAGTATTTAGAAAGCACAAGGAACCATAATGGGTATCTTAACACAGCTTTCAAGAAGTGTGTAAGATCATGATGAGAAAGATGATAATATTACGTGTAACTTACCGATTAAATACTGGCTGAGGGAACTGGAGTTGTCAGACTGGTGAAGATTTCCTGTATGTAAAGTTTATTTGAGTCTTCTAGCTATAAATATGGTTCAGATAAGGATTATTCCTAACTGGAGTTAGCAGGAACCCTATTAATGGAGTCATGACCTGTGCTATCATTCATGCTGTGGCTTCTATGTAGCATCTTCCTGGTGTTTGAATTAAAATCCTTACAGTAACAGTTGTTACCTGATGGGAGACCAGGAGATGGTGCCCCTTGGTTCCCCTTTATGCAGTTTTCTTTGCCTCTAAAGTCATAACTAGGTCTTGAAAGCCTTAACCCAAGTTAAAGCCATTTAGAATCTGCCTTTGAGAATACTAAGGCAAAAGAAGTTGGATGATTTGGTTCATTTCAGGAAACTTGGGATGTGAACTAAACTTTATATAGAGCTCCCTGATCCTTCTCTTTTCAGTGAGCTCAGGATTAGGAAGGGAGACTATAGAATGAAGGCATCCTGAAGTGGAGATTGATGTGTTTCCTCCTTTGGGAGATCTCTCTTTAGATCTATACTCCATTTTTAACTAGGTTAATTGTTTTCTTGAAGTCCAGTTTTTTTTTAATTCTTTATATGTTTTAGATATTAGCCCTTTATTGGTTGTGTAGTAGTTAAACTTCTTTTCCTATTCTGTAGACTGATACTTTGTCTCAATGATGGTGTCCTATGCCAAACAGAAGCTTTTCAGTTCCATGAGATCCTATTTACTAATTGTTGTTCTTAGTGCCTGTGCTATTGGTGCTCTGTTCAGAAAGTCTTTTCTTGACCCAGTGAGTTCAAGGCTATTCCTCATTTTCTCTTCTATCATATTCAATGAATGTGGCTGAGATCTTTGATCTATTTAAAGTTGAGTTCTATACAGAGTGATAAATATTGATGTATTTGTAGTCTTCCACATGAGCCCATCTAGTTTGATCAGTTATATTTCTTAAAGATGATGTCTCCATTTTTGTATGTATTTTTGGCCTTTGTAAGAACAAAAAATTCAGGTGTCCAATGTCTCTAGATTTATGACTTTATTTGTAGATCTCCATTTGATTCCATTGATCAATGTGTCTATTTTTATACCAACATCAAACTTTTTTATTACTATAGCTCTGTAATACAATTTGCAAACAATGATAGTGATTTATCCAACAGTTCTTTCATTGTTCATGGTTGTGTTTGTTTTCCTGAGTTTTTTGCCTGTTTTTTGATCTTGTGTTTGTTTTGTATGTTTGTTTGTTTGTTTTGTTTTGGTATTTCTATATAAATCTGACAATTGTCCTTTCAAGATCTCTAAAGAATTGTGGGCCTGGAAACACCCTAGATGCCCCTCAACTGAAGAATGGATTAAGAAATGTGGCTCTATAGCCCATTTCTTAATTGGACTGTTGGGCATTTTGATGTCTAATTTCTTGAGTTCCTTATATATTCTGGATATCAGTCCTCTGTCAGATGTGGGATTGGTGAAGATCTTTTCCCATTCTGTAGGCTGTCGCTTTGCTTTGTTGACCGTATCCTTTGCCCTACAAAAGCTTCTCAGTTTCAAGAGGTCCCATTGATTGATTGTTTCTCTCAGTGTCTGTGCTACTGGTGTTCTATTTAGAAAGTGGTCTCCTATGCCAATGTGTTCAAGACTACTTCCTACTTTCTCTTCTAGCAGGTTCAGAGTAGCTGGATTTATGTTGAGGTCCTTGATCCACTTCGACTTAAGTTTTGTGCACGGTGATAGATATGGATCTATTTGCAGCCTTCTACATGTTGATATCCAGTTTTGCCAGCACCATTTGTTGAAGATGCTTTCTATTTTCCATTGTGCACTTTTGGCTTCTTTGTCAAAAATTGTTTGTTCATAGGTATGCGGATTAATGTCAGGGTCTTCAATTCGATTCCATTGGTCCACATGTCGGTTTTTATGCCAGTACCAAGCTGTTTTTATTACTGTAGCTCTATAGTAGAGCTTGAAGTCAGGGATCGTGATGCCTCCAGAGGTTGTTTTATTGTACAGGATTCTTTTGGCTATCCTGGGTTTTTTGTTTTTCCATATGAAGTTGAGTATTATTCTTTCCAGGTCTGTGAAGAATTGTGTTGGTATTTTGATGGGGATTGCATTGAATCTGTAGATTGCTTTTGGTAAGATTGCCATTTTTACTATGTTAGTTCTGCCTATCCATGAGCATGGGAGATCTTTCCATTTTCTGGCATCTTCTTCAATTTCTTTTTTCAGGGAATTAAAGTTCTTGTCATATAGGTCCTTCACTTGCTTGGTTAGTATTACCCCAAGGTATTTTATGTCATTTGTGGCTATAGTAAAGGGTGTTGTATCTCTGATTTCCTTCTCTGCTTTTTTGTCCATTGTATATAGGAGGGCTACTGATTTTTTGGAGTTGATCTTGTATCCTGCTATGTTGCTGAAGGTGTTTATAAGCTGTATCAGTTCCTTGGTGGAATCTTTGGGGTTGCTCAAGTATACTATCATGTCATCTGCAAATAGGGAAAGCTTGACTTCTTCCTTTCCAATTTGTATCCCCTTAATCTCCTTATGTTGTCTTATTGCTCTGGCTAGAACTTCAAGTACTATATTGAATAAGTATGGGGAGAGCGGACAGCCTTGCCTCGTTCCTGATTTTAGTGGAATTGCTTTGAGTTTCTCTCCATTTAATTTGATGTTGGCTGTTGGCTTGCTGTAGATTGCCTTTATTATGTTTAGGTATGTTCCCTGTATTCCTGATTGCTCCAAGACCTTTATCATGAAGGGGTGTTGGATTTTGTCAAATGCCTTTTCAGCATCTAGTGAGATGATCATGTGGTTTTTTTCTTTGAGTTTGTTTATATGGTGTATCACATTGACAGACTTTCGTATGTTGAGCCATCCTTGCATCCCTGGAATGAATCCTACTTGATCATGGTGGATAATTGTTTTGATGTGGTCTTGGAGTCTGTTTGCCAGTATTTTATTGAGTATTTTTGCATCAATGTTCATGAGGGAGATCGGTCTGTAGTTCTTTTTCTTTGTTGTATCCTTGTTTGGTTTGGGAATCAGGGTAATTGTAGCCTCATAGAAGGAGTTTGGTAATGTTCCTTCTGTTTCTATTGTATGGAACAATTTAGAGAGTATTGGTATTAACTCTTCTTTGAAGATCTGGTAGAATTCTGCACTGAAACCATTTGGTCCTGGGCTTTTTTTGGTTGGGAGACTTTTAATGACTGTTTCTATTTCGTTAGGGGTTATTGGACTATTTAAATAGTTTATCTGGTCTTGATTTAATTTAGGTATGTGGTACCTATCCAGAAAATTATCCATTTCTTTTAGGTTTTCCAGTTTTGTGGAATAGAGGTTTTTGAAGTATGACCTGATGATTCTCTGGATTTCCTCAATGTCTGTTGTTATGTCCCCCTTTTCATTTCTGATTTTGTTGATTTGGATGCTCTCTCTCTGTCTTTTGGTTAGTTTGGATAAGGGCTTGTCTATCTTGTTGATTTTCTCAAAGAACCAACTCTTTGTTTCATTAATTTTTTGTATTGTTCTCTTTGTTTCTATTTTATTGATTTCAGCTCTCACTTTGATAATTTCCTGGCATCTATTTTTCCTGGGAGACTTTGCTTCTTCCTGTTCTAGAACTTTCAGGTGTGCTGTTAAGTCACTAGTGTGAGATTTCTCCAGCTTATTTATGTGGGCGTTTAGTGCTATGAATTTCCCTCTTAGTACTGCTTTCATAGTGTCCCATAGGTTTGGATATGTGGTGTCTTCATTTTCGTTGATCTCTAGGAAGCCTTTAATTTCTTTCTTTATTTCTTCCTTAACCCAATGGTGATTCAGGTGGGTATTGTTCAGTTTCCATGAGATTGTAGGTTTTCTGTAGTTTTTGTTGTTGTTGAAATCCAACTTTAGACCATGGTGATCTGATAGAACACAGGAGGTTATTCTAATTGTTTTGTATCTGTTTAGATTTGCTTTGTGACCAAGTATGTGGTCGATTTTAGAGAAGGTTCCATGGGGTGCTGAGAAGAAGGTATATTCTTTTTTGTTAGGATGGAATGTTCTGTAGATGTCGATTAAGTCCATTTGAGTCATGACATCAATTAAGTCCTTTATTTCTCTGTTAAGTTTCGATTTGGGGGATCTGTCCAGTGGTGAAAGTGGGGTGTTGAGGTCTCCCACTATTAATGTGTGGGGTTTTATATGTGATTTAAGCTTTAATAATGTTTCTTTTACATATGTGGGTGCCCTTGTGTTTGGGGCATAAATGTTCAGAATTGAGACTTCATCTTGGTGGATCTTTCCTGTGATGAGTATGTAATGCCCTTCTTGATCTCTTTTGATTGATTTTAGTTTGAAGTCTATTTTGCTGGATATCAGGATGGCTACACCCGCTTGTTTCTTAAGACCGTTTGATTGGAAAGTCTTTTCCCAGCCTTTTATTTTTAGGTAGTGTCTATCTTTGAATTTGAGATGTGTTTCTTGTATGCAGCAGAAAGATGGGTCATGCTTTCATATCCATTCTGTAAGCCTATGTCTTTTTATAGGTGAATTAAGTCCATTGATATTGAGAGATAGTAATGTCCAGTGATTGTTCATTCCTGTTATTTTTTGGTGGTGATGTGTGTGTACTTTTCTTCGTTGGGGTCTACTGCTGTGGCTTTATCTATTGCCTGTGTTTTCGAGGTTGTATCTGACTTCCTTAGGTTGGAATTTTCCTTCTAGTGCTTTCTGTAGGCCTGGGTTTGTGGATAAATATTGTTTAAATCTGGCTTTGTCATGGAATGTCTTGTTCACTCCATCTATGAGGATTGAAAGTTTTGCTGGGTATATTAGTCTAGGCTGACATCCATGGTCTCTTAATGTCTGCATTACATCTGTCCAGGACCTTCTGGCTTTCAAAGTCTCCATTGAGAAATCGGGTGTTATTCTGATAGGTTTGCCTTTATATGTCACTTGGCCTTTTTCCTTTGCTGCTCTTAATATTCTTTCTTTATTCTGTACGTTTAATTGTTTAATTATTATGTGGCGAGGGGACAAGGAATAGGAGACCATGGTAAATGAAGACCACATGAGAATAGGAAGAAACAAAGTGCTAGAGAGGCCCACAGAAATCCACAAAGATACCCTCACAACAGACTGCTGGCAATGGTCGAGAGACAGTCCGAACTGACCTACTCTGGTGATGGGATGGCCAAACACCCTAATTGTCGTGCTAGAAACCTCATCCAACTACTGAGGGATCTGGATGCAGAGATCCATGACTAGGCCCCAGGTGGATCTCTGGGAGTCCAATTAGCGAGAATGAGGAGGGTTTATATGAGCAAGAATTGTTGAGACCAAGGTCGGATAAAGCACAGAGACAAATAGCCAAACAAACGGAAACACATGAAATATGAACCAATGGCTGAGGGGTCACCAACTGGATCAGGCCCTCTGAGTGGGTGAGACAGTTGATTGGCCTGATCTGTTTGGGAGGCATCCAGGCAGTGGGACCGGGTCCTGTGCTCATTGCATGAGTTGGCTGTTTGAAACCTGGGGCCTATGCAGGGTCCCTTGGCTCGGCATGGGAGGAGGGGACTAGACCTACCTGGACTGAGTCCACCAGGTTGATCTCAGTCTGTGGGGAAGGCTTTGCCCTGGAGGAGATTGGAATGGGGGGCGGGCTGGGGGGAAGGTGAGGGGGGCGGGAGGGGGGAGAACAAGGGAATCTGTGGCTGATATGTAGAACTGAATTGTATTGCAAAATAAAAATTTAAAAAAAAAAAAGAAATGTGGCACATATACACAATGGCGTACTAGTCAGCAGAGAAGAACAATGACATGAAACTTGCAAGCAAATAGATGGAATTAGAAAATGTCATGCTGTGTGAGGTAACCCAGACTCAGAAAGACAAGCATGCTGTGTACCCACACATAAGTGGATTCTAGATGTAAAGCAATGGATAATCAGACAACAACCCACAACTCCAGAGAAGATAGCTAACAAGGAAGAACCAAAGAGGGATGCATGGATTGCCATGGGAAGGAGAAATACATGAGATCTCCATGAGTAAACTGGGGATGATGGGTGGGCCAAGCAGGGTAGGGGATAGGGCATGAGATCATAAAGGAATGGAATGGTTGAGCTGGAGCAGGGCTTGAGGGGAAAACCAATGGCAGAGATACTATGATACAGGGAGATACCATGAAGATAAGAGAGAACCTTGTGCTTGGGAAGTTGCCAGGAATCCCCAAAGATGACCCCAGCATGGATTACTAGAAATTGTGGAGAAGGTACCTGAACTGAACTGGCTTACCCCATGGACCAGACCGGTGAATACCCTAACTGTCATCACAGAGCTTCTCTCCAAAGATCCATAGCCAAACATCAGGCAGAGCTCCAGGAGTCCAGTCAAAGAGAGAGAAGAGGGATTCTACAAGCAAGTGTATCAGGATCATGATGGGGAAACCTGCAGAGATGAACAAATCAAACTAGTGGGAACTCATGAAACTTGGCTCACTGGCTGTGGAGCCTGCGTGGTACTGGACTAGGCCCCCCTATGCGTGGCTAGACAGTTGTGTAACTTGATCTGCTTGAGAAGCCCCCTGGTACAAGGATCAGAATCAATCCCTGGTATGAGAACAGGCTTTTTGGAGCCCACTATCTATGATGGGACACCTAGTGCAGCTTTGAGACAGGGGGAAGCATTTGGACTTGCCTCAGCTGGATGTGTCTCCCCATGGGAGGACTTGCCTTCTGGTGGGGGAGACTGGAGGGTGGGTTGGGAGGACAAGGCTGGGGAGTGTGGAAGGAGGAAGTTGGGGATTTTTGATTGGTGTGTAAAATGAATGAAAAAAATGTCTTAATAAAAAGAAAAAGAATTGTTGGCTAGTAGTAGATTTTCACTCTTTTTATCTTAGGAATTGGGAGGCAGAGTGGACAGAACTCTGAGTCTGAGACCAGCCTGGTCTACAGTTGAAGTTCTAGAACAGCCAAGGCTACAAAGAAAAACCCATTCTTGAACCAACAACCCAAATAAAGACAGGGGGATCTTTCTTGTGTTGGTGACATAAGTCTTTAATCTCAGCATGGGGAAAGCAGAGAAAGGGGTATCTCTTGAGTTCAAGGACACCCTGGTCTATAGCCTGGTCAAAACAGACAAGGCTACACAAAGAAACCCTGTCTAAAATAACAAATAAAAGCAAGCAAAACAAAAGAAAGAAAGAAAGAAAGAAAGAAAGAAAGAAAGAAAGAAAGAAAGAAAGAAAGAAAGAAAGAAAAAAAGAAAGAAGAGAGCAATGAAAGAAAAGGAGGCAGGAAGGAAGGAAGAAGGAAGGAAAGAAGGAAAGAAAACAAGAAAGAAAACAGAGAAAGAGAGGGAGAGAAAGAGTTTTTTTCGTGTGTTGGTGGTGCACTTGGGATGTGTAGAGGAGAACCAAGGCTACACAGACAAACCCTGTCTCAAAAAAACAAAATATCCTGTGTCAAGCCCTCTGACGGATGTGGGGTTGGTGAAGATATTTTCCCATGCTGTAGGCTGTCCTTTTGTCTTGTTGACCATGTCTTTTGCCCTACAAAAGCTTCTCAGTTTCAAGATGTCCTATTTATTAATTTTTTCTCTCAGTGTCTGTGCTACTGGTGTTGTATTTAGGAAGTGATCTCCAGTGCCAATGCGTTCAAGACTACTTCCAAATTTCTCTTCTATGAGGATCAGAATAACTAGATTTATGTTCAGGTCTTTGATCCACTTGGATTTAAGCTTTGTGCACAGTGACAAATATGGATCTATTTGCAATCTTCTACCTAGTGACATCCAGTTGTGCCAGCACCATTTGTTAAAGATGCTTTCTTCATTCCATTGTACAGTTTTGGCTTCTTTGTCAAAAATTAGGTGTTCATACATGTGCGGATTAATGTCAGGGTCTTCAGTTTGGTTCCATTGGTCCACATGTCAGTTTTTATGCCAGTACCAAGCTGTTTTTATTACTGTAACTATATAGTAGAGCTTGAGGCCAGGCATCGTGATGCGTCCAGAGGTTGTTTTATTGTACAGGATTCTTTTGGCTATCCTGGGTGTTTTGTTTTTCCATATGAAATTGAGTATTGTTCTTACCAGGTCTGTGAAGAATTTTGATGGGGAATGCATTGAATCTGTAGATTGCTTTTGGTAAGATTGCCATTTTTACTATGTTAATCTTATCTACCCATGAGCATGGGAGATCTTTCCATTTTCTGATATCTTCTTTAAATTCTTTTTTTAGGGACTTGAAGTTTTTGTCATACAGTTCCTTCACTTGCTTAGTTAGTTACCCCAAGGTTGTTTGTATTATTTGTGGGTATTGTAAAGGGCGATGTTTCTCTAATTTCTTTCTCAGCCTGTTTGTCATTTGTATATAGGAGGCCTACTGATTTTTTTAGTTAATCTTGTATCCTGCCACTTTACTGAAGGAGTTTATAAGCTATAAGAGTTCTTGGGTCAAATTTTGGGGTCACTTCTGAATACTATCATGTCACCAGCAAATACTGAAAGTTTGACTTCTTCCCTTCCAATTT